>NC_056432.1:58270532-58870532 GCF_018296145.1 Oncorhynchus tshawytscha
CCGATAGAGTTCCAGATACTTGCTGAATCTATGCCAAGTCACATTGAAGTTGTTCTGGCAGTTTGTGGTGGCCCAACGCCCTATTAAGGCAAAACCTAAAGTAGAGTGGTTATTTGGGGTGGATGGGTGAGTGTATAACACAAATGTCTAGCAACCCAAAGGTTGTGAGTTTAAATCTCATCTCACCATAGCATTTTAGATAATTAACAACTTTTCAACTACTTACTAATTGTTAGCTACTTTGCAACTATTTAGCATGTTAGCTAACCCTTCCACTAACCCTAACCTTAACCATTTTTGCTAATCCTTCACTTAACCCTAAAGTTAACCCTTTAACCTAACTCCTAAACTTAACCCTAACCCCTAGCCTAGCTAAAGTTATCCAGCTAACTAACTTTAAAAACCTAGCCACCTAGCTAGACCTGATAATAGCGACGGAGGGATGGATGCTGTTTTACAGGATCCCAACTAATTGTGCTGTTTTGTGTGTTTATTTCACATTGTTTGTGACTTATGCATGCTTCAGTGTTGCTTGCCTCGAAGCGAGCATAAAAGGCATTCAGCCTGTCTGGTAGGCTCGCATCACTCGAACGGAGATCATCCAGTTCATTCTCCAGTGATTGCACGTTGGCTAATAGGATAGATGGCAGAGGCGGGTTACCAACTCGTCGACTAATTCTCATAAGAGACAGTAGCAGAAACATTATGTACAAAATCAAGCAACACTGAAGCATGCATGACACCAGCTGTTCCGGACGACTGTGTGATCACGCTCTCGGTAGCCGATGTGAGCAAGACCTTAAAATAGGTCAAAAATCACTAGGCCGCATGGCCAGAAGGATTACCAAGACATGTACTCAGAGCATGCACAGACCAACTGGCAAGTGTCTTCACTGACATTTTCAACCTCTCCCTGACCGATTCTGTAATAACTACATGTTTAAAGCAGACCACTATAGTCCCTGTGCCCAAGAATGCCAAGGTAACCTGCCTAAATGACTACCACCCCATAGCACTCACATCTGTAGCCATGAAGTGCTTTGAAAGACTGGTCATGGCTCACATCAATACCATCATCCCGGAAACCCTAGACGCACTCCAATTCGCATACCAGCCCAACAGATCCATAGATGACTCAATCTCAATTGCTCTCCACACTGCCTTCTCCCAACTGGACAAAAGGAATACCTTTGTGAGAATGCTATTCGTTGTCTACAGCTCAGCGTTCAACACCATAGTGCCCACAAAGCTCATCAATAAGCTAAGGACCCTGGGACTAAACACCTCCCTTTGCAACTGGATCCTGGACTTCCTGACGGGCTACACCCAGGTGGAAGGGTTGGTAACAACACATCTGCCATGCTGATCCTCAACACGAGTGCCCCTCAAGGGTGTGTACTTAGTCCCCTCTTGTACTCCCTGTTCACCCACGACTATGTGGCCAAGCACAACTCCATCACCATCATTAAGTTTCCTAACGACACAACGGTGGTAGGCTTGACCACAGACAGCCTAAATGGAGGAGGTCAGAGATCTGCCCATGTGGTGCCAGGACAACAACCCCTCCCTCAATGTGAGCAAGTCAAAGGAGCTGATTGTGGACTACAGGAAAAGGAGGGCCGAACAGGTGTCCACATCACCAACAAGCTATCATGGTCCAAACACACAATCATGAAGATGGCACAACAATGCCTATTCCCCTTCAAGAGACTGAAAATATTTGGCATGGGTCCCCAGATCCTCAAAAAGATCTACAGCTGCACCATGGAGAGCATCCTAACTGGCTGCTTCACCACCTGGTAAGCAACAGCTCGGCATCCAACCGTAAGGTGCCACAGAGGGTAGTGCGTACGGCCCAGTACATTTCTGGGCCATCCAGGAGAGAAAGTCCCAATCATTTGCCAAAGATTCTAGCCACCCAAGTCATTGTGAGGACAGACACTGGGAGACGAGAATCAAGTACAGGGAGTGAATAGTTAATTGTTAAATGGACATATAAGCCCAGATGAGTCCCATGAAGCGCTGATGCGTGTAACGATGGTGACAGGTGTGCGTAATGATGGGCCGCCTGGCGCCCCTGAGCGCCAGAGAGGAGCAGCAGGAGCAGGCATGATAGTATCCCCCCCCACCCGGCTGAAATGTGGAAGGCCGATGAGCCGGCTGAGGCGTGGAAGCCCGACGAGCCGGCTGTTATAGGAGCTGGCTGAATGCATGACGTGGGATGGGAGCCTGATGAGCATGCGGAGGCATGGGAGCCCGACGAGCCAGCAGAGGCATGACAGGGGATGGCAGGGAGCATGATGAGCTGGCTGAGGCGTGGGAGCCTGACGAGCCGGCTGAATCATTATGTGGGATGGGAGCCTGCCAAGCCAACCGAGGCAAGAAAACCTCTCGAGCCAGCTAAGGCATGGAAGCCGGACGAGCCAGCTGATTGACCCCCGGTTCCTTCAGCAGTGAAACCCGGACCCGACGTCACCATTCCCATTTAAAAACAACACAAACTCCCTGATGCTTCCAATATTGATATCTGCATTCTGTGCGGACAAATCAAATCAAACTTTATTTGTCACATGCGCCGAATACAACATGTGTAAACCTTAAAGTGAAATGCTTACATACAGGTCCAACAGTGCAGTGCAAGAGGAGTTAAGAAAATATTTACCAAATAGACTACAGTAAAAAATAATAATAAAAAGTTAAACACAATAACAATAACAATAACGAGGCAATATACAGGGGATACCGTTACCGAGTCATGGTGCAGGAGTACAGGTTAGTTGAGATAATTTGTACATGTAGGTAGGGGTGAAGTGACTATGCATAGATAATAAAGAGCAAGAAGCAGCAATGTACAAAAGAGAGGGGGTTGAGGGTCAATGTAAATAGTCAGGTGGCAATTTTATTAATTGTTCAGCAGTCTTATGGCTAGAAGCTGTTGAGGAGCCTTTTGGTCCTAGACTTGGTGCTCCGGTCCCGCTTGCGGTGCGGTAGCAGAGAAAACAGTATAACTGTGGTGACTGGAGTCTCTGACAATTTTATGGGCTTTCATCTAACACCGCCTGTTATATAGGTCCTGGATGGCAGGAAGCTTGGCCCTAGTGATGTACTGGGCCATACACACTACCCTCTGTAGCACCATATGGTCAGATGTTGAGCAGTTGCCATCATACCAGGCGGTGATGCAACCGGTCAGGATTTTAAAAAGGATTTTTAAAAAGATTTGAAAAAGTACAGTCAATAACACATCAGAAAAAAAGAAAGTCTATATACAATGTGTGCAAATGGCGTGAGGATGTAGGCAATAAATAGGCCATAGTAGCGAAGTAAATACAATTTAGCAGATTAACACTGGAGTGATAAATGAGCAGATGATTATGTGCAAGTAGAGATACTGGTGTGCAAAAGAGCAGAAAAGTAAATAAAAACAATATGGGGATGAGATAGGTAGATTAGGTGGGCTATTTACAGATGGACTATGTACAGCTGCAGCGATCGGTTAGCTGCTCAGAAAGCTGATGTTTAAAGTTAGTGAGGGAAATATAAGTCTCCAGCTTCAGCAATTTTTGCAATTCATTCCAGTCACTGGCAGCAGAGAATTGGAAGGAAAGGCGGCCAAAGGAGGTGTTGGCTTTGGGGATGACCAGTGAGATATACCTGCTGGAGCGAGCGGTGTTGTTATCATGACCAGTGAGCTGAGATAAGGCTGAGCTTTACACTTATACAGTGGGGAGAACAAGTATTCGATACACTGCCGATTTTGCAGGTTTTCCTACTTACAAAGCATGTAGAGGTCTGTAATTGTTAACATAGGTACACTTCAACTGTGAGAGACGGAATCTAAAACAAAAATCCAGAAAATCACATGTATGATTTTTAAGTAATAATTTGCATTTTACTGCATGACATAAGAATTTGATCACCTACCAACCAGTAGGCTCTCACAGACCTGTTAGTTTTTCTTTAAGAAGCCCTCCTGTTCTCCACTCATTACCTGCATTAACTGCACCTGTTTGAACTCGTTACCTGTCTAAAAGACACCTGTCCACACATTCAATCAAACAGACTCCAACCTCTCCACAATGGCCAACACCAGAGAGCTGTATAAGGACATCAGGGATAGAATTGTAGACCTGCACAAGGCTGGGATGGGCTACAGGACAATAGGCAAGCATCTTGGTGAGAAGGCAACAACTGTTGGCGCAATTAGTAGAAAATGGAAGAAGTTCAAGATGACGGTCAATCACCCTCGGTCTGGGGCTCCATGCAAGATCTCACCTCGTGGGGCATCAATGATCATGAGGAAGGTGAGGGATCAGCCCAGAACTACACGGCAGCACCTGGTCAATGACCTGAAGAGAGCTGGGACCACAGTCTCAAAGAAAACCATTAGTAACACATTACGCCGTCATGGATTAAAAACCTGCAGCGCACGCAAGGTCCCTCTGCTCAAGCCAGCGCATATCCAGGCCCGTCTGAAGTTTGCCAATGACCATCTGGATGATCCAGAGGAGGAATGAGAGAAGGTCATGTGGTCTGATGAGACAAGAATAGAGCTTTTTGGGTTAAACTCCACTCGCCGTGTTTGGAGGAAGAAGAAGGATGAGTACAACCCCAAGACCACCATCCCAACCTTGAAGCATGGAGGTGGAAACATCATTCTTTGGTGATGCTTTTCTGCAAAGGGGACAGGACGACTGTACCGTATTGAGGGGAGGATGGATGGGGCCATGTATCGCAAGATCTTGGCCAACAACCTCCTTCCCTCAGTAAGATCATTGAAGATGGGTCGTGCTGGGTCTTCCAGCATGACAACGACCCGAAACACACAGCCAGTTTAACTACGGAGTGGCTGCGTAAGAAGTATCTCAAGGTCCTGGAGTGGCCTAGCCAGTCTCCAGACCTGAACCCAATAGAACATCTTTGGAGGGAGCTGAAAGTCCGTATTGCCCAGCGACAGCCCCGAAACCTGAAGGATCTGGAGAAGGTCTGTATGGAGGAGTGGGCCCAAATCCCTGCTGCAGTGTCTGCAAACCTGGTAAAGAACTACAGGAAACATATGATCTCTGTAATTGCAAACAAAGGATTCTGTACCAAATATTAATTTCTGGTTTTCTGATGTATCAAATACTTATGTCATGCAATAAAATGCCAATGAATTAATTAAAAATCATACAATGTGATTTTCTTGTTTTTGTTTTAGATATCGTCTCTCACAGTGTACCTATGATAAAAATTACAGACCTCTACATGCTTTGTAAGTAGGAAAACCTTCAAAATCGGCAGTGTATTCTTGTATTCTTCTCCCCTCTGTAGATGACCTGGAGTCAGTGACCTGGAGTCAGAAGAATATGTAGAGAGGGCCAGCCGACTAGAGCATACAGGTCGCAGTGGTGGGTGGTATAAGGGGCTTTGGTAACAAAACGGATTGCACTGTGATAGACTGCATCCAGTTTGCTGAGTCAAGTATTGGAAGCTATCTTGTAGATGACATCACCGAAGTCGAGGATCGGTAGGATAGTCAGTTTTACTAGGGTATGTTTGGCGGCGTGCGTGAAGGCGGCTTTGTTGCGAAATAGAAAGACAATAATAGATTTGATTTTAGATTGGAGATGTTTAATATGAGTCTGGAAGGAGAGTTTACAGTCTAACCAGACACCTAGGTTTTTGTAGTTGTCCACATATTCTAGGTCAGAACCGTTCACGGTAGTGATGACAGTCGGGCGGGAGGGTGCGGGCAGCAAATGGATGAAAAGCATGCATTTGTTTTTACTAGCATTTAAGAGCAGTTGGAGGTCACGGAAGAAGTGTTGTATGGTATTGAAACTTGTTTGGAGGTTAGTTAACACAGTGTCCAAAGAAGGGCCAGATGTGTACAGAATGGTGTCGTCTGCGTAGAGGTGGATCAGGGAATCACCAGCAGGAAGAGCAACATTATTGATATATACAGAGAAAAGAGTCGGCCTGAGAATTTAACCCTGTGGTACCCCCATAGAGACTGGTCCAGACAACAGGCCCTCCGATTTGACACACTGAACTCTATCTGCGAAGTAGTTGGTGAACCAGGCGAGGCAGTCATTTGAGAAACCAAGGCGATTGAGTCTGCTGATAAGAATACGGTGATTGACAGAGTCGAAAGCCTTGGCTAGGTCGATGAAGACGGCTGCACGGTACTGTCTTTTATCGATGGCGGTTATGACATCGTTTAGGACCTTGAGCGTGGCTGAGGTGCACCAGTGACCAGCTCGGAAACCAGATTGCACAGCGGAGAAGGTACTGTGGGATTCGAAATGGTCAGTGATCTGTTTGTTAACTTGGCTTTCGAAGACTTTAGAGAGGCAGAGCTGTTGGTCGGGGCTGGTGTAGCCAGGAGGAAAGCATGGCCAGCCGTAGAGAAATGCTTGTTGAAATTTTAGATTATCATGGATTTATCGGTGGTGATTGTGTTACCTAGCCTCGGTGCAGTGGGCAGCTGGGAGGAGGTGCTCTTGTTCTCCATGGACTTTACAGTGTCCCAACCTTTTGGAGTTAGAGCTACAGGATGCAAATTTCTGTTTGAAAAAGCTAGCCTTTGCTTTCCTGACTGACTGCGTGTATTGGTTCCTGACTTCCCTGAACAGTTGCATATCGCGGGGACTATCCAATGCTATTAAAGTCCGCCACAGGGTGTTTTTGTGTTGGTCAAGGGCAGTCAGGTCTGGAGTGAACCAAGAGCTATATCTGTTCTGAGTTCTAAATTTTTTTGAAAGAAGCATGCTTAAGATGGTGAGGAAATTACTTTTTTAAGAACGACCAGGCATCCTCTACTGACGGGATGAGGTATTTCCAGGATACCCGGGCCAGGTCGATTAGAAAGGATGCTCTTGATGGTGCAGCTGTAGAACCTTTTGAGGATCTGGGGACCCATGTCAAATCTTTTCAGTCTACTGAGGGGGAAAATATTTTGTTGTGCCCTCTTCATGACTGTCTTGGTGTGTTTGGACCATGATAGTCCGTTGGTGATGTGGACACCAAGGAACTTGAAACTCTCGACCCACTCCGCTACAGCCCAGTCGATGTCAATGGGGGCCTGTTCAGCCCTCCTTTTCCTGTATTCCACGATCAGCTCTTTTGTCTTGCTCACATTGAGGGAGAGGTGGTTATTCTGGTACCGCACTGCCAGTTCTCTGACCTCCTCCCTATAGGCTGTCTCATCATTGTCAGTGATCAGGCCTACCACTGTTGTGTCATTAGCAAACTTAATGATGGTGTTGAAGTCATTTTTGGCCACGCAGTCGTGTGTGAACAGGGAGTGCAAGAGGGGACTAAGTACACACCCCTGAGGGGCCCCAGTGTTGAGGATCAGCGTGGCAGACTTGATGTTGCCTACTCTTACCAACTGGGGGTGGCCCGTCAGGAAGTCAAGGATCCAGTTGCAGACGGAGGTGTTTAGTCCCAGAGTCCTTATCTTAGAGATGAGCTTCGTGGGCGCTATGTTGTTGAACGCTGAGCTGTAGTCAATGAACAGCATTCTCACATAGGTATTGCTTTTGTCCAGGTGGGAAAGGGCAGTGTGGAGTGAGATTGAGATTGAGTCATCTGTGGCTCTGTTGGGGCGGTATGCAAATTGGAGTGAGTCTAGGGTTTCCGGTATGATGGTGTTGTTGTGAGCCATGACCAGCCTTTCAAAGAACTTCATGGCTACAGACGTCGTTTAAGCACCTTACCTTCACTTACTTGGGCATAGTGGTCTGCTTGAAACATGTAGGTATTACAGACTCGGTCAGGGAGAGGTTGAAAATGTCAGTGAAGACACATGCCAGTTGGTCCGTGCATGCTCGAGTACCGTCTTGGTAATCCTTCTGGCCATGCGGCCTAGTGAATGTTGACCTATTTTAAGGTCTTGCTCACATCGGCTACCGAGAGCGTTATCACACAGTCATCCAAAACAGCTGGTGCTCTCATGCATACTTCAGTGTTGCTTGCCCCGAAGCGAGCATAAAAGGAATTTAGCTCATCTGTTAGGCTTGCGTCACTAGGCAGCTCGCGTCTGGGTTTCCCTTTGTAGTCCGTAATAGTTTTCAAGCCCTGCCACATCCGACGAGCATCAGAGCCGGTGTTGTGTGATTCAATCTTAATCCTGTATTGACGCTTTGCTTGTTTGATGGTTCCTCTGAGGGCATAGTGGGATTTCTTATAAGTGTCCGGATTAGTTTCCCGCTCCTTGAAAGAAGCAGCTCTAGCCTTTAGTTCAATGCGGATGTTGCCTGTAATCCATGGCTTCTGGTTGGGATATGTACGTACAGTCATTGTCGGGACGATGTCATCGATGCACTTATTGATGAACCTGATAACTGAGGTGGTGTACTCCTCAATGCCATTGGAGGAATCCCGGAACCTATTCCAGTCTGTGCTAGCAAAACAGTCCTGTAGCGTAGCATCTGCGTCATCTGACCACTTCCGTATTAAGCGAGTCACAGGTACTTCCTGCTTTAGTTTCTGCTTGTAAGCAGGAATCAGGAGGATAGAATTATGGTCAGATTTGCCAAATGGAGGGCAGGGAGAGCTTTGCATTCATCTCTGTGTGTGGAGTATTGGTATTTTATTGGTATTATTGGTATTTGGTAGAACTGATTTAAGTTTCCTGCATTAAAGTCCCCGGCCACTAGGAGTGCCGCTTCTGGGTAGGCATTTTCTTCTTTGCTTATGGACTTATAAAGTTGTTTGAGAGCGGTATTAGTGCCAGCTTCGTTCTGTGGTGTTAAATAGAAGGCTACAAATAATATAGATGAGAACTCTCTTGGTAGATAGTGTGGTCTACAGCTTATCATAAGGTATTCTAGCTCAGGCTAGCAGTACCTAGAGACTTCTTTAATATTAGACATTGTGCACCAGCTATTATTGACAAATCGACACACACCCACACCCCTCGTCTCACCAGACATAGCTTCTCTGTTCTGCCAGTGCATGGAAAATCTTGGCAGCTCTATATGATCCATATCGTCGTTCAGCCACGTCTCAGTGAAACATAAGATATTACAGTTTTTAATGTCCCGTTAGTAGTATAATCTTAATCGTAGGTCATCAATTTTATTTTCCAATGATTGCCCATTAGCAAATTGAACGGTTGGAAGTGGGAGTTTACTCGCTCGCCTACGGATTCTCAGAAGGCAGCCCGAACTGCAGCCCCTTTTTCTGCATCTTTTCTTCAAGCAAATGACTGGGATCTGGGCCTGTTCCAGTGAAAGCAATACATCCTTCTCGTCGGACTCGTTAAAGGAAAAAGTTTATTCCAGTCTGCGGTGAGTAACAGCTGTTCTGATGTCCAGAGTTATTTTCGGTCATAAGAGAAGGTAGCGGCTACATTATGTACAAAATAAGCACAAAAATAAGTTACACAAAACACCAAAACAATAACAAAAAAGCACAATTGGTTAGGAGAAAACTTCAGCCATGTTCTTTGGCGCCATCTTTAAACAGACGCGGGAAAATGAGAAATAAGCACAGGGAGCAAAGATTTAATGGATAAACGGTCATATAACAAAACAAGAACAGCGTCTGGACGGGGGGAACAAAAACTGCTCTGAGACTACGTTCGCTAAACAACAACCAGTGGTTGCATTTCAAAGGTCTCTCCTTTTCTTTCTTACATGATAAGGAAACCAATATGTAATTTAGTAATTTAGTGTGAACTATCCCTTTAAAGTATTTCTGCCATCTCATGGACAACATAAACATGAAGATCTTGATGTATATTCAGCTGCAAATATTGTGAGTATTTTTTTTTTGCAAATATTATGTTTCTTAGCAGACAGAAAATGTAGCTCTGTTTTAGTGTTTTTTGCACTTTGCAAATCCATATTATAAGATTACATTTACATTATTTGAAATTCCCTCAAAAAGAATTCCCAGCAAAAATAGGCTGTAATGAAAATGACAGGGACCTTCCCCCACTGTTCAGACCCATGATTGAAAATTAATAAATAAAGAGATTAAGAGGGATGCATTCCATCCTGTTTTGACCCCCATATCCAGGCTGAAACACATAAGGAAAGGAGGCTAAGTGGCACTCAACTGTTATCATTGAGCTTATGACTATCATCATGGGTATGCTAATGTACACAGATATGCTGTGTTATGGCAGAGTTACTGTACACCCTCTGCAGGACAGGAGTTATTAATTATTGACACCCAACGCTTATTGAAAGCCCAGGTGTGTTGCAGAAAATAACCACTGACCCAATTACGAAACACATACAGCTTCCTTTGGTTAATTTCTGTAAAACCTGTGATTGCTCGTAGCTTTATAATTCATGAACACCAGGGTACAGACCTGGCAGAACACCAGCATCTATTACTCAAACACCCACCTTGTGGTCCCCGCACACACTCACAAGCACACACATACACATTACACACACACACCCCTTACACAAGAACATTGGGGTACTCTACATAATCACAGAGATAAAATGTATAATTCCAGAATAAGAATCTGTATTTCTTGCAATGTCAGCTTACACATTTATTTGTGGGAATATATGCCTACACATATGCACACAATCCAGCATGGAATATTTTTGGAACCATCCCAAGTTCAGATTTACATGCAACTAGGATTTCTGGCAAATCCCTCATTGACACCAATACATAATTTCACATGAAACTAAGGGGAGATCCTGAATTAGTATTCGGCCCATATAAACTATTTTCCCCTGCATTTTGATGCTGGCTCTGTCATATCAGAGAAATGTGAGATCACTTGCGGGTGCAGGAGTCTGTGTCTAACAGGTGACGAGGTGTCCAACAATAGCTTCTAGCTAGCAGACAGAGAGGGATGGGGATGGAGTTTTGTACCAATGTTGAGGGGTGAGCTCAGTTTTGACATTTCTAATTACCCTAGGTTAAGGAGAACAAAGGCTGATCGTATATCACTCTCTCCTTCTCAGCCTCATTTGGTATCCTACTTGAGGAGATTCCTCCCTCTCCCTCCTCCTAGTTGGGTAAAATGATGGAGGGCGGAGTGAGAGAAGAGAGAAAATGTATAATAAAGTTAAAGACTCATTTGTCTGGTTCCTTAATGAGAGGAAGCGGAACAAAGACCCCGGCTAATATTCCGAGGGGCCTAATTAAAATTAGGTGTGATCTGACGGAAGAAAGCGCCACAGAGGTGATTTTAGTCACAGCCCAAAAGAGAAGACCTAATTAAGGAGAGTGATGGCCTTTACTTGGAATCCGCCAGAGACATGTGGGGCTGAACATTGTCCTGGTCCCACTGGCCTGGCATAGGGATTACTGCCATTCTGCTTCTCCAAGCAGCCTGAAAACAGGACAGGATGAAAGGGACAATGGCAGCCCTACAGACTATTGATGAGTTTTGGGATATTTTGAATGTTGATTGCTTCATGAGAAGAGGATTGGTTGGTCAGTCTAAAGAACTGATGCCAATTCATGTCATGGCACTATTTTTGTTACATTTATTTTCTGCAATCATATGTGAGCTCTGTCACTCAATATGATCAAGCCCAGGGCTGGTTAGGTTATTTTCGAAATGATATCCGTTACAGTTACTAGTTACCGGTCCAAGATTGTAATCAATAATGTAACTTTTGGATTACCCAAACTCAGTAATGTAATCTAATTACATTCGGTCACTTTTAGATTACTTTCCCCTTAACTTCTAAGGATCGCCCCTTTTTTCAAATTTTTGCCAAAAATGACATACCCAACTCTAACTGCCTGTAGCTCAGGCCCTGAAGCAAGGATATGCATTTTCTTGATACCATTTAAAAGGAAACACTTTGAAGTGTGTGGAAATGTGAAAGAAATGTAGGAGAATTTAACACAATAGATCTGGTTAAATATAATACTAAGAAAAAAACAACCGTTCTTTTCTATTTTTTGTGTCATCATCTTTGAAATTCAAGAGAAAGGCCATAATGCATTATTCCAGCCCAGGAGCAATTTAGATTTTGGCCACTAGATGGCAGCAGTGTATGTGCAAAGTTTTATACTGATCCAATGAGCCATTGTATTTCTGTATTTCTGTTTCTGTTCAAGACTGCCGAAATGTGCCTAATTTGTTTATTAATAACTGTTCATGTTCAAAATTGTGCACTCTCCTCAAACAATAGCATGGTACTCTTTCACTGTAACAGCTACTGTAAAATGGACAGTGCAGTTAGATTAACAAGAGTGCATTTTTCACTGGCTGTCCACTGGTTTCAAAAACAGTGATTGATAGGCATCTTAAACGTCTTGAATTCAATTATTATTGGGTTCAAATACACATTTAGATTTGTGAACAACCATCCACATCCATAAGGCAAAAATACCTAAATGAGAGAGCAGCAGTGTGATTCACATTAATGCTCTATGTAGATATCAATAATAATTGATATTCATATCACCATAGACTACATGACTGCTGTCATCCTTCCTTCCAAGCATTTATTAAAGTTGAATAATCTTTGGATGCTGACAGAAGTCGCACCATTGGAAGACATAACTTGTACTGTAGCCTACAAAAGCCTATTGTACTCTGTTCCCGCGATCCATCAAACACAATTGGTGTGTCTCATAATGGTTTCTGATTTGTGGTCAGACTCGCTCAGGTGGAACAAATTTAAACTTGTCTTTTTTCAATGCTGATTTGAATGTCATTGAGAAAACAGAGAGGTGTCAAATACTTTTTTTTTCGCAATCATCCTTTCTGAATTTAAAAGTAATCCTCAAGGTAAACATCTAGTTTTTCAAAAATATCTGCAATCTGATCAATTATTTTGGCTGGTAATGTAACCGATTACAGTTACCATTTTTTGTAATCCCTTACATGTAACAGATTACATGTAATCCGTTACTCCCCAAACCTGATCAAGCCACAGTTGAGTAGAGAGAGCTGTTTATCACTGCAATGGACTATGAATATGAGCTGTTTGGTTTGTTTGATTTTCGAAAATGACCTTTCATCTTACTTTTGACATTGAAGGAGCACCATCATCTTGTTCTTTACGACACTGTGATAGCACTTGCCCTAATCTTAATTGACGGCGCTGTGACTCATCTGCTAAAAGCCACCTATATTTATCCACTAGCACTATATATGCGCACTAATAGCAATTGCTTTCTGTCGCTGTCCGTCCTTGGGAGAATGCCGGGAATACTGTGAAAGTGCAGGAAGTATCAACCTCAATGCCATACTATATCACTCCAGTCATAACAAACACACACATATATACACACACAGTCTTGTACAACTAACCTTGTGGAGACACACAATTCAGTCCCATTAAAAATCATATTTTCCCTAACCCCTAACCCTAACCCTAACCCTAAACTTAAATCTAAAGTTAACCTGAACACTTTACCTTAACTCTAACCCAACCAGTACCCTTACCCTAACCTTTACCCTAACCCTAAACCTAAACCTAACACTAGCTCCTAACCCTAAAACTAACCCTTGCTCCTAACCCTTGCTCCTAATTCTAACCCTAACACTAATTCTGGTCCCCACAAGTATAGTTAAACACGTCACACACACACACACACACACACACACACACACACACACACACACACACACACACACACACACACACACACACACACACACACACACACACACACACACACACACACACACACAGAGAGCTTTGTTTTTGTAAAACGTCTGGACATTTTGGAGTGTAAAAACCTTAACCCTAACCATAGCCCTAACCCTAAGCATGATGGGGTGTTTATTGCTTAATTAACTCAGGAACCACACCTGTATGGAAGCACCTGCTTTCAATATACTTTGCATTCCTCATTTACTCAAGTATAGTTGTTTGAGTAAATTACGGCAGTTACCTGTATAACTCACCATGGATTGCAAGAATAATACAGTTTGTAGGTAAGCACATATCCCTGTAGAGAGGTAGCCCATTTTGTTATTTCTAGACCACTTAAGGGTCCTGGGTGTGAGGTAAAGAGCTTTTCTTCCAGTCCATCTAATGCTTGGTATGCCCACGAGTTTGAAACCACATGGATGGATGGAGTGTGGTTTTTGTAAGAAAATGAAACAAACAAGTTTCCTCTCCAAGAGCAAACTTTTAAAAGCTTTCATTCCTGTTATCAAAAAGAATCTCACTAAATTATAGCTGCAATACCACTGCTAAAAGGTATTGTGAAAAAGAGAATACAAGATGAAGATAAATATGCTTTAAATCCCATAAAAAAATGTTTTACAAAAAGTGTGCTGGTTGTCAGCTTGCTACATTGTACGGACCAGATAGGGAGGATGTCACGATTGCATTTCTGTCTGACTGGAGCAAGTTGTGCTGAAGTGCATTCTGACAGGCTTTTATCTCCATCTTCATTTGATGTGGAGAAAGGAAGGCGGACGGTAGGCTCTTGAGTCCTCATTTTCCCTGATCAGCATGGGGTCCCTGGGATATGGGTTAAAGACTGCATAAACCACGATTGAAAGCACTTTGAAATATATGGGAATTTATTTCATAAGGTTCACATATTGTTCAAGGTTCCAGTGTATGCTGCAAAGCATCCAATGTTGTTTGTCGGCATTATCCACCGATATGTCCTTTATTCCTTTACCTTCTCTTTCCACTGAAATTACAAAGGAAAACACCATACTTCAAGATGGGAAAGGACTCTTGTCTATTGTCATATAAAAAATACAAAATAAAAGATCTCCAAAAAATGCCATGCCATAATTTGACCATAATGTTATGGGCTGAGGCAATATACTAATGTATGTGTAAACACACGGCAACACTCCTAAACAACTGGCATATTTACCTTTACAAAGTGCCCTCCAACATGTATTGCCTGGAAGTCTTAGATTTGTGGCTTGAGAATACTTCTGCTAGAGTATGTGTGGAAGTAATTGAAGCTCTCTATATGCAGACATCTTAGCAAGTTTTGTACTGAAGAATAGGTCTTTGTCCCTCCACCTCCACCCGGCATTGTTTCACTTCATGTGTTTTGAGAAAAAAAACTTGAGCAGTCCATCTGCTATTCAGGTTTCCATAATAGGAAAACAGGTATATATTTTGATTAAACTAGTCAATTTGCAACATGCAAGGACAACAATATGAGAGGGACCCATTTTTTGTCAAAAAGCGGTTCAAAATCAAGAGATGATAAACCAGCACTCAGGAGCTGACTAAATTACAGTTACAACTGACGTCAATGCAGGTCCAATGAATTTTGGGGTCTTGCTTGAAGAAAAATAAGAAAGGGAATATCTGACTGTTTGGGCTGAAGAAGCCTACTCGATACCCTCAAAGGATAATGGGATCTCTAGTACATCATAGCACTCCTCTGCTTCTGGGATAAGCAGCAAAGTCATTCACACCAATCTGGCTGCATCGTCCTCTCGCAGTACAGTACTCCATGAATACATCCCAACTCAAGATAATACCACCTGAGTGCAGCAATCTCTAGGGGCGAGCAAACCCCTCCAGAATGAATCAATACACTTCGACTTGTATGAGACAAAACGCAAGGCCTTGCCAACCCGAGGGACACAGCCAGGGACACACAGTCGCTGCATGTGATCCACTCGGTTACACTGGTTGTAAGGCAGAACACAGGATCCGCATCGCGAAAAACATATTCTTGGTCGTACTGATGGTGAGTTGACGCTGATCTTATATTCAGTAGTTCTTCTCGGCTGTATGTAAAGAAACCTAAGATGACCTGGGGTACTAGTGTAAGAAATAACACGTAAAAAAACAAAAAACTGCATAGTTTCCTAGGAACGCGAAGCGAGGCGGCCATCTCTGTCGGCGCCGGAAGTACAGAGTCATGTCATTACTGCTGTGGAGGGTATAGTGCTACAACTCCTTACCTCACAGACTGATTGATGTTCAAGCATGTTAATATATTGCCGATATTTTGCAGGGGTCTGATATTTTTTTTTCATCAGAAATGGATCATCTGCATTCTGTGCGTTTACATCTCCAATGTTGTCAGCGTTGACGTTTGGGTGCAGCTGTCCTTTAACAAGTGTTGTGCATTAATTATTCATTGAAGTACCCTACTTTTGAGATGCCCTAAAATATAACCTACTGTATTAGAGGTCAACTAGTGGAACATTCTCAGTTACAAGAGGAACATTTAAAAAGTGGAAAAGTAACAGTCCAAAACCTCTTTCCAGTGAGGCTTTGAAACAGCCTTGCTACCCCTGGGGACAGTGATTGATGAGGACCACTAATCATAAAGCAGAGAGGGAGAACTCCTGTCCTGGCTCTTTAGCACAACTCGAAGTGAAATACATTTCACATCCACCACTGTGATGATTCCAGACAAATAAATGCATGATTTAGCTATCCGGAAATATGAAGCTTATTACGGATTATTTAAATGTCTCTAAATAGCTACTATTTAAAAGAGAAATCGAGACGTGTGACAAGAAACATAAACGTTACACAAGCCCATTTCCATGTGTGACACTCGCTTCAATCGTCTGGAAATGGGCACGGGACTCTCACAGTAGTGCAGTTGTATTTGTCATTTGCATTTATATTATCAGAAAACACATCTGCAGAAAACTTGAAAAGGGCTCAGTTCAACCCCCCCCGCAAAAAATGATGGTATATAGCAATATTGTTGAGCTTTTGGTTAAAGGCGGTAGCAGTCAAAAAGAAAAGTGGAGAAAGAGAGGGCAAATCCAGAGTGTGCTGATGAGTTTGTTTGGACACCAGCTGTGTGTTTGCTGGTGACTCCTGAAATCCATTAGAAATCAGCTGGAGGTCAGGGTTCCACTTCAACCAGAATGGGTCTGTGATACAGAGTGGTCCACCTCAACCTCATTTTCTCCCCTGCGAGGAGCTGCAAGGCAATCAAACACCACATGTCTGATGCCTGGAGATCCCAGAAGAATCAAACACATACTCCAACTATCCCCTGGGATTCCCAGCAACCAGTTTGAAAAAGAGGGCTGTGGTTGCTTTGGTCTGAAACCATTTGATGCCCTTTCATCATGTTGAACTATAGGGTGTTCCTTGTGGTGAGATTGCTTTATTATTGCTTTTCCTTTTAGTCATCTGTGTATGTTTCAGAGATCTAAGCATACTGCCAGACAAGGGAATGACACTAGGAATACATCAGATAACATTAGGGAGGACTCACTACAATCACCAGCATAATTATCCTCAAAATCAGAGCTCATGGTCAGGGATAAGTGGCTATCCAGCTTTTCCTTCGTTCATAATCTCTTGCTTATTGGTAGTCATTGTCGCTAATGCTGAGTTTCCTTGGACAGTCCTTGAGCACTGAGAGACGACTGACAAGTGAAGGATGTGTCGGGAGCAATCAGTGCCTCCTGCTGTGCTCAAAAAGCAGTGAACACATCTGCAGGGTGATTTCTTTTTTATAGAAAGAAAGCCTATGAAGGAGCCGTCACACCTGTGCAGAGAGCCCAGAAAATGACCAGTGCATGACAAGACTTCAATTCACCGGTCACAAGATATGTCAAACTAATGACAGGGAGTTTGTGCCGCACATTTTGCTTGAGGGGCTCTTTTAATGCTAAGTGTCTTCCAGTCTGGATACACATCATACAGTACATACAGATTCAGAGGGCACGTGGTTCGCGTGACAATAGAATTTAACTGCAGGGACAGAAACTGCTATACCTGTACCTATAAGCTCAGTTTTATCTTGTTGTTTTATCATTGGGGCAATTGTCAACTAGCATATAGCAGTTTGAACATGTGAGCATGACACCACTCACATTTGAGTGGATATCTGCAATATTATTTATCAAGATACACATAATTGTCACACTAGCACAAGCCGTCTCAACAATAGCAAAACTGATGCAGCATGATGGTAATGGAAGATAAATTGAATACTGTCTTCCATGTTTTGACATTTTTTTTCTATTGTGTTCAAGTGAATCAATTTTTATCCAGGGAGAGGAGATAGGAAATTATTTCTCTCTCATTTACACCCCTTTCAAAGGTGACTTCATCATTGATGCCTGAAAGACATCCTGCCCCTCAGTAACAAATGATTACCGCTAAATGAATCCCAGAGGTTGCACTGCTAATGCAGAACAAAAGGGGAGAGAATGGGGAGGCAGTGCTACTTCAAGATCTATTTTTTATACCCGCATCATTTTTTGCTTCACTGATCTATCACTAAACAACAGCTGCTGTGCAGGAGCCAGAGCGCCGCACTGCAGGGAAGATGAGAAAAAAATAAGAGGAGACAACATTGAGGAGACAAAAAAAAATGGGAGACAGAGGAGTTTTAAGTGGTGAGGTCACTTGTGATTGCCTGATACTCTTAAACGGAGTCTCATACTGAGAGAGAAGTGAGATGAGGAACTCGCCTGGCTGGTCTGTGTCTCACGTCACGTGACTGATAACAAGTCACCTGTAATGGCTTCCTAGACAGCTGCATTAGACAGACAATTTGCAATCATCTCGACTGATTCCATTTCTCTCTCTCTCTCTCTCTCTCTCTCTCTGCTCCTCAGACCTTATAGAAGCTTGAGTGGCAGGGAATTACCAAACAGATCATATGAATGTGAAAGGGGACAGGGGACACTACAATTCAGCCCACAAACAACAAATAACCCTTCGAACCTATCCCAGCTCCACTTACATATTCTGCCTATCAGTATTGGGCCACACTCAACAACTCATGTCCAGGGTAACTCATCACACCTCATCACACCTTATGCAATGATTGACATTGAGAGTACTATTAAGAGTAACATGTTATATTTATATTATGTATGACCTTCATTGCCCTTGCAATAAGCAATCAACAAGACAGTTTATTAGTTTAAAACCAACTATCCCACCACCCATCTGTTTTCTGCTTATCAGAGATTGGAATGGTGGTAAAGACAATTCATACAAATGGCAAAAAGAAAAGTTACGAAACTGTAAAATGTGAAAAGCATGCCCACTCGAGCAACAGTATCAGGCCTGCTAATATCTCAACACTGCGGCCTCCTGTTCTTTCCTGCTGCTACCTCCTCCAACCCATCATCACTGTCTCTGCTAATTCATAGAGAATAGCTGATAAAAGCTCTAGGCTCAGAATTAACACGTAATTAACACAGCCTTAGCGCCTAACCCGCGGTTGCAACAGCCAAGGTGGGAATGTAATTGGGCCAAAACTAGCCGTTTTTCACAACTCCCTTTTTCACAAGGGCTGGTTTTCCTCTTGTTCTCTACATGTTCTATTTCCCCTGTGCTGTAAGTCATGCAGAGAAGTGAAAAAGAACCGTCTGACTCCCTGACCCACTTACCAAACATTTAAAGCACTTAAGTATTTGCAGATTAACAACAGCAGCAGCATAAATGCCCATGCAGATAACTGTACCAACGTCTATTTGTGGTTTCCTGTTGGAACAGGGTTAGCTGTTGTCACCTGCACTATCAATTATCACCCACATGTGAATGGCAATGTGACCACTCTCTTTTTTTTAATGTAACATTCCTGCCAATCCGAGCTTCGAGGAATGCTATCCCACCCCCTTCCATTGCATTCCATTACTCTCAGTCATTCCAGTCCATTTTAAAACATAGAGGCATGCCCACTTTAGTTTAAATGAAAAGCCTTGGGGTTGGTGCAAACCATTTAATATGATATTTTACATTGAAAAGCATGAGTGCACATAGTAGCATGGTGAGTACATGGTAGAATGATGAGTACATGGTAGAATGGTGAGTACATGGTAGCATGGTGTGCACAAGGTAGCATAGTGAGCATGGAGCGACTGTAAATCCACCTCTTTCTTTATTTGAATGTATTAACAGAGGCCACGACTTTAATTATGGCATGCCGTGGCCGAGAGCGGCACCCCCAGGCACTCTCTCATAAAACCCACAGGCCACGGCTCCAGATGCCACAATAGCAGGTGGAGTTACTAACATACTCTTAAAAACATATCCTACCACATACTGTCTATCAAAGCGTTGGGCACAAATATAGAAAGGGTTAACAAAAATAATAATCTGAAATAATGTTAAAGATCGCAATAGATTATGCATTATAGAAATGTTATGCTTGACATAGTCCAATTTACATGTTACAGTATTATGTCTTATTTGGAAACCACCTGCACAAGACCCAGCAGGAGGAGCTTTTCCTTCCTTGAATGCCAAACAGCTGGCAGTTAGTGATGCTTCCATCATGCGTTGAGCCACCCTTGAAGGACTTATAACTACACTGCATAATGCTTTTAAAGCCACCTTAATGAAAGAAGACGGTGGTTTATTACGCTGCATTATTCTGCAGCGTTTATTTAATAACATTTCCCTGTGGTCTAATTCCCTCTGATCTTGGCTGTTGGATCTCTCTCCCTCTCTCTCTCTCTCTCTCTCTCTCTCTCTCTCTTTCTTCCATTACTACAAGCCACATTGACCGAAACCTTTTCAGCCTGATCTCTTTGGGAAAAGCTTTTGATATATGAGGCCAAGATGTTAATGCAAGGGTGAGACGTGAAGCAGTGGGGTGACACCCAACTGATGCAAGGGTGAGGAATAAGGCAGAAGGAGGGTCACTTGAACTGTGCAGAGTTGAGACATGAGTTTTTGTTGAGGCTGGAGGGTTCAATAACATGGTCTACTGTTCGGTATGAAAGATAGCAAGAGAGACATGCTGATGGCCGATGTGATACTGAAGTAAGAATTTGATATACTGTATGTAAATAGAAAATTAGCTCCAGACAGGATCATATGCCATGTTACAATAGCTGCAATACAATGTTGTGCCCAATGCTAGTCTACTATTTGTATGTGTGTGAGAGAGAGAGAGAGAGAGAGAGAGAGAGAGAGAGAGAGAGCTGCCAGATCTCAAGCGGCAAATTAGAGCTCTCTGAAATCGATAAGAGGGGAGCCATGCACATATTTCATTAGTTGGCAAACGTATGCGGTTAAAGGGATGCAAACAGATATTGATGTTTGAGATTGATCGATTAGTCCTTTCTTAAAAATGTGTGCGTTGAGTTGTGAATTTTTTGGTTTCCTTGTCTTTTTGGCACAGTTTCACTTTTCAAATGTGTTTTTTTTAGGCCTATGCTTAACAAAACTAATATTTAAGGGATAGTTGAAGATGTCAATCTGCAAATTGTTTAAAATTGTACATAATTTGATGCTATTGTAGTGCAATAATATTGATAATATATAGGTTTTGTATATACTGTACCTCACGTGGGACCCGTAATAAATATATGCAATTAATATGATCAAAGTCTATTAAACTGAATATCTGACTCTATGAAGATGATCTAGCAATAGTTTTACATTTATGTAATTTAGCAGACGCTTCTATCCACAGTGGTGTAAAGCACTTAAGTAAAAAATACTTTAAAGTACTACTTAAGTCGTTTTTTGGGGTATCTGTACTTTACTATTTACATTTTTGACAACTTTGACTTTACTCCACTACATTCCTAAAAAAAATAAAATGTACTTTTTACTCCATACATTTTCCGTGACACCCAAAAGTACTTGCTACATTTAGAATGCTTAGCAGGACAGGAAAATGGACCAATTCACACACTTATCAAGAGAACATCCCTGGTCATCCCTACTGCCTCTGATCTGGCAGACTCACTAAACACAAATGTGTCTTTTGTAAATTATGTCTGAGTGTTGGAGTCTGCCCCTGGCTATCTGCAAATACAAAAATTGAAAATCATGCCATCTGGTTTGTTTAACATAAGGAATGTGAAATGATTTACACTTTACTTTGATATTTAAGTATATTCTAGCAATTATATTTACTTTTGATACTTAAGTATATTTAAAACAAAGTACTTTTACTAAAGTAGTATTTTATTGGTTGGTTTTCACTTTACTTGAGTCATTTTCTATTAAGGTATCTTTACTTTTACTCAAGTAATTATTCCACCACTGCTTATCCAGAGTGACTTACAGAAGCAATTAGAATTAAGTGCATTGCTCAAGGGCACATCAACAGATTCTTTATCAACTCAGCTCTGGGATTCAAACCAGTGACTTTTCGGTTACTGGCCCAACGCTCTTAACTGCTAGGGAATCTGCCACAAGAGACTATAGTTGAGTTACAGCAATTGGCTATTAAGAAAGGTCTGAGAATTGTCTATATCAATGGCAAAGATGTATTATCATTGTAAAATGAATGATACCTTTATAAAAGGCATAAAGCTTAAGTAACAAAACATTAACAAGCGTTACAGGGCATTATTAAAGGCCTGATTAGAGTGGGAGAGTGGGAGAGTGGGAGAGAGAGAGAGAGAGAGAGAGAGAGAGAGAGAGAGAGAGAGAGAGAGAGAGAGAGAGAGAGAGAGAAAAAAAAAAAAATCATGGCTTGTGCCACAGCCTATAGCTCATGGGAGAGGGAGAGAGACAGTCTAGGTATCTCACCACCACAGGTCAGGAACAAAGAGAAAGTGGCAATGACGCTTTATAACCATTTGAATAAGTTTAGATTCAAAAATCTGAGTTGTCGACCAATAGGATTACTTTTGAGTTAACTTCCAATCAGATATTAGACCTAGAGGATGATATCACAACAGATCCCCTGCTTCACATAGGTGTGACAGAATGGGTGATGTGGAGAGCAACACAAAGAAGGCATTCCTAAGAGAACACAAAGGAATTCCTTGTAATCAGTTGATAAGAGTGACTTTGGGGGTCGGGCCACACTACAGTATCAAGTTGCCTGTTTACTGTCTCGGTAAAGTTTTCATGATTGCCTTAATCTATGACTTAGTTATGCAATGTTGGTCCACCGGCTAAATATTTCATTTTGCACCCATCTGATAAATGTGTCATTAATATAGCATTAAATGATTAATAGATGTGGAATATATGCGGTTATAATTTTAATTTATTATAGCCTGTCACATTTTACCTATGCGGCATTTAATCATTTCCCATATGCATATTAATAGTTACAATGGTACCTGTGTAGTGGGAGCAAATCACTCGGTGTAAGTGTCTGCTTCCGTTCTGTAACAGTGCTCAGAGCTCAGTTCACATGACAGACTTCCCCCAAGCGCCACCTTCATTATTTATTTCAGAAGTGATCACTGTCCATGTCATCTAACTTGAGCGCTCATCAAATAGCTTTTTTTAGGTTTTGGCTAACATATCCCAACTTTATAAAATACTCATAAGGGTTACATAAATGGGCAGGGTTATTAACCCTTGGTAGATAACACATCGTAGGATTAGAAAACATTGAACATGATACAATGGAGGTGAGGCAACACGGAAAGGTGTTACTGTTCCTATGATAGAACTCACGAGATTCTGGGAACACGCACAGAGCTCCAGCATTTCCACACCGTTTGGAGAAAAATAAGATGATAGATGGTGATGGAGGAGGAATGGGGGGAGGGGTGTATTTAGTCTGGGGGAAAACCACATAGGAGGAGGAATTTTCTCTGTGGGCCGTCAATCCCATTTCTCTATGTCTCCTGCAGAGCCTGGGTCAATTATATCTCTGTTACTGCAGAACGCACATCATTTTCACATTAAATGGAAGGCAGATTTCTGGCTCTCAGAAATGAATATGGACAGTTTGTGGCTATAAATTCCCATCCTGAACAAACGCATTATTTCAATAATCTGATCCTGATCTCCCCTGGGACCAAACCATAACCTTAAGCTACATCAACAGAAACTCACTTTGACACTTTGAAGCATCAGCACCTTTCCTAATGGTGGACAAATGTGTTGTTTTTGTTACCCTGCAGCAAAGCCTCAATGCCACTATTCCACTGTTATTACCTTGTGGATGAAATGGTGTTCATTTCTCACTATCATGGGGAATCCAGGTGGTTGGTATGCATGTTGCAAGAGAACCAAACTGCATTGCTGACTGATAAATGGTTAATCAATTGATTAATCAAATTGTTTCAAAATGCAAAACCTTGCTGTAACTTTCCCGGGAAGTGTGGGAAAGACAGACAGACCCACTGAGTAAATCTAGACTCAGCAGTTGTTAAAACCACTATAATTTATTATTGTATTATACGGCACACAGACAGTTGTAAAGACACAACCCTGATTAATCAAGGCAATCTATGTCAAGGGAATTTTACACTTATGCAGAAACATTAGTATACAGCAATAGCAAACATTTATGTGTACATCTAGAACTACATTATCTCTATTGCTATACTTTTCTACTAAAGATATCATTAAGTGTAAGGCTATAAATCCAAACTATAACCACAATGGTAGCATACATCCCATTCTCTGTATTCTGATACACTCTCCCATTATTCTAGTCGCCTAGTCTGCTACAGATGTTTGGCGAGCACGTGCGTCAGACACCCCATGACGATTGTGTTGGTATGGGGATAGATGGAGGTTGCGAAAGAAAACGTGACTCCTCCGCAAGGTTAATCTGGTCGTCGGCTGCATCTAGCATGTCCCCATAATGAAGTCCCCACAGATGTACACTTATTAAGAGTTAAGAGTAAATTAACCTTCAGGACAGCATGATTCTTTTTTTCTACACTTTATGCATCCATTTCCCGTGCATACCCGATCAAGGACAATCGTTCATTTAGCTAGAGGTCAGAATAAAAACATCCCCCCCGTTGGTTGCAAATTTCCTGTGACATCTATGTTCCAGACTGAGCAGAACACGTCAGATGAATCTCTACCCGTCGTGGATATGTAAACCTATTCACTGATGGATTCACATTTTGATTATCATGGTAATCAATTATGGTAATGATCCTAATCAATCAAAAAACTGGAATGATTTATCATGCAATATAAAAAAAACTGCAACATCCATTATCGATGTTCATTAACGTTTTTTTTCAGTAATAATGAGTCCACAACAAGCAATTCGTCTTTCAGTTTTAACAATTTTATGTTCAAATTTCAAAGTAAACAAGGAACGTCTGTCAAAAACGTGATTTTGTCGACCTTAAAATATTGAAATCCCAAAAAAGAAGACATTATTTTGTATTTGGTTCACACACTTCAGGTTCTGCTCAGTCGCTGTTTGGAGATTGGCATAATGAAACAAATCGTACCATCAAATCCATTAGTGTGGCAATCTGATGAGATGGAATTGACCCTATAACTGGTCACTGGTCTTTTTTACATCGACTTTGGAATGGCAGACCTATCTTTGAATGGTGCCTTTCCCTCCATGATTTTCTTGTATAGTATGCAGTAATACTGTTAAAGCCTGGTTGAGTGAGTGTGCTCTTTATCTTCTTCTCTCCTTTTTGTCAGTAGTATACACACTGCTCAGACAGAGTGAAGAAGTAGAGCAGGTTTTGTTGATGACTTAAGGGATGGAAGGCACGCCCGGGCTTCTAATACACCTAGTATTTAAATAATCCCTGGGTCTCCAGAGCCTTTTGATGCCTTTGTTCACTTTGAAAAGTTATCACTATATAGCCTGTACGGTCTGCATAGAGTGAAATGTTGAATCACACTGCTTACCTTTTCTTCTGCATCCGTTCCCAGAGCCTGAAAGAACATCGAAATACACATTCTCCGTCTTATCTGTCTCAGGTCGTACAAGTGAATTCCCCATTCCACGGCATATCCGAAGCCAGGGAAATTCTAGAATAATCAGCCATGCTTATCTTTCTGCAGTACTGAGGGAACCATAATGAGACTCACTCATCCACAGTGAAGAGCTTAATAATTCACCGCCGTAGTTATGCAGATGAACCCGATCATATTACAGTTAAAGGCTGGAAAACTAGATTTCTTGGGACTGTGAGCTACAATAAATAGTGAACATCACACATACTCCACGAAGATGCTTTCACATTCTCTAAAATAGACTTGTTTTCAGTGTTGAAGAGTCAATCTAATGAAACAGGCACTGCCAACCTATATTATATCATAAATGTGTGATCCCAAGCTTAATATATTGTAGGGTAGTCTGAATCCAATCTAATGTACAGACAGCTCTTCCTCTCTTCAAATAGAAAGGTCTGTGCCTTATACTCATGTCCAAAGGCTGTGATCTCCTCATTAATAAGAGGTCCAAGTGGCAGTGAACTTGGTCTTTGACCTCTATCAGCTATCCTTATGGAATTATTCCAGACTCAATTATGGAGCCTTTGACAGAAAGCCTGCATGGCATATAGGTCTGGTCTGGATAAGGTCAAACAGGGGGCTCTTCTTTCAATAAATACATAAGAAAAGCACTAGTCAGAGGCTAACAAATATAATTTTGGCAGTATTATTTGTCTTTTTGGGCATGCCCAAGAGCCAAGAGATGTATTTCCAATGGCTTCTTTGACCTCCACGGCCACCTGTTTATATTGCACAGCTGGACCCTTCCTGCATAGACAGGGAAAATTGGTATTCTTTTTTATTACTTTCTCCCAGGCGACCTCCAGACTTTGGACAATGGCTAGGTTAGGTCTGTCCAGTGACCTCTGGCTCTGTCCATGGAGCCTGTCCCAGATGGGCTGGAGCATAGCCCACATCTCTCTAGCAGAGGCCTGAGCCAGGGCAGCTTGGCACGGGGAGAGCCCAGTGGAGTGACCTTGCGCGTCTCTCTAATGGAGAGTTTGGCTGTGGTCCAAAGCTCTCAGCCACTGAACAGAGCACCGTCTCCAGAACGGGACCGCTCACCTCCAACCCCCTCCCCTGATCCCGGACATATCATACTACTGATACTAATTGTCACCAACAACTGCAGCTGATAAAAGCTTCTCATTTCTTCTGGGACAACGAGTCAGTGCATTCAGATTTTCTTCAGAAGTCTACAGTGTGTGTGTGTGTGTGTGTGTGTGTGTGTGTGTGTGTGTGTGTGCGTGTGCGTGTGCGTGTGCGTGTGCGTGTGCGTGTGTGTGTGTGTGTGTGTGTGTGTGTGTGTGTTGTTCACATACTGTTTATCAGATCAAGCAGATGCAGCCAATTTAGATTGTGACTTTGTTGAGTTTCAGAAAATTGATACGAGGAAGATTATCGTCTCATTTGGTTTGTCTGATTCCTTATCATCTATTGAAATTTGGACATGAAAGGCGTGTTTGTCCAAGGGCTTAGTTGCAATCAATACACATCTTTGGGTTCAATGACATTCTGTTAACTGGCCATCAGGGGACTTAATGATGTATAGCTGCAATGTTCTAGAGCTCTATTTAAGGCTATCACCAGTAGTGGAAAAATACCCAATTGTCATACTTGAGTAGAAGTAAAGATAACTTAATAGAAAATGACTGAAGTAAAAGTGAAAGTCCCCCAGCAAACACTACTTTAGTAAAAGTCTGGGATTTAAATATACTGAATTATCAAAAGTAAATGTTATTGTGCTATTGCTCAAATATATTATTGTGTTATTGCTCAAATTATAAGTATTTATAATTTCACATTCCTTATATTAAGCAAAACCACACGGCACAATTTTATTGTTTATTATAATTTACGGATAGCCAGGGGCACACTCCAACACTCATTTACAAATGAAGCATTGGTGTTTAGTGAGTCTGCCAGACAGGGTTGGGTTACTTTCTAAATGTAATCTGTTACAGTTGCTAGTTACCTGTCCAAAATTGTAATCTGTAACGTAACTTTTGGATTACCCAAACTCAGTAATGTAATCTGATTACTTTCCCCTTAAGAGGCATTAAAAGAAGACAAAAATGTATTTTAGCAATTGAACGACATCTATTGCAGTATAAATCAATGTTAAAGTTTACTTAGCTGGCCATATACGGTTGTTAAATGTTACTTTAATATTTGGTTATGTAGGGTTCTTCTAACCCATCGATTTATATTACATATAATAATATGATTCAATGATATCTTTACATTAATATATATAATTTATAAGTCCAAAAATTGATGTAGCAACTACAGATTGCCCCTTTAAGTCTATAAAAAGTGTGCAAGTTTGCACATGTGTCCATTAGGCCTATGGGTGTATTTTTTTATCAGCGTGAATTAGCCCCACTTCTATTCCATAGGCTTGGATCCGCACTACGCAGCTATTGCAAGAGCACATTTTACATTGGCTGTCCACTGTTTCAAAAACAAGGATTGATAGACCGTTTAAACTTCTTGAAATAAACCATTTTTGGGTTCAAATAGGCTACACATTTAGATTTGTGACCAGCCATCCACAACATCCACAATCTGTAAGGTGTAAATAGCTAAATGAGAGAGCAGCAGTGTGGTTCACATCAATGCGCTATGTAGATATCAATAATAAGTGATATCCGTATTGCTGTTGACTACACCACTGCCGTCATCCTTACCTCCAAGCGTTTATTCAAGTTGGATAATCTTTGGATGCCGACAGCAGCCGAACCATTGGAAGACATAGCCTGGACTGTAGCCTACAAAAGCCTATTCCAGCGATCTATCAAACACATTTGGTGTGTCATCATAGTGGTCTCTGACTTGTGGCCAGACTCGCTCAGGTGGAACAAATTTAAACTTGCATCTTTTTTCAATGCTGATTTGAATGTCATTGAGAAAATATAGAAGTGTCCAAGATTTTTTTCAGCAAACAACCTTTCGAAATGTAAAAGTAGTCCTCGAAGTAATCATCTAGTTTTTCTAAAGTATCTGTAATCTGATTACAATATTTTTGCTGGTAACTGATTACAGTTACCATTTTTTGTAATCCCTTACATGTAACTGATTACATGTAATCTGTTGCTCCACAACCCTGCCGCCACATCAGAGGCAGTAGGGATGACCAGGGATGTTCTCTTAATAAGTGTTTGGAATTGGACCATTTTCCTGCTAAGCATTCGAAATGTAACAAGTACTTCTGGGTTTCAGGGAAAATGTATGGAGTAAAAATCATTTTCTTTAGTAATGTAATGTAGTGGAGTAAAAGTAAAAGTTGTCAAAAATATAAATAATAATGTACAGATACCCCAAAAAACAACTTAAGTTTTACTTTAAAGTATTTTTAATTAAGTACTTTACACCCCTGACCATCACTTATTATCCTTAGTATAACATGACATACTTTATATTGATACTTTTGAGTAAAGGGATGAAATTGATTATAATTACTTAATGTGCACTTCAACAAATGCAAAGCACTACAATTGAAAGGCCCCAGTTTATCCAAACTAGTATTGGGTGCATCCTACATCAACAGTAAATTACATGAAAATGGATTAAGGAGAAACACTGCAATGGACATCATTGATTTATTAGTCATCAGTGTTTGTGATTTTTTTTTAAATTTGATCTAATTGAAGACGTAACTGGCACATGACTGTGATGGATTAGACTAGATTGTAGTGATAATCATAATCATTCAGGAGACGAGTATGTGGCACAGCATAACTCATGAGCAAGCACATTAAATATGATGGTTATTATGTGTGTATAAATTCTGAGTATTAATTAAGAAACGTTTGTCCTATTAATGTTACTTACTTTGTACATTTATGTAGGCCTACTGTGAGGGAACATGTGCCAATTTAATCTATTCTTTCAGACTCCCAAAAGAATCAACAAGTTGAGTTATGGTGTAAGTACACAAATACATTTTGGGTAATGTGCTGAAAGATAACAAATACACATCAGAAGTGTTGGGACATGTTATAGATCACAAGGATAATCTCTTGTGTTCATGCTAAAACAAAGACAGTCGTTGACATCTATTCATGGTATAATGCAGTCCAAACAAATCTCTTATGAATATACTGTCACAAATTAAGTATATGGTGAGATAATCCACCAAGTTTTCAGGTTTAACACATGATTGGATTATGGGAGCTGACAGTGTCATACAGAGAGATTCAACCAGATCAGTATTCCCAGGAGTCTTCCATAGAGCTTTGCCTAGCTTAATTACAATACTGTGAACTTTCAGTTAGTAATGAGAGAACGTAGGCCCACCTCGTTCAATGAAAGCCCAGTCGCCGGGAAAGAACCTGTGAAAAGAAGGAAGTCAAGACTCTCCTGGGATCGCTTGTCATGGGAGGTGAGACTGAAGCAACAGAAGTAAACAGTAGATGTTTGGTAAAAGGCAGATGCATTCAAGCAGCAATAGAAAACATCAGACAGTCTTTGAGGGGAAAGCTGACAGATTCCATTTGTCTGAAGGTGAACTGTGCTCTGATGTCACATGTCATAACTTTCCATCAACCCCCTGGAGTTTCCCCTCAGACATTTCTGTGTGTGGCCAGGAGTGCAGAGAGACAGGTTGGCAAGTGTGAGGGGAGAGAGTCAGGACTACTGTGAATGGCAGTTCTGACGGTTGTAGGAGTCTGACTGTTGACCTGTTCAGATTGTTGAGCTGACGCCATGGCTTCTTCCTTTGCTCATCCGGCAGCTTGGTTTTCTCTCGGAGTGGAAGAGGGATTTTGCCACCTTCACAGTAAAATACAAGGGTATGAAAACCCATTCCAGGTGCGGCAGCTACCCCTGCAAATCAATCACTTAATTTGAGAGAGATAATTTATTATCTGCTCAGAGGGTTACGGATCCAATCTCTGCCATGTTCCGACTGTCATGTCCGATGCTTAAATCTGTCATCAGTCTTCATCTGTGGCACGGTTCCTTTTCTGTCATCACTATTATTACGGCCACAATTTATCCCACAAATAATTAATTATGACAAGATACATGCAAACTGTGAGGGGACTAAATATGATAAATCAAGTAGTTTGATAAATTAGCACTGATTGCGGAATTTAAGCAATAATCTCACAGCACCTGATGACTTCAATTATTATATTACCTTTTACCTTTAACTGGGACTGTGGAATTATGGTGGATTTTTTGGTTTGTTATCAACCGCAATGTAAGTGTAAAAATAAATTGATTCCAGGATAGAGGTATTAAAGAGGTATAAATCTGTTATCAGCATTGAATTGGTGAAATGGTATACACGTCTTTGGTTTCCCCCTTCATTGCATAACTTAACCTTGACTCTTTTGGACACTGGTTTGCATATACAGTGCTTCGGGAAGTATTCAGACCCCCTGTTTTTTTTCAGATTTTTTAGGTTACAGCCTTATTCTAAAATGTATTAAATTGTTTTCCCCCTCATTAATCTACACACAATACTCCATAATGACAAAATATATAAACAAAAAATATAAATTTTTTCTAATTTATATGAAGAAAAAATGGAATATCATATTTACATAAGTATTCAGTCCCTTTACTCAGTACTTTGTTGAAGCACCTTTGGCAGCTATTACAGCCTCAAGTCTTCTTGGGTATGACAAGCTTGGCACACCTGTATTTGGGGAGTTTCTCCCATTCATCTCTATAGATCCTCTCAAGCTCTGTCATGTTGGATGAGGAGCGTTGCTGCACAGTTATTTTCAGGTCTCTCCAGAGATGTTAGATCGAGGTTCAAGTCCAGGCTCTGGCTGGGCCACTCAAGGACATTCGAGACTTGTGCCGAAGCCACTCCTGCTTTGTCTTGGCTGTGTGTTTAGGGTTTTTGTCCTGTTGGAATGTGAACCTTCGCCCCAGTCTGAGGTTCTAAGTGCTCTGGAGCAGGTTTTCATCAAGGATTTCTCTGTACTTTGCTCTTTTAATCTTTGCCTCGATCCTGACTCGTCTCCCAGTTCCTGCCGCTGAAAAACATCCCCACAGCATGAACTGCCACCACCATGATTCACATTAGGGATGGTGCCAGGTTTCCTCCAGACGTGACGCTTAGCATTCAGGCCAAAGAGTTCAATCTTGGTTTCATCAGACCAGAGAATCTTGTTTCTCATGGTCTGAGAGTCTTTAGGTGCCTTTTGACAAACTCCAATTTGCTGTCACGTGCCTTTTACTGAGGAGTGGTTTCCGTCTGGCCACTCTACCATAAAGGCCTGATTGGTGGAGTTCTGCAGAGATGGTTGTCCTTCTGGAAGGTTCTCCCATCTCCACAGAGGAACTCTAGAGCTCCGTAAGAGTGACCATTGGGTTCTTGGTCACCTCCCTGACCAAGGCCTTTCTCCCCCGATTGCTCAGTTTGGCCGGTCGGCCAGCTCTAGGAAGAGTCTTGGTGGTTCCATAATTCTTCCAATTAAGAACGATGGAGGCAACTGTGGTCTTGGGGAACTTCAATGGTGCAGAAATGTTTTGGTACCCTTCCCAAGATCTGTGTTTTGACACAATCCTGTCTCGGAGCTCTACAAACAATTCCTTTGACCTCATGGCTTGGTTTTTGCTCTGACGTGCACTGTCAACCGTGGGACCTTAAATAGACAGGTGTGTGCCTTTCCAAATCATGTCCAATCAATTGAATTTACCACAGACAGATTCCAATTGTAGAAACATCTCAAGGATGATCAATGTAAGCAGGATGCACCTGAGATCAATTTCAAGTCTCATAGCAAAGGGTCTGAATACTTATGTAAATAAGCTATTGTTATTTTATAATTTTATAGAAATTTGCTAACATTTCTAAAAACTTTTTTCATAATGGGGTATTGTGAGTAGATTGCTGAAGATTTGTTTTTATTTCATCCATTTTTAGAATACGGCTGTAACGTAACAAAATGTGTAAAAAGTCAAGGTGTCTAAATACTTTCCGAAGGCACTGTAAAAAAAATTGAAAGTAGGCTAAGTGAAAAATGCTTGTTTGTCTTTCTGACTCTCAGTTATTTATATAATACAATTATATTTTCAATTTCAGTCAAATTGCAAATCGGAGCACATAAGTAGGTTCACAAAAAGCAGTTAAGATTCAGTGAAACGTAATTTAATCAGAAAGAAATTAAAACTATTAAGGTTAAGAGTAGAATATTCAACCTTTTCTTTGCTAACTATTCAATGTTACAAGTACGTGTGGGTTGACACAATTTCAAGGGTGATAATATTCAGAACTGAAGTGACAAGACAACAGACAATATACCAATGATGAATCATATGGTAAGTTCTGTTTGTGTCTCAAATTGCCAGATGTGGTAGCCAGTGTGGAGTAGCAGTTCTCTGCAGAGATATACTACCAGAGGGATGTCAAGCATTAAGTTGTTTCATTGCTTTTTTATTGAGAATTCTGCTCTCAGTCTACTCCAATTAGGCTTTTCTTAAAACAATCCATATCAGAAAACACGTCTTGTCTACCTAGTCATTATGTCGATTCCTTTTAAATTACTAATTACTGGGACACAGGCAAGGAATGCCAATAAATAAGGAACAGCTTAATTGAGTTCTGATTGTAACCTTAAACTACTGAAGGTAGTGACAGCACTACCAACCCAGCATTGTGAGAGGTTTCTATCCTCTGTTCCACTGTATTTCATTATATCACCACCACATCTGTCACGATCGTCGTGGTAATCATACTCAGACCAAGGCGCAGCGTACGTAGACTTCCACATGTTTATTAAATGAAACTCACAAAACAATAAACAGCAAACGAAACGTGCAGCAAATGCTGTGCTCCCAGGCAACTACACAAAAACAAGATCCCACAAAAACCCAGTGGGAAAAGGCTGCCTAAATATGATCCCCAATCAGAGACATCGATAGACAGCTGCCTCTGATTGGGAACCATACCAGGCCAACATAGAAATACAAAAACTAGAGTACCCACCCTAGTCACACCCCGACCTAACCAAATTAGAGAAAAAAGGCTCTAAGGTCAGGGCTTGACAATATCAGCTAATACAAAACAAGAGACAAAGTTATGAACAGTGTTGATTTCTTATCAATGTCAGTCACAGAAAAAAAACATGATTTGATAGTTCTCAATTGAAATATATAAAGTAATGCATTAAAAGAAAAAAGCGTTAACGAGGTCTGGCTATACATTCCAGATCTTGAATGGATTTGGGATGGATTGCGACATTTTGTGAGAGAGCCAGGCTGCTGATCTAGTGAGTCTGTGAAGTCTGTCTTAGAGGAGTCCCATTCCTCAGCGTCTGTCACAGGGAGCCAATACTTAGTCTCATCACCATGATAGATGGCGGTATTATCATGCACTGACACCCTTGACTGAGAATCACAATGGTAAAACGCTTGAGTCAGCTCAATTGATCCTATGCTACTTCTGAGATTTGACTAAGTTTGAGACAGTTTTCCTTTGTAAGGTCAGCATGTTCAAATTAATGGGCGCTTCATCACAGTCACGTGAGCTGCCTTCACATACAGAAACTACGGGATGGAACTCCAGGGTCAACTGATGTAAAAACTAAAAGTTCAGATGACCTCATATATAATAATTCCAGGCCTAGTCAAAGACAGTACCAGCCAAACATTTGGACACACCTACTCATTCAAGGGTTTTTCTTTATTTTACTATTTTCTAGTGAAGACATCAAAACTATGAAATAATACATACGGGATCATGTTGTAACCAAAAAAGTGTTAAACACATCAAAATGTATGTTATATTTGAGATTCTTCAAAGTAGCCACCCTTTGCCTTGATGACAGTTTTGCACTCTTGGCATTCCCTCAACCAGCTTCATGAGATATTCACCTGGAATGCATTTCCATTAACAGGTGTGCCTTGTTAATTTGTGGAATGTATTTCCTTCTTAATGCATTTGAGCCAGTTGTGTTGTAACAAGGTAGGGGTATTATACAGAGGATAGCCCTATTTGATAAGTGACCAAGTCCATATTATGGCAAGAACAGCTCAAATAAGCAAAATATAAATGACAGTCCATCATTACTTTAAAACACGAAGGTCAGTCAATGTGGAAAATTTCAAGGACTTTGAACGTTTCTGCAAGTGTAGTTGTAAAAACCATGAAGCGCTATGATGAAACTGTCTCTCATGAGAACCGTCACAGGAAAGAAAGACCCAGTTACCTCTGCTGCAAAGAATAAGTTCATTAGAGTTACCAGCCTCAGAAATTGCAGCCGAAATAAATGAGTCACAGAGTTCAAATAACAGACACATCTTGACTCAACATTAACTGTTCAGAGGAGAATGCGTGAATCAGACCTTCATGGTCGTATTGCTGCAAATAAACTACTACTAAAAGACAACAATAATAAGAAGAGACTTGCTTGGGCCAAGAAACACGAGCAATGGACATTAAACCGGTGGCAATCTGTCCTTTGGTCTGGGGAGTCCAAAATTGAGATTTTTGGTTCCAACTGCTATATTTTTTTGAGACACAGAGTAGGTTAACGGATGATTTTTGCATGTGTGGTTCGATCCCGTGAAGCATGGAGGAGGACGTGTAATGGTGTGGGCGTGCTTAGCTGGTGACACTGTCAGTGATTTATTTAGAATTCAAGGCACACATAACGAGCATGGCTACCAGAGCATTCTGCAGCGATATGCCATCCCATCTGGTTTGCGCATTTGTTATTTGTTTTTCAACAGGACAATGACCCATCACACTTCTAGGCGGTGTAGGGGCTATTTGACAAAGACGTAGAGTGATGGAGTGCTGCATCAGATGACCTGGCCTCCACAACCACCTGACCTCAACCCAATTGAGATGGATTGGGATGAGTTGGACCACAGAGTGAAGGAAAACAGCCAACAAGTGCTCAGCGTATGTGTGAATTCCTTCAAGACTGTTGGAAAATAATTCCAGGTGAAGCTGTTTGTGAGAACACCACGAGTGTGCAAAGCTGTCATCAAGTCAAGGGTGGCTACTTTGAAGAATCTAAAATCTAAAATAGATTTTGATTTGTTTAACACTTTTTTGGATACTGCATGATTCCATATGTGTTATTTCATAGTTTTGATATCGTCACTATTATTCTACTATGTAGAAAATAGTAAAAATAAAGAAAAACCCTTGAATGACTAGGTGTGTCCAAACTGTTGACTGGTACTGTATATACATTGTGATTCAAGATAAGATTCACTATGGGCCATTTCAGGACTAATACACATATATATGCAGTGTACTTTTTTGTTCTAACCTTATACAATTAATGTATAATGACACAAATTAGGCTAATGACAGTCATTGTGTAAACATTATTCATACTCCATAGCCATCTAATAAACATGAAAATAGCTTTGAAGTTGTAACATTTATTTTTATTCATTTGAATTTGACTGCAATGGGAAAACGAAAGCAGGTACTTTTCTAGAACATCACAAGTAAGAAGAAAGAAAAGCTAGGAAAGGAATCAGCAATAAACACAACATTTAGTCAACATGACAGGAGATCTATGAAAATGCAATTAAACACTGAACAAACCGTCACGTCAATCAAAGCTCAGTGTGTTTGAAATTCTAGAAACTTTCTATGACTGAAATATTTGAATTGACTTTAACTTGTTATAATCCAATTACATGCACCAGATGCTCCACATTGAGATATTGAGGATTCATTTTCCACAAACAATGCAGGCAGTGTTACAACAATTTATGTATGATGACTTGTCTGTTTGTTGTCATACATTGCCATTTTTAGCTGCTTTGTACTGTCAGATTATATAATATATCTTATCATATCATACCAAAATATAGGTAGTTAATGGTTGATCTTCTTCATCATAAACAACACAATCATTTTTATGCTACATTCCACAATAAGGCCTAGAAAGAAATATAATACAATCATTAGATTGTGTAAAGCCCCCGTGATTCAACTCTGGTATCAGCAGTGTTTAACCTTGTCTGTTTGGTTAGCCCAGGCCCTCTGTCTTAGTGAGAAATGAAGGGAGGTTAGTCACTGCTACTGCTCTGCGTGCTATCACCGAGCCCCTATACTGGCCTCCCATCTGCCTGTCTGAACATCATTGATTACCTGATGCAAGCAAAAGCCAAGTTTGCTGCTCTGATCATTAATCCTGCTGCAGCCATTCTCTTAAAACTCACGCTTTCTGTGTTTTTTCTTAACCTGCATCAATTGAAGGGGAACAAAAACAGCCTCAACAAGGGCTGAGTGATGGAGACTGGCTGCTGTGATTTCCCCTTGCAACCTACTCGAGGGGCCTCTGCTCAAACCCTGGGGAGCAAGCCTGCAGTGAAAATAAAAGCCAAGACACACACTCAAACAGAGATTCTAACATGTTTTTTGCTACGCTCCCACCTCACATATGAGAGATGGAATTTCACACTAGATAATGAGCTATTGTTTTGGTTCCGTTTTGGGGGAGGGGTGCATGACTCCTACCCTTGAATCTGAGGGTGAAAATTGTGCAGTCCTCCACGGGCTGGATAGACACCAAACCTAATCAAGCAGCAGGTGAGCGCTTTTTCATCTCGCTCAATGTCGTCCAGAATAAATAGAACAGTATCACGGTGCAAGTCACATCTCATTTGGTGTGTTGTGTTTCAGTGCGACTCCACTGAGACACTGGGTACTGAGGGCAGCAGCAAGAATGCTCCACCTCGTTAATGGACAGGGTCAAGGCCTGAATCCCTGCCGTGAACCCTGACAGTAGGCCAGGATACCTAGGTGAATACATTAGTATATGTGTATTTCATTATATGTTGTCAAGTAATAAAACTAAGTGCTGGTAATAGCATTTCTTATGTAGCTATATAAAATAAAGCACCATTTACTGTTGGCTCCCATTATTATAACCCGCTGAGAGGTGTATGTATGCCACTGTAATCATTCATACACAGTATAAATGGGAGAAAAGAGAGAAACAATAGAGGTCTCACCAAGATCTCAAGTAGCTCCCAGCAAAACATGGATTAGGTGGAGATTATTAAATGTCAGCTCTTAAAACCAACCCATTTTCAGTCTCAAAGTAAATCAATACTACTTATCTTTGATAAAAGAGGCATAGTAGACCTGCCAGCATACTGCTCTGTCGGCATGAAGGTCTCCATGTCCACCACCTAACCTCCTCTCTTTCTCTCTCTGCATATTGAGAGGGTGATGGATTGATAATTCTGATGGTTTCTCTGAACATTCCACTAAAAAATCCCATTCTCTGATCAGTTAATATTAATGGTAAACAAAAAATCAAAATATATCTGTCAATACCCAGTATGAGGCTGCTTATAGACAGAGTCTCTTTTTTCCTAACAGAAATGAGAGATGCATCACTGTGTGTCTGATCCTACAATGTGCCAAATGGTGAGCAGGCACATAGGCGGTGGGCTTTGAAGTGCCTCCACCCAAGTAATGTCCACGATTATTGCCTTCACCAAGTGTGTATCATGATTTCTCTATGACTGCATCCATATCATAATTACAGTGTAATATCACACATAAAGCATTGTCCCTGCTGTTGTTTCACTTTCTCTGCTTTCGTTCTATGAATATCAAATGCTCTCATGCTGGGTTTTGGATGCTGTACAGCTCCTTCATAGACACACAGACGTGCAAAAAAACTAAAAGTGCTCCTCGCTATGAAAACGAGGAAAGCAGCGGGCCGCAGACATAGAGCATCCACTCATGTCTAAACTGATGTAGGGCTTTTTCTTCTGCCATGTCTGAGGAAGAATCAGGTGTTTTAGATCCATTACATAGGCAGCTTTCCTTCTTTCCTTCTCGAAGAACATAAAGCCACTTCATAAGAGTCTCTCTAGACCAGGGGTCTTCAACCTTTTCTTGCCCAGGGACCCCCACCTAGGCAAACAGGCGAACCAGGGACCCCCGTCATATGTTAGTCAAAAAAGTAACATCTTGTCTTATCATCAGGTAAAAGATAATGACAAGTAATAGTAATCAACTTTTTTAAATTAATAGATTTGGTGGACAGTTTCATTATTTTGACTTCCCCACAGTTCATTGGAAGAGGAAGTGTAAACTCCTACATAGCCTATTAGCTAGAAAGGTATCTTCAGGGTAGGATGAATACATCATAGGCCCTGGGACTTTATTCTGGGAGAAAAAGCCTTTTTATAATAACACCATAAAAACATTGGCGATATGGCATAGGCTACAGTTGAGCAGAGGTGTTTCTGGGCATTTCCACACATGGCGAAAGTTTTCTGCAAGGTCCATAAAAAATGCCTTTTGCATATGCATTTCATGCAATTCTAGAGTACATAATTTACTGGGCTCTACTGGTGCAGCGGTCTAAGGCACTGCATCTCAGTGCTAGATGTGTCACTACAGACCCTTGTTCGATCCCGGGCTGTATCAGAACCGGCTGTGATCGGGAGTCCCATAGGGTGGCGCACAATTGGCCTAACCCTGAGTTAGTGAAGGGTATGGCACTCGCCTGGGCTACGGCGGTGTGGGAGCAACAGCCATTTGCCTCAGTCTGGAGGAGTTTGTGGCAGAAGTACGAAAGGTGTTCTATTCTCCGTTGTCCGGGAGAGACGTTGCTCGTAACCTGCTCCAGCTATGTCAAGACTCCCGTAGTGTGGCAGACTACGCAGTGGATTTTCGCATGTTAGCATCTGAAAGTGTCTGGAACCCGGAAGCATTGTTCAACATGTTCCTTCATGGATTATTGGAGGTGATCAAAGATGAGCTTGCAGCTCGTGAGCTGCCCATGGACCTCCACTCCCTCATAGCCTTGACCATCCGAGTCGAAGGATGGTTACGAGGTTGTAGGAGGGAGAGGGAATCTGTTCCCTGTCGCCCTCGCTCGCCTTCGATTCCCACCTCGCCTCCGAGGAATCCCGGAAACCCCCGAAGTCATTTCAGAGAGAATCCGATGTCACCGGAACTTTCACGGGAATCGCAGAGGGTGGTTGATTCGCCTCCTCTAGATCCCTGGGAAGGGCTTGATTGTCTCCGGATGAACGTTTAAGCAAACTGAACACCAGGAGCTGTCTGTATTGCAGGACTGCAGGACATTATATTTCCACCTGTCCGTTAAAAAGACCAGTTCCATCAGTAGGTACGAGTACTAGTGAGCTGTACGGGGATTTCCCAATCTCCCATTACTCGCACTCCTCTCCATGCCACCTTGTTGTTGGGTGACCAGGCCAAATCACTCCGGGTGCTCATTGACTCTGGGGCAGATGAGAGCTTTGCCGATGATACATTGGTGTCGGAGCTGGGCATCTCCACTCCATTCCCATTCTTGAAGACCACATCCAGGTATCAGTGACAATGGATCGCCACCAGACCCCTGCTCCCCGCTATCGGCTTGGGCAGAGAGTATGGCTGTCCACTCGGGACCTGCCCCTCAAGGTGGTGTCCCGTAAACATCCCCCCCATTTCATCGGCCCTTTCCCCATCTCTAAAATCCTTAGTCCCTCTGCTGTTCGTCTTCTGTTGACCCTCACCCTCCGTATTCATCCTACGTTTCACATGTCCAAGATAAAACCTGTGTCTCACTGTCCTTTGTCTTCTGTTTCCAGAAGGCCTGCCCTTTGCACTGTGTTATAATAAATTATTGAGAACTGCACTATCCCGCAACCTGTGTCTGCATTTGGGTCATATCCTGAGAAGTGATATGTGCTTAGCTCCATTCCGTAAATGTTTTACATTGAAAAACTCCCCAGTCCTTCAGGAATACAATAGCTATGCTTTAAAATGTGGAGAATGGAACTCAGTAATGTGTTGTATTGGATTTACCCACAAACAAAACCATTGTTTATCTTCTTGCAAACAGAATGCATGTTTTGGAATATTTTCATTCTGTGCAGGCTTCCTTCTTTTCACTCTGTCAATTGTGTAAGTAATGTCGAGTAACTACAATGTTGTTGATCCATCCTTAGTGTTGTCCTATCACTGCCATTAACTCTGTACCTGTTTTAAAGTCACCAGTTGTATTTGTATTTGTATTTATTATGAATCCCCATTAGTTGCTACCAAGGCAGCAGCTGCTCTTCCTGGGGTCCAGCAAAATTAAGGCAGTTATACCAAAAAAAATTACAATACATTCACAAAAGATTTCACAACACATTAAGAGTCTGACCTCAGGCCCCATCTCTACTACCAAATATACAACACAAAATCCATGTGTGTACAGTGCGTATGTTATTGTGTGTTTGTATGCATGTGTCTGTGCTTATGTTTGTGTTTGTTTCACAGCCCCCCTCTGTTCTACAATATGTATTTTTGTCTGTTTTTTAAAACAAATGGTCAATATCCCTCACCTATACAAGCAGTGGTGCATATTATTAATGTGTACATCTAAGGGCTAGCTGTGCTGCCCTGTTCGGAGCCAATTGCAACTTTGAAGGCGGCCAGCCGGAGCTTGCCGCTGAGTGGGTGGCAAGGAATAAGTTAGTCCTAAATATTTCTAAAACTAAAGGCATTGTTTTTGGGAAAAATAATTTACTAAACCCTAAACTTCACCTAAATCTTGTAATGAATAATGTGGAAATGTAGCAAGTTCAGATGTCTTAACTGCTTGGAATAACCCTGAATTGTAAACTGTCATGGTCAAAACCTATGGATACAACAGTGCTGCTCTCACTGCTCTGCCTTCTTAACAGCACTATCAAAAAGGCATGTCCTACAGGCCCTAGTTTTGTCACACCTGGACTACTATTCAGTTGTGTGGTCAGGTGCCCCAAAAAAAGAAGGACTTTGCAATTGCAAGATTGAAAAAAGTAAGGGGTCTAGACAGATGCCGTGAGGAATTCCTGATTCTACCTGGATTATGTTGGAGAGGCTTCCATTAAAGAGCACCCTCTGTGTTCTGTTCGTCTTTATCCACAATATAGAAGGGGGTGTAAAGCCATAACACATGTGTTTTTCCAGGAGCAGACTATGATCAATAATGTCAAAAGCTGCCCTGAAGTCTAACAAAACAGCCCCCACAATCTTTTTATCATCAATATATCTCAGGCAATCATCTGTCATTTGTGTAAGTGCTGTGCTTGTTGAATGTCCTTCCCTATAAGCGTTCTGAAAGTCTGTTGTCAATTTGTTTACTGTAAAATAGCATTGTGTCTGGTCAAACACAATTTCTTCCAAAAGTTTACTAAGGGTTGGTAACAGGCTGATTGTTTGGCTATTTGAGCCAGTAAGGGGGCTTTAATATTCTTAGGTAGGGGAATGACATTCGCTTCCCTCCAGACCTGAGGGCACACACTTTCTAGCAATCTTAAATTGAAGATATGGCAAATAGAACTGGCAATATGATCCCCTATTATCCTCCGATATTTTCCATCCAAGTTGTCAGACCTAGGTAGCTTGTCATTGTTGATTCACAACAATTTTTCACCACTTCCACACTCATTTACGGAATTCAAAATTACAATGCTTGTCTTTCATAATTGGTCAGATATACTTGGCTGTGTAGTGGCAGCATTTGTTGCTGGCATGCCATGCCTAAATTTGCTAATCTTGCCAAAAAAATGTTTTTAAGTAGTTGGCAATATCAGTGGGTTTTGTGATGAGTAAGCCATCTGATTCAATGAATGATGGAGTGGAGTGTGCATTTTTGCCCCAAATGTAATTTAAGGTGCTCCAAAGCATTTTACTATCATTCTTTGACATTTTTTTTCATAGTGTAGTTTCTTCTTCTTTTTATTCACTTTAGTCACAATTTCTCAATTTGCAATATGTTTACCAATCAGTTGTGGAGCCTGACTTATTTGCCATTTATTTTCCCCCATCCCTCTCAACCATACAATTTTTCAATTCCTCATCAATCCACAGGGATTTAATCGTTTTCACAGTCATTGTCTTGATGGGTGAATGCTTATTAGTTGCTGGAATAAGCAGTTTCATAAATGTGTCAAGTGCAGCATCACTCAAGAACATTCAGAGACCACTCCTGCGTTGTCTTGGCTGTGTGCTTAGGGTCGTTGTCTTGTTGGATGGTGACCCTTCGACCCAGTCTGAGGTACCAAGTGCTCTGGAGAAGGTTTTCATCAAGGATCTCTCTGTACTTTGCTCTGTTTATTTTTCCCTCGATCCTGACTAATCTCCCAGTCCCTGCTGAAAAACATCTGCACAGCATGATGCTGCCACCACCATGCTTTACTGCCAGGTTTCCTCCAGACGTTATGGTGGCATTCAGGCCAAAGCGTTCAATCTTGGTTGCATCAAACCAGAGAATATTGTTTCTCATGGTCTGAGAGTCTTTAGGTGCCTTTTGGCAAACTCTAAGCGGGCTGTCATGTGCCTTTTACTGAGGAGTGGCTTCTGTTTGGCCACTCTACCATAAATCCCTGATGCAGAGATGGTTGTCCTTCTGGAAGGTTCTCCCATCTCCACAGAGGAACTCTGGAGCTCTGTCAGAGTGACCATCAGGGTTCTTGGTCACCTCCATGACCAAGGCCCTTCACCCCCGATTGTGCAGTTTGACTGGGCAGCCAGCTTTTGGAAGAGTCTTGGTGGTTCCAAACTTCTTCCATTTAAGAATGATGGAGGCCACTGTGGTCTTGGGGACATTCAATGGTGCAGAAATGTTTTTGTACCCTTCCCCAGATCTGTGACTCGACACAATCCAGTCTCGGAGCTCTACGAACAATTCCTTTGACCGCATGGCTTGGTTTTTGCTCTGATATGCACTGTCAACTGTGGGACCTCATATAGACAGGTGTTTGCCTTTCCAAATCATATCCAATCGATTGAATTTACCACAGGTGGAAAATTTGTAGAAACATCTCAAGGATAATCAATGGAAACAACTGAGCTCGTTTTTTAGTTTCATAGCAAAGGGTCTGAATACTTATGTAGATAAGGTATTTAAAAAAATACAGTATATAAATATGTAAAAATGTCAAAAGAACTGTTTTCGCTTTGTCATTATGGGGTATTGTGTCTAGATTGATGAGGAACATTTTTTATTTTATCCATTTTAGAATAAGGCTATAAAGTAACAAAATGTGGAAAAAGTCAATGGGTCTGAATAGTTTCTGCATGCACTGTTTAAACGGAAAAACAACAATCAAAGCATATAAAAGCACAAGACCAAAGCACAAAATATTTACATAAATCATTATTGTATCCTGGACACTACTTTGACCCTGTGTAAGCGATTTAATGATTATACCTTAACATTTAATTGCAATGATTGTTTTTCGTAGAATGCTAATGCTTGTGAACAGATGTCTTCCTTTTATGTACTTGAACACAGCGGTACACATTTTGTCCCCATACATTTAATAAAGCGCTGACTCAAAGTAACAGCCTTAAGGAGCAATTTGATCAGATTATCTACAGTATTCAACTCAGGTTTCAGTTCCTCTGTAAAGTCCAAATCAAAATTGACTACCACGTAGGAGATAATCAGATGTTTGTTTAGGAACGCAAATAATCACATTCTGGTGTCTCAGCTCCAAACAAGTGTTGAACGACGGTTTAAGGATATATCAAGGAGAGTTAATCAACACTTTGCATGGTGTATGGGGAATATCAATGGTATCCTCATATTTATACAGTATGTCCTTCAGTTGGGGACATAATTATTTTTATGTCACCTGTCTTTGTGATTGTCTCTACACCCCTCCAGGTGTCACCCATCTTCCCCATTATCCCCTGTGTATTTATACCTGTGTTCTCTGTTCATCAAGCCTACCAGCGTTTTTCCCTCTGCTCCTGTGTCTTGATTGTTCCTGTTTTCCCTGTTTTGACCTTTTCTCACTGCCCTGATCCTGAGCCTGCCTGCTGTCCTGTACCTTTGCCCCAAGTATCTGGATTACTGACCTCTGCCCACCCTGACTCTGAGCCTGCCTGCCGTCTTGTACCTTAACCCCACCTATCTGGATTACTGACCCCTGCCTGCCCTTGACCTGTCTTTTGCCTGCCCCTGTTGGATTAATAAACTGTTGTTAATTCGACGTTGTCTGCATCTGGATCTTACCTGAAATGTATTATTTTTAAGAGCGACTGCCTTTAAAAAGCAACAAATCCCTTTGAAAACGGCCTATGTGGTATCAATATAAATTGTAAATAGAATCATTTTTTCAAGTCAGTCATGGCTAAAACAGAGTTTGGAACATCCATGCTTCACAACTGGTAAATGAACGTTGGGATTTGATTTGACAATGTACATTTGCCCATTAACATGGGGGGAAGGGCTGTAGTGATTGCTCTCTATCCTATAGCATAGACAGTGATATAGACATGTCCAGCAGCCCAACAATGTTTACATAAGGTAGTGAACATTACTCATAATAAGGGTTACATGGCGTAAATCAGACCTCTCTGAAATTAAAAGGTAGGCCCTCCCTTCAGCAAAATATATTTTACCTAAACCCATCACTGAACAATTGAAAAAAGTGACCAGACCTCTATACCCCAAATAATAATTAAAACATAAAGTGGAAAGCAGAGCCTGCCGTTTAACCTCCCTTCTTGGACAGACAAGAGCCTTAGATATGCAGTTTTAAAACCTTTGTCCTGTAAGCATTACATGGCAATGCAGGAATTTTGACAGATTAGGCCTAAAGACACAGAAAAATGTATTCATGCTTTTACTGCTTGCTACTCTTCTTCCATAGCTTAACACAACAAGAGAAGGTCACAATTGTTTCCCTAAAAGCTGTATGGGTTTAAAAATCTTCTATTGTACAGAAAGTGAATAACTTAATCAATTGATAGTGACGGAATTAGATTACTTCCAAAGCAAAGTACATTTTTTGTCTCCTCAGCTATAGAAGGTTGTAGCTCAGCCACTGAATGTCAAAGGAACAAAACAATGATATCCCCATATGCATCAGAGTCACGTCGTTCCAGGGTATTTTACAACTTGTTTGTAAAAGCATCACGGACCAAAACTCTGTTATAGATCACTTTATATAAATCGGATCCCTTGTATTTTCTTCAAAATCTTAAACTAACAAGTGGTAGGCCTGTGCTTTTTTGCCATTTCCTTCAATAAAAGTAGGACTTTGGCATACCTTCTCACACCCCCTCAATTCGAGTCCTGGTATTAACTTAACAGCTCTTCACTGGTAGGTTATTTAAAGAGTGCATGGTGGGTGGAGGAATTGGCTGACAAATCTATGGATATAGCAGGCTATAGCCTAATTGTGTCTGTAAAACAGGTAGGCCAACCTCTTATTTCTTAAATAGGAAGAAATAGGCTCCAACACAAAGCCCATGAGCTGTCCATTTCCGATTGATTGTGCCCCGGCTGCTGGTTCAAGTTTCAGCAACACTATGCAAATTACTTGAATCTGTCTTATTGTGAGGTCAATAAGTCTGATAAATACATATTGGGCAAGAAACATATTGTTTTTTTTTTAACTTAAAATCAATGATAGTAACAGCAAGCTATCAAAGTTGACCTCCAGTCTTTCTTCTCATCTCTGTGCTCTCCTTCTCAAACTGAACAGAAAATAGACTATAGGGTAGTCTGCCCGCGAGATATTGCATTATCTGGACAAGGCCTAATAAATGAAAAAAATTGGAAGAAGCCTTTGACTCTCTTCCTGAACTTTCACTGTAGACCTACACAGAACAGCATTGGTTAAGCAGCACGCAAAAAATGTTTTTGCTCAGCAAGATCAGAGGCAGCCCAGGGCTCAGGGTTGGAATATCCATTGTAATGCAGCCTAGTTGTATTTACACCATCCCAGCAGCTATCAAAGAAATAGAACTTTGCTCTGTGCTTCTCTGAGCTTGCACTTCGTAGCCTATAGCCAATTTTATTGAGACCACACTAAATAGCCTATAGGCACACTTGATATTGCGCGCTCAGCTGAGAATCAGAGATGAGGGGTGTCATCAGGCAAACGTTCTAAAACACAAATAACATGACCCTACCCTGGGCTAGATTTAAAAAAAATACTAAACCCTCCCATTGACTGATATTGAAAAAGCATGACCACCCTTAATTTTTATACAGCTACCAATTCTGTACATTTCCATCCATCCCTAGTACAACTCGTTAATTGTTTTACTTGAGAAATACTGCACCAAACACCTTAGTTAGATGCAAAATTGTGCAACTTAAACATCCTTGGCAAAAATGTCAAAATTAATTACAGATTTCTTGGGATTTTGAGGAAGTGATATAGTCTGCCGTGTCTACAGTGCCTCATGGGGACAAACATAATTAACCAAACGCGGAATCGGTCAGGAAAGACTACTCCAAGACTGAAAGTGCATTTTTCTAATGAGCAACAGCAAAACACATGTGCCAATATGTGTGTTCAGTGGCTCTTTAAGGTACATCAATTAAAGGTGCATTTCTATTATATGGCTCTATTCGTATGTGCTGTACATTCTACTGAGTCCTGACACACATTGGCTAAGCAGTCTGTATGGATCAGATGGAGGGACAATTTCCTCATTACTATCCACAGTAGTAAGGTATTTTCTACCGCATCTGTCTCAAGGGACCCGTTGGAATGATGTGTACAATTTAATCTGTGACACTTGCAATTGATTTTCTAGTGCCACTCCATATTTGAATAATAACCCTCCGGAAAATTCAAACCCTCAGACGATAGATGCTGTTACCAATTAGTGTATCCAGTCACGACAAACCACCCTGACTCCTTTATTCAGTTACACAACTAAAGTCACAGTAAGACCAGTGGGGCTAACACTAAAAGCCATAGAGATGATGGCACCTACAATAAATTATTCACATTCTGTTATCTGCCCTGTCAATGGTACAGACTGCTGTTCCATTACATGTGCAAAGATGTACTTGTCTATTGTGGAATTCTTTCCAATCCCTCTACAGTGACAGATTGACGGGTTGATTTCATTGGAGTAATTCCTATTTCATCTGTCAGAGGCAGGAGGGCAGTCATTCGGCATGATGTCAGGTGTTACTGTTGCTTAGGACCCAGCATGGCCAAAACAGAACAGGTGAAATAACCCGTTTTAAGATACTGTACTTATTATTGATATGCCGTTTGGTTTTAAATGTACAATATTTCTTATTTTGTATGAATGATGGTTTTCATCAGGCTACGTTGCCTTGAACCTTTCAAACTAGGGACATCCAGGTTAGTCTTATTGAGATGATGATTTTAGAATTACGTAAACTTGTCCACTTAGGCGAAACATAGGCGAAACAAAGCCACTAGCCGCCACAGGTGCATTTGTTATTGTTTTTGTTTTTAGGAAATGTACATCCAGCATTGTGGTAAAAAAAAAAACTTTTTTAAATTGTACATACTCTGCTGTATTTTGCACGTGCAATGATGTGCAATGATGTCCGAGGGAAAGTATGTTTTTCTCCGATTTAGTGTCTTTGTTGCTGTAATATCACAAATGGACATGGCAGTTTTACCGCTATGGATTCCGGCTTTAACAATAAACGGTTATTAGCTCAGAAATGCAGCCAAAATACTTCCAAATGAGGATGTCAAGATTCACACCCAACGCAAATGACTATTGTTTCATTCCCTGCTACGACAACTGCAAGAAGAGGCTTTGTCCAAGCAGCACAGAACCACTGGCAGCATTGCATTCACTCTAAATGCAAATTAGAGTGTTTTAGTAGTGTGGTCAGGTATGGCATGGGTAGAATGTGATACCTCAGTCTGGCCTCAAAGATGACAAATGCTATTAGGGAATGGGAAGCACACAGTCAGTTTATTTGGCACAAACACACAAGAAAACAAAATATGCAAAATACATACATTTAAATGCATTCCTATATATTAAATTCATACAAATGTAATATAGAAAAAATGCTAAAATACAGAACAGTAAATAAACAGAAATATACATAAAAAAATACTGTACACAGGCTTTCAGATTCAAATACAACCATACCAACACTCACTTTGAATCACAGTAGGGAAGTAGACAGGATTGTCTCCACGAACAGAGAACAGTCTGTTGATTTCTGCTAGTGCTAATAAGTTAGATGTGTTTGACAGGTAGGGCTCATGCCTTAGCTGCAGGTGGCACTCTGACTCGTGAGAGGAGGTGGGCGTGTGCCCGAGGTATGGGGGCACCAGAAAACACTCAAGGCCCACCTGCAGGGGCAAGCAGGCGCTTGAGTGGCAGGAAACTGCGGTCCGGCTGCCATCAGAGCAATACCTGCAGCATCCTCTCCCCCCTCCCCACTCTGCCCTCCCCAGGTGTCTCTCCCCAGGTTGTCAATCTCCCATTCCACACCATTCAGCAACCTTCTAGGCTGTAGAACAAGGAGTCACTTGGCTGTTTACTAAGTTAACACTTAGAAAGGGTATTCATGGTTATTCAAGTGGGGAAAACAACCCCTTGGTTTAAAACACACCCTCTGGCTATTATTTCAAGGTTTTTATTGAATCCCTTTGAATACCTGATTCGAATGACTGATGATATCTGATAGGTATTTGATGTATGCATTCAACAGTGAAGAATAGTAAGACATCAACTACCTTCAATGCATATAATGAACAACTCTAAGAGTTTCACAACTCAACCGAATAATTCAATTGTCATTAAAAAGTTCCTGCATGACAAAAATGTTACAAGATAATAAAAATGGTATTTGAACTAACATAGGAAAGAACAGACACTGAGAGCAATTTGCAGTGATTTGTTTGAACATTCAACATCAAATTGTCATTACCCATTGTACAGAACTATCTTTTTTGTTAGGAGTCATTATTTTCCTATTCCTATTCTTGTAGATTATGTTGCCTTGATAAAACAAAAGCCAGTAATCCTCTGAATGCCTGATACTGAGGGCACAACTACCAAATGTATGCAACTCAGCTAGACTTGAGGTCAAGGACAGTATACAGACATGTACACAGACGAACCGCTTGTCTGCCAATCACCGGCTGATCGCTAAAAGACTGGACACGGATCTTCAATATCCAGTCAGCAGGTAAACAAAGCATATACGGAGCTTTACATTGAGAGTGCTTTGACCTCCAGATGGGACAATTTGGGTCTTTCTTCATGCCCTGAGATTGTAAATGCAACTGCAGCCACCGGCCTGTCCTCATGCATCAGATTGCTGGTTAGTTCTAAATAAAAACAGACATATTGTTCTCTGTCGCTTTGCCCAGTGTAACAGGGTGTTATACAGAAGGTTTTTCTACGACTCTAAATTTGATCTCAAGAGATTGCGGCAACAGAGAGATAGAGTTTGACTGTGTGATGGATGTGTGTGCTCATGCTGGCAGGTTTGTAATGTGTAATAAAGACCGATTGGGGATTATTGGCCGAATGTTTTTTTTACGTTTGTTTTTGTCAAAAACGTTCTAACTTTACGTTGTTCCTACTGTAAATTTGCCTTATAAAACAATGCTGCACCTACTTGCACTATGCAATAGTATAGTATTCTAACATTATTAGTACATTGGTTGGCATTGGTCATTTATAGCAAGTTTTAGGTCAGCTGCAATCCCTTGGGGGACAAAGGCGTTGGGTTCAGATTGTCCTGGAAGGACAATTGGAGCATTGGAACAATCATTAATCACCAAGGCCAAACTTTGGTCTAAAATTAAACATTGCACATGAAACACATTCTCAAAAAAAACCTCTGTGTTATTCTATGTTTTACAATGCATCTGTATGCTGTACGCTTAATAGAATAGAATAAAAGAAGCTGATCTACAGCTCACCTGCTCATCATCTTGCTCACACTGTTCTCTCTGAAATACATTACTGAAGCACAGAAGTGAGATTCTACCATATCCATACATTACATTTAGTACTGTGTCATTATTAAAAGTGGCACAAGCCAAGCGCTTCTTTCTCCTCAGGCACGGTAGAGTTTCTCTCTCAATGTGATTGCTCAATTTCATGTTCATCATCCATGACATTGGTGGAATGTTTTCCCTGAGTCACCTCATAAAACCCTCATTTACAAAGTTGAGCTCAGATTAGTCCATTAGCCAAATTACCTAGCCAAGCAGTTGATTTTCAAATGTGTTGTCTTCAATCTGCCACACAGCATGGGATCTCTCTTCTTGAGGGACTGAAAAAGAGGCTGTTTTCAAATTTAAAAAATAAAGTCTCCAACACAAGAAACAATTAAAAGTAAGGAAACAAAATCGGAAAATGTCAACAGTGGATGAGTCACACAGCTTTCATTATCTTGCAGGTTTGAAGGGTAGACCATTGCTTACTAGTATACTGGTGCTCTGACTCCCACTGTTAACCTCTGCCATGACTCGCAATCAGTCATGCTCAGAATAATATATTATATATTGTCATCAAGTCTGAGCTACATTAAATGGGGGCACTGAAATGGCATATACGCACATACTATACAGAGCTGACAATGATATTCAGGTGAAACAGAGATCAGCAGGTGACCTTTCACCTCTCTGATTGGGGGTCCTGATTGCTGAAAAGAAATGGCTAGGAAAAAAAGAGAAAGAAAAGTGGAAAGGCCACAAACTCTGACAGTTAAGCATAAAGACTCCCTCTAGGAGACAGGCTGGCCTTCAATATCATTAGATCAGGTCAATAAGTCAGCTGTTCACTTCTATGAGCACATTCAGTCTTTTTGCAGACCCTTTCCACTTTCTCTGCCCCCCTTTCTACATTTTCATTATGAATCAATGGCGAGGTGGAGGAGATAAAAAAGCATTAATTCCAAAGTACAATCACCTCGATTTTCTTTCATTGAGCTGTGCTCTTTTGGACAGGTCTAGGCTCAAACGCTGTGACTCGACTTCTTATTTGAATAAGTTAATATGGTGGAATGTTTGTGGGGAGAGAAATGGAAGCCTATCTGTTCCATACAGTGGGCCTGGGAGAATTTGATTTCTTTCATATGACACTGTGAAGGTGTCATTCTCCTCCTCCAGGTTTTTATCGCGGCACAGACCCTGACAGCTTCAAGCCGTTTTTTCAAGAAGAGTCATAAACCTTTCAATTGAATGCTTTTAGAAGAAGAAAAACGACATATCATTCGTGTACAGATGCAGGGTTCATCGCCATATTACATAGTATTAATAAACGGAGTAAACATTAACACAATGCTACCTTTATTCTATTCCAGTGTCAATCAAAGATTAGTGTAAATACTTGTTAATCACTGTTCCGTCAACAGTAAACAAACACCTTACCTAGTTTATATCAATAGAAATCCAATGCAAATGCAATGACACAATGTGGTCCATCAGGAATCCAAACATTCTCCAAATGCAAAAGCTACTGAACACAGTAATACTTTTTGAATATATCAGAGTTCAAGAGAACAAAAAACAGTACACTTGCCAAAAAAAGTTCCGTAAAATAATATGGAACAACAACGTAATGTTGTTACATAATATTTTAGTATGTACAGTATTACCATGTAGAGTATTACCACATAGGTATAAAACCAATTAAAAGTAGTGTTACCAACATGATGACAAAAAAGTACAGTTACAGTAAGTCAACGAGCTTATGAACACATGAATATCATTCCTCTTATTCAACAGACTGAACGAAAGAAAGGTTTAATACTAGAACCTATGGGCCTTAGTAGCCTACACATCATTATAAGCGGCAAGTGTGATCTGGGCCCTCAGATCCTCAAAAAGTTCTACAGCTGTACAGTTGAGAGAGTTTGACTGGCTGCATCACTGCTTGGTACTGCAACTGCAAGGCACCCGACGGCAAGGCGTTACAGAGGGTGATGAGTACGGCCTAGTACATCACTGAGGCCGAACTCCCTGCCATTCAGGCCTATACCAGGCGGTGTCAGAGGAAGGCTCAAAAAAAAATTAAAGACTCAAGCCATAGACTGTTTCTCTCTGCTACCGCATGGCAAGCGGTACCGATGCACCAAGTCTGGAATTAACAAGACCCTGAACAGCTTCTACCCCCAAGCCATTAGACTGATAAATAAGACTGCTAAATAGCTGTTGTCTGGTCACTTTAACCCTACCTACAGTATCTTTAACCGTACCCACAATTACCTTGCGCTCCTGTACACCGACTCAGTACTTGGTACTCCCTCTATATAGCCATGTTATTTTTACTATTGTTATTCGTTGTACACTGTGTTTTTATTCCTTGTGTTACTATTTCATTTTTTATATATATATATATATTTAACTCTGCATTGCTAAAAAAGTACCCGTAAGTAAGCATTTCAAGGTTCGTCTACACCTGTTGTTTACGAAGCATGTGACACATTTGATTTGAAGTGTCGATATGACAGCAGTCAGAAATAGTAAATTATTATCCTGCTGCACTTACATGGTGTGCAGCTTCACACAATGGCATCAGTTAGAGCATGTCCATGTCACATAAACAACAAGAGCTGGTGAGTGCAATGCTGATGCTTCTTGCTTGAGATGTAGGGTTTGCTCTCTTAGTGATGACGTTTTGTGCTGATAATTGGACTGTAGCATTGTCACCGGCTTATCACCAGAGGGGTATACTGTGTACCGGGTTTGAGGAGTTAGTGAAGTAACTTTGGTCAACGTTGAGTTCAACTCAGGAGAACCGGTCACATGAAAGTGGTTAACCTTTTAGCCAGGTACATTTCTCTGGCAATGAATCCTTAATTAACTTGCTCCAGGGCAGGCTAACTCACGGCTATCTCCACTTACCCTGAATTAAATGACTGAGCCGCGAGTTGAGGACCAATGAAATCAAATTCTGTCACTTGCAAACATCACTTTCATTTGAGGAAGACAAATTATTAAATATTTTCTTAATCAAATGTTTTATGTTAACATTTATCACATTACACATTTAGTAATGGCAAAATGTATTAGAAAGTTCACGCACAGTAAAACTTATGGGAAACACTAACTTGACACCCAAATAAAAGCAAATAACACTTTATTTGTCACATACATACACATGGTTAGCAGATGTTAATGCGAGAGTAGCGAAATGCTTGTGCTTCTAGTTCCAGCCATGCAGTAATATCTAACAAGTAATCTAACAATTTCACAACTACCTTACACACACAAGTGTGAAGGAATGAATAAGAATATGTACATAAAAATATATGGATGAGCGATGAACGAACGGCATAGGCAAGATGCAGTAGATGGTATAGAGTGCAGTATATACATACGAGATGAGTAATGTAGGGTATGTAAACATTACATAAAGTGGTATTGTTTAAAGTGGCTAGTGATACATTTATTACATCCAATTTTTTATGATTAAAGTGGCTAGAGATGAGTGAGTATGTTGGCAGCAGCCACTCAATATTAGTGATGGCTGTATAACAGTCTGATGGCCTTGAGATAGAAGCTGTTTTTCAGTCTCTCAGTCCCAGCTTTGATGCACCTGTACTGACCTCACCTTCTGGATGATAGCAGGGTGAACAGGCCGTGGCTCGGGTGGTTGTTGTCCTTGATGATCTTTTTGGCCTTCCTGTGACATCGGGTGGTGTAGGTGTCCTGGAGGGCAAGTAGTTTGCCCCCGTGGATGCGTTGTGCAGACCTCACTACTCTCTGGAAGCCTTACGGTTGTGGGTGGAGCAGTTGCCGTACCAGGCGGTGATACAGCCCAACGTGATGCTCTCGATTGTGCATCTGTAAACGTTTGTGAGTGTTTTTGGTGACAAGCCTCCTGAGGTTGAAGAGGCGCTGCGGCACCTTCTTTACCACGCTATCTGTGTGGGTGGACCGTTTCAGTTTGTCCGTGATGTGTACGCCGAGGAACTTAAAACTTTCCACCTTCTCCACTACTGTCCCATCGATGTGGATAGGGGGCTGCTCCCTCTGCTGTTTCCTGAAGTCCACGATCATCTCCTTTGTTTTGTTGACATTGAGTGTGAGGTTATTTTCCTGACACCACACTCCAAGGGCCCTCACCTCCTCCCTGTAGGCCGTCTCGTTGTTGTTGGTAATCAAGCCAACCACTGTAGTGTCGTCTGCAAACTTGATGATTGAGTTGGAGGCGGGCATGGCCATGCAGTCATGTGTGAAAAGGGAGTACAGTAGAGGGCTGAGAACGCACCCTTGTGGGGCCCCAGTGTAGAGGATCAGCGGGGTGGAGATGTTGTTTCCTACCCTCACCACCTGGGGGTGGCCCGTCAGGATGTCCAGGAACCTGTTGCACAGGGTGGGGTTGAGACCTAGGGTCTCGAGCTTAATAATGAGTTTGGAGGGTACTATGGTGAACCTCTTGAACCTCTGGGGACAGTATTTCATTTTTGGATGAAAAACGTTCCCGTTTTAAACAAGACATTTTGTCACGAAAGGATGCTCGACTATGCATATAATTGACAGCTTTGGAAAGAAAACACTCTGACGTTTCCAAAACTGCAAAGATATTGTCTGTGAGTGCCACAGAACTAATGCTACAGGCGAAACCAAGATGAAATTTCATACAGGAAGTGAGCCAGATATTTGAGGATATCTGTGTTCCAATGTCTCCTTATATGGCTGTGAATGCGCAAGGAATGAGCCTACACTTTCTGTCATTTCCCCAAGGTGTTTGCAGCATTGTGACATAGGCATATCATTGGAAAATTGACCATAAGAGACTACATTTACCAGGTGTCCGCTCGGTGTCCTCCGTCGAAACTATTGCGTAATCTCCAGGTGCGTGCATTTTTCCATTTTGAACAGAGGAGAAACCAAACTGCCACGAGTCACTTATGATTGAATAGATATGTGAAAAACACCTTGAGGATTGATTCTAAACAATATTTGCCATGTTTCTGTCGATATTATGGAGTTAATTTGGAAAAAAGTTCACGTTGTAATGACTGAATTTTCGGGTTTTTTTCTTAGCCAAACGTGAGGAACAAAACGGAGCGATTTCTCCTGCACAAATACTATTTTTGGAAAAACTGAACATTTGCTATCTAACTGAGAGTCTCCTCATTGAAAACATCCAAAGTTCTTCAAAGGTAAATGATTTTATTTGAATGCTTTTCTTGTTTTTGTGAAAATGTTGCCTGCTGAATGCTATGCTTAATGCTATGCTAGCTATCAATACTCTTACACAAATGCTTGTGTAGCTATGGTTGAAAAGCATTTTTTGAAAATCTGAGATGACAGTGTTGTTAACAAAAGGCTAGGCTTGTGAGCCAATATATTTATTTCATTTCATTTGCGATTTTCATGAATAGTTAACGTTGCGTTATGGTAATGAGCTTGAGGCTATCATTATGCTCCCGGATACGGGATTGCTCGTCGCAACAGGTTAAATGCTGAGCTGTAGTCGATGAACAGCATTCTTACATAGGTATTCCTCTTCTCCAGATGGGTTAGGGCAGTGTGCAGTGTGATTGCGATTGCGTCGTCTGTGGATGTATTGGGGCGGTAAGCAAATTGGAGTGGGTCTAGGGTGTCAGGTAGGGTGGAGGTGATATGGTTCTTGACTAGTCTCTCAAAGCACTTCATGATGATGGAAGTGAGTCCTACGGTGCGATAGTCATTTAGATCAGTTACCTTAGCTTTCTTGGCAACAGGAACAATAGTGGCCCTCTTGAAGCATGTGAGAACAGCAGACTGGGATAGGTATTGATTGAATATGTCCGTAAACACTCCAGCCAGCTGGCCTGCGCATGCTCTGAGGACACGGCTAGGGATGCCATCTGGGCCGGCAGCCTTGCGAGGGTTAACACGTTTAAATGTTTTACTCACGTTGGTTGCCGTGAAGGAGAGCCCGCAGGTTTTGGTAGCGGGCCGTGTCGGTTGCACTGTATTGTCCTGAAAGCGAGCAAAGAAGTTGTTTCGTTTGTTTGGGAGCAAGACATCGTGGTCCGGGGCTGGTTTTCTTTTTGTAGTCTGTGATTGACTGTAGACCCTACCACATACCTCTCGTGTCTGTGCCGTTGAATTGCGACTCAACTTTGTCTCTATACTGATGCTTAGCTTGTTTGATTGCCTTGCGGAGGGAATAGCTACACTGTTTGTATTCGGTCATGTTCCAGCTGACATAACATTGTAATGACCCATATATTTACCTGTTGTGACATACATAGTGTTATTTTATGGCTGTTTTGACACCTACATAAGAGTGCCCTTTCGTTTTTAAAGTTTGTTTCTTAAATCCTTTGTTGTAATTCATTCTTTACATTCATGTTTTCTATGACACTGTCATGAAGCATTATGACCATCCTGTGTCACTTTACTTGGACTAAGAAAATACACTATATGACACTGTCAAAAAGCATTATGACCATCATAATCACATAAGCCAGATACATGCAGTAACAGTCAAGTCAAAATGTTGGACACACCTACTCATTCTTGGGTTTTTCTTTATTTTTACTATTTTCTACATTGTAGAATAATAGTGAAGGCATCAAAACTATGAAATAACACATATGGAATCATGTAGTCACCTATATCGTAGACACTGGGAGTCAAGAAGCAGGTGGTAAGTTTAATATAACAAATAACATGGAATAATACAACGTAGGAGTAACGTCTAGACATGAACAACAGAAACAATATTGCCTGGGGAAGGAACCCTAAAGAAGTGCCAGATAAAGGGGAGGTAATGGAGTCCAAGTGTACTTAATGATGAATTGCTGGTGCGCGTAATGATTATTCCCAGGACCGTTCCATCCCGATCCCCAGGATGGAACACAAGAGTCTCACTGCAATGGCGGTCTGCCTGCTCCGTCTGACGGTGGACGGCGCGCTGGAGTCTCACGTGAGCCTTGCTTCACACTTCTGCGCGCCTGCACCTCTCATCAACCACAGGAGCTTCTGTCTGACCCGGGGTCCACGGAGCCAGAGCCGGCTAAAAACACAGAACCCACCGGAAGGGAGTTAGCCTGGTGGAGGAGTGACGTAACAAATTCTGGGTGAACTCCGTCTATGGAAGGAATCGGGCCCACTCTCCCTGTCGGTCCTGGCAGTGACTCCTCAGGAACCTCCCCAGATCCTGGTTCATCTTCTCCACCTGTCTGTTGGACTGAGGCCTTTACCCGGAAGTGAGGGCTGACCGTGACCCTGAGCTTCTCCATACCCATGATGTAAATTGCTGCCCCTGGTTAGTGACGATGTCCTCCGGAAGGCCATAATTCCAGAAGACCTGCTGGAATAGTGCCTCAGTGACCTGGAGAGCAGTAGGGAGACTAGAGAGAGGAATGAAATGACAGGATTTAGAAAATATTTCCACAACCATCAAAATGGGGGTGAAACCATGAGAGGAGGGGAGATCAGTGACCAAGTCAATTTATAGATATGACCAGGGATCCTGAGGCACAGGAAGGGGAAGGAGTTTCCCTCAAACTTGGTTTGAGCACATACAGTATAGGAGTTGACATAGTGACTAACGTCCTGCGCCAAGGTAGGCCACCAATACTTCTCAGAGATAGATTGGGTAGTGCAAGAAATACTGGATGTCCAATGACGACAGCTGTGTGCGCCCAGGTCAGCAGCCAATCCCTTATCTTTTTGGGAATGTAGATGCGCTCAGGAGCGCAGGTAGTGGGTGCCGTCTCCCTCTCCAGAGCCTGTCGGATGTCCACATCTACATCCCAGACCACAGAGGCTACAACTCGAGAGAAAGGGATTATGGGTGCATTCTAGACAGGACCCTCTCCCGAATCATAGTGTTCTTTGAACCTGGGCAATAGGTCAGCATGAAGTCAAATCTAGTGAAGAACAAGGCCCACCTTGCTTGGCGTGGATTCAGCTTCTGCTGTCCATATGCACTCCAGGTTCCGATGGTCAGTGAGGATGACGAATGGGTCCTTGGCGCCCTCCAGCCAGTGTCTCCACTCCTCAAATGCCAACTTCACCGCCAGGAGCTTTCGATCACTGACATCATAATTCCTCTCTGCAAGGGACAATTTCTTGGAGCTATACGCAAACAGATAGAATTTCCGTGGTTTACCTTGTCTTGAGACAGAACTGCCCCCATGCCCACCTCTGAAGTGTTCACCTCCACCACAAAGGATATCTTTGGATCTGGGTGTTTTAGCAATGTGGCATAGGTGAAACGTCCCTTCTGGACCCCACACCAACCTACAGGGATCACCCTTGAGGAGAGATGTGAGAGGAGCTGGGATTCCTGGCAGTGTATTCTGATGAAGATCATCAAAGGTAAGTGAATATTTATAATGCTATTTCTGACTTCTGTTGACTCCACAACATGGCGGGTATCTGCATGGCTTGTTTTTGTGTCTGAGCGCCGTACTCAGATTATTGCATGGTTTTTCCCATAAAGTTTTTAAAAATCTGACACAGCAGTTGCAGGAGAAGTGGATCTAAAATTCCATGCATAACACTTGTATCTTTTAGCAATGTTTATTATGAGTATTTCTGTAAATTGATGTGGCTCTCTGCAAAATTGCCGGATGTTTTGGAACTACTGAACCTAATGCGCCAATGTAAACTGAGATTTTTGGATATAAATATGAACTTTATAGAACAAAACATACATGTATTGTGTAACATGATGTCCTATTAGTGTCATCTGATGAAGATCATCAAAGGTTAGTGATTCATTTTATCTGCTTTTTGTGACTCCTCTCTTTGGCTGGAAAAATGGCTGTGTTTTTCTGTGACTTGGTACTGACCTACATAATCGTTTGTTGTGCTTTCGTCGTAAAGCCTTTTTGAAATCGGACACTGTGGCTGGATTTACAACAAGTGTATCTTTAAAATGGTGTAAAATATTTGTATGTTTGAGGAATTTTAATTATAGGATTTTTGTTGTTTTGAATTTGGCGCCCTGCAATTTCACTGGCTGTTGGCGAGGTGGGACGCTACCATCCCACATATCCTAGAGAGGATTTATATCCCAAGCATCTATGACAAATCAGGAGAGGTCAATTCACTGAGCAGACATTACGAACACAGGCAGTAAAACAGGGATAACTAAGGTCATTACAGAAAACACCAGACTGATACCTATCAGGATCATTTGTGAGGATAACAACGAGAAGAGAAGCCTTTTCTGGGTGTTTGGAGTCATACCTTGTGGAGTTGGTAATAATATGAGAAAGATTTAGGGAGTCCCATTGCTTTAGGACATGGTCAGGTGGTTTAAGCATGTCCCAGTTTAGGTCACCTAGCAGGACAAATTCAGACTTAGTGTAAGGGGCCAGGAGAGAGCTTAGGGCAGGTAGGGTACAGGCCGGTGCTGATGGAGGACGATAACACCCAGCAACAGTCAACAAAGAGCTATTTGAAAGTTTAATGCTTAAAACCAGCAAATCTAATTGTTTGGCGACAGACTTGGTGGGGAAAACTGAGCACTGAAGGGGATGCCTGGTAAAGAAGATAGCCCTATTTGGTAAAAGACCAAGTCCATATTATGGCATGAACGGCTCAAATAAGCAAAGAAAAACGACAATATATCATTTTATTTATTTCAAGACATGAAGGTCAGTCAATCTGGAAAATGTCAAGAACTTCGAATGTTTCTTCAAGCGCAGTCGCAAAAAACCATCAAGCACTATGATGAAACTGGCTCTCATGAGGACCGCCACAGGAAAGGAAGACGCAGAGTTACCTCTGCTGCAGAGGATAACTTTGTTAGAGTTACCAGCCTCAGAAATTTCCGCCGAAATAAATGAGTCACAGAGTTCAAATAACAGACACATCTCAACATCAACTGTTCAGAGGAGAATGGGTGAATCAGGCCTTCATGGTCGTATTGCTGCAAATAAACTACTACTAAAAGACAACAATAATAAGAAGAGACTTGCTTGGCCAATAAACACGAGCAATGGACATTAGACCGGTGGAAATCTGTAGGTGTCCTGGTCTGGGGAGTCCAAATTTGAGATTTTTGGTTCCAACAGCCGTGTCTTTGTGAGACGCAGACTAGGTGAACGGATGATCTCTGCATGTGTGGTTCCCACCGTGAAGCATGGAGTAGGAGGTGTGATAGTGTGGGGGTGCTTTTACTGTCAGTGATTTATTTAGAATTCAAGGCACACTTAACCAGCAGATCTACCACAACATTCTTCAGTGATACACCATCCCATCTGGTTTGCGCTTAGTGGGACAGTCATTTGTTTTTCAACAGGACAATGACACAACACACCTCCAGGCTGTGTAAGGGCTATTTGACTAAGAAGGCGAGTGAGTGCTCAGCATATGTGGGAACTCCTTCAAGACTGTTAGAAAAGCATTCCAGGTGAAGCTGGTTGAGAGAATGACAAGAGTGTGCAAAGCTGTCATCAAGGCAAAGGGTGGCTACTTTGAAGAATCCAAATATATATTTTGATGTGGTTAACACTTGTCTGGTTACTACGTGATTCCATGTGTGTTATTTCATAGTTTTGATGTCTTTAGTATTATTCTAGAATGTAGAAAATAGTAAAAACAAAGAAAAACCCTTGAATGAGTACAGTGGTTCCTCATTTAAAAGTTGCGAGCTTACACCGCGGGACTTAGAGGTACCCAGCGTCACGGCTTCATTGCTCCAGACCACCACAAGGGGGAGTTAGAGCACTCATTATGCATTTGGGTCCCAAGGTGTGTCCAAACTTTTGACTGTTATGCCATTATATCAGTTATCAGTCAAAAATAGTGTGTCTTGTCCTGCTCCTGAAATCTGCTCTTGCATTCATCGCTGTCATCAGCAACAGAGCATGGGGTAGGTGCATGTCTGACATTAATTTGTGCACAATTACAATCATAATTTAATATAGTGAATAAAAATTAAATACAGTACCGTTCAAAAGTTTGGGGTCACTTAGAAATGTTCTTGTTTTTGAAAGAAAAGCAAATTAAAATAACATTAAAATATTCAAATAACTTCACAGAAATACAGTGTTGACATTGCTTGCGCTGTTCACAGTACAGCGCAAACTGACACCTCACAAGTTGCCTCTTCACTGTTGATATTGACACTGGTGTTTTGAGGGTACTATTTAATGAAGCTGCCAGATGAGGACTTGTGAGGCGACTGTTTCTCAAACTAGACACTCTAATGTACTTATCCTCTTGCTCAGTTGTGCATCAGGGCCTCCCACTCCTCTTTCTATTCTTGTTAGAGCCAGTTTGTGCTGTTCTATGAAGGGAGTAGTACACAGCGTTGTACAAGATCTTCACTTTCTTGGCAATTTCTCATATGGAAAAGTCTTCATTTCTCAGAACAAGAATAAACTGACGAGATTTAGAAGAAAGGTCTTTGTTTCTGGCCATTTTGAGCCTGTAATCAAACCCACAAATGCTGATGCTCCAGATACTCAACTAGTCTAAAGAAGGCTGGTTTTATTGCTTTTTTAATAAGGACAACAGTTTTCAGCTGTGCTAACATAAGCGCAAAAAGGTTTTCTAATGATCAATTAGCCTTTTAAAATGATAAACTTGGATTAGCTAACACAATGTGCCATTGGAACATAGGAGTGATGGTTGCTGATAATGGGCCTCTATACGTCTAAGTAGATATTCCATAAAAAATCAGCCATTTCCAGCTACAATAGTCATTTACAACATTAACAATGTCTACACTGTATTTCTGATCAATTTGATGTTATTTTAATGAACAAAACAAAAAGGCTTTTCTTTCAAAAACAAGGACATTTCTAAGTGACCCCAAACATTTGAATGGTAGTGTATATATATATATATATATATACATATATATATATATATATATATATATATAAAAACATAAAAATACTGTTTACACATACGCTATGGTGTAACGGAACATGGGTTTTGACACTCATATGTAGGAGATGGCATTAACGATATGTAATGAAGGAAAAACGGCACTTCTAATAGCCTATTCACAGCATAGCCTGCTGAATTTGCAAGATAACTTTTCTTTCATGTTAATTTCGGAAAAAATGAAAATGTTGTACTGACTCAACCATGGATTGATAGTTCAGCATTGTCTCAAGGAATAGTTTGGCGTTTGACTAGCCATGTGCAACATGCACGCACAGTTGCAAGCCTGCTGGAGTTAGCGGCTAGCGGACAAACAATATCCACCGCGGTAGTACGGACAAAGCCTGTCCTGGAATGTGAAGTTAACTGAAGCTGGCTAGCTCCATAAAAGCCTGAGTAGATCTAGCTTGCTTCGTAGTATACAACTCCGGTTATAGCTCCATTTCTGCTCGTGATGTTACATACACTTATTTAGGAAAATCAAAGACAGAGGGGTGCATGACTTAAACATGAGTAATAGAGTAACAGAGTAATTACAACAAAACCATGAGCAGTACAAATGACTGCTTTAATGATTCAAGTGTTAATTTGCCCTGTCTCTCCGTAAGATCATCATCCATAAATGGCACCATGATCTGCCTCCCTCCCCAATCATCTAAAGCCTGTCACCATTAGAGATTAACCACACATATACCACCACACCGACAGTCAGAGCAGAAAGCTGCAGATTAGAGACTTCCCCTACAACAGATATCAGTAAGCCGATTAGTCATCCCTACACCAGGTATCAATCACCGTACTGTAAGAGACTTCAGGAGGTATGCTACAGGTTTATATTCATTGGCTGTAGCTGAGTTTGGTCATGTGTCAAGGTAGGCCACCGTCTCAACCCATGATTGTGATATTAGTGTGAACTTCGTCTGGAGCAGTGTGAAACACTACACTAGTCATTGCGCAGGTGACAGAGTGATTCATTCACTAGACTAGAAGAACCCCTATAGTTCCTATGAGAGTGTTTTAACACTCTTTTGAGATGGGTAGTGGGTAAAAACAGCTCACAAGAATCCTATAACATTTCAGGAGAGGCATAATCTCTTTACACCTTTCTGTTCACAATACATCCTGCAAATACAAATGTATGCAAATCCACACAGAATTCCATCGCTTATGGAAAATCCACATGGGGGCAGCAAAACATACTTTTCTCCCTGTTCCTTTTTAGTAGTGCAGGCTCCCACCAGCAGCACAATATACAGTAAAGATCATGAAATCACGCCACATTCATTCATGCAATATTTCCGCAATAAAGGGTTAGGCTATGATCCATATCAGTTCCTAGCAATACTGTATGTATTGGAAAGTGAGAGGAAATTCTATATTTTTGTAATCACAGGCTGATGTTTGAATTTAACACATCCTCTCCAAATACATTGATGTTCGTAAATCGACATATGTGAGATGAGGGTGTCGGTAATGGAGCGCGACCCAACTTGTTGTAGTGGATTATCCTCATGGAGTCCATGTGCTCCTTTTACCTAATCGGTGGGAACGGGGTGACAAGGACCGCCAGTGGAGGGCTGGGGGAAGAGCATGGGGGTGGTCATGCCGCTGAGCTGTGCACTGTAGATGCCTCCGCTAATAGGTTTCATGTGACTGCCCCTGCTCCAGCTCTAAGGGTAATGTGTCACACTTGAAGTCTCTCAGCCGTTTGGTCTGTCTCTCTCCCAGTCCACTCCACTCCATCAAGCTGTCCCTCTGCATACTGGCCCTGCGGGGAAGGGAGGTTGAAGTGCCCAAGAGGTTTTAGGTACAGTGACTAGGGATAGAATGGTATGAGACATTAAGGTAATGGAATATGTTAACCAATGTAGCCAAAGAAAGCAGCACTATCATACTGTTTTACTTCAGCATAGCCTGTTCTCATGATAGATTATTTGATTATTGTGTTTGATATTGTTGCACAAATATATATATATAATTGTATCTTATTTTTTTCTGAGCCAGGGCATTAGATTACCAGCCCAAAATGATTGTCATGCTTGATGTTTCCGACTTGTCAGATAGACATTGTTGACATTGTCAGACAAACATTATTGACAGCTTTAGCTGTAGAATATCCGTGATTCCTCTCCAGAGCAAGCAGAGGGGAAGAATGCTTTCCATCAGAGACCAACAGCGGTGGTACGCAGTGAAGAGCAGAAGAGGTCACCAATATGATCATCCCCAAGTGTCAATATTAAGAGAGATGTGTGAAATTTCCCTGCTGGGTGGGAAATCAATACATTTGACTTCATAAAACCATTGGAACCATCTCAGGTTCTTAATTAAGATTGAGCGGGTGAAAGTAATCAGTGTACAGGGACAACCACTATGATGTGATCTATACTACACTAGATTACATAGTGTACATATGATGAAGTAAGCAAAGGCAATTTATATTTTGATCTAACTTTCCCCTAACAATTCCTTCGTCTATATGTCATACATTTTAAAAGACCGGTAGTGGGTGCAAAGAAAAGATGCAATTGTAAATTGGTTGATGCATGGGATACAAAGATTGTAACCCATTCAATATTGTGGCTCCACAGTAAGTTTGCTTGACTTGTAACGGGGGAGATACAGTACCTTAACACCTCTGACACACATTTTGGAATGCTATGGTTCTATGTGGCGCTATCTCATTTCATTGGCATGGTAGAGAGTGATGTCCCAATAACGGCCTCATTATTCCCAATTAAGTCCCTTAACATCCATCATAAAGTGCCATTGTAAACCATGCGTAAGGGCCATTAAAGCGTCCCATTAATACTCTCCATGCAGGCTGATGGAGATGGAGTGGAGATTTGGTGCAATGGGCAAGGAGTCACAGAGGCCCACGTTACATCCACATTTGCACAAAAAAAATCCTCAAAATGGCGATTAAAAGGGATCCGATTGATTTCATAACCGAGTCAGGAATATATATGTTTATAGATATGAGATATCTTGAATTATATTACATCAGAGCCATACAGCTTATTTAGGGAGTTGGGCCAATGGGGTTTCTGTATCATGATGCATTTACATGACACCTCAACATTATATGGCAGCCATGTTAGCTCTCCATTTAACATTAATATGTAAACATTGCTATGTAACTGAATGTCTAGAATAAGAACAGTATTACACATTTAAAAAGTTTGTCTCTCTAAATATACGTCTCTGTATTACATGACCAGTTATTTGACACCTTTGTGTCTAAATAATGCACAATCATCCTTCATATGCACACACAGTGCCTGAAAGGTCCAGGCCCTGCATTTGACAGTGAGCTGATATGCCATGGAATTGTCTCAGTTGTCTCTCCAGTGCCCATCACGAATCTGAACATATCTTCCTCATCTTCTGAACCAAGCCTCAAAAATTACCCCGTAGGCTGAATGCTATATCCTTGCTGGACATGTTTAGTAATCACTGTTACAGTGTGTGGTGCAGTCCAGAGACACTGCTCACCTGGCCTTATCAGTGTGAGAAATAAGGATCACCCTGATTAAACAAGGAACCTGTGATCTCTTGGTAAGGTGCCCTCCATGCAAAGCACTGTGGGAACCAAAATCTGATTACTCTCCAAAGAAAAACCTGGTGTCAGAGTGGCCGATGACAGCCTGCACAGCAAGGTGCCCAAGGCAGCCGCTCTGAAGGTCAATCCCAACCACCCTTCGCATCGTTACATTCATGTTTACCATTGCCTTTCCACACAAGCCCAATTACGTCGGTGTGGTATGGCAGTCACACCAGCGATATCTCACATGGCACATCACACAGATCTGTTGCAGAGGAATGATTGAACTCTTCTGACCTGACTTGAAAGAAAATGTTTACACAATATTTTTTATTTACTGCTCAACCTCATCACAGACTAGTTAATGAGAGCATGGAAAAAATACAGTTCATTTATTGTGCATTTTATATTGTGATAAATGTGGGATGATTATAAACCTGTCATCGTTATATAAAAAGAAATGAATAGCCCCCTCTAATATTCCATGATTTATATTACAACCTCAGTTCTTCCTGATTTATGCCATACGATCATGGACTCTAATCATAGTGTTTGTAAAATATTGGTGGATAGAGGCTTCCACTCTTCCTCAGTATATCTGGTTTAGCCCTTTAGCATTGTGCTCCCACAGTGAACTGTGAGGGGTATGGGGTGGAATAGACGTGGCTTCAGGGACCAATGTGTCTTCTGCTGCTTGGTGGTTGCAAGGCTTGTGTGTTGGATGATTTACATTTTTTTTGCAATTTACTTACACTTCGGTGTGGTGAATTATATTTGAAGTTTCTCACTCTCTGTTGTCATATACTCTGGAGACTTCTGACATTTACGGCACAGATTTTTTGCTGTCTTCTGCTGTAACCAGTTTAACTACAGATGTTTCCTACCAGAATCAATAAGCCTTGTTGAATTATCACCTCAGGGTTGTACACGCTTAGAAAAAAGGTGTTATCTAGAACCAAAAAGGCTTCTTTGGCTCTCCCCATAAGAGAAACCAGAGCCATATACAGCGAGCTCAAAAAGTATTGGGACAGTGACACATGTTTTTGTTGTTTTGGCTCTGTACTCCAGCACCTTGAAATGATACAATGACCTTGAGGTTAAAGTGCTGTTAAAAATTACAGCACTTTTTGTACATAGTCCCCAATTTTAGGGGACCAAAAGTATTAGGACAGATTCTCTTATATGTGTATTAAAAGTAGTAAAAAAATGTAGTATTTGGTCTCATATTCGTAGCACTCAATGACTACACCCAGCTTGTGACTCAAAAAATGTGTTGGATGTATTTGCTGTTTGTTTTGGTTGTGTTTCAGATGATTTACCAATCTATTCTATTTGGCACAAAATAATGTATTGTGTTATTTTGGAGTCACTTTGTAATAAGAATATAATGTGTTTCTAAAGACCTCTACAGTGGATGGATGCTAACCTTCCCTGTTATTTTAATGGAGAGGTTAGCGTGTCTCGGGGGTATGATATTTGTGCATCTGAAACCTTCTCACTCATCGTTATTCCCGATTCATTCAGGATTATCCATAATCATGGTAGCATCCACATTCATTTAGAAGTGTTCAGAAACATATTCTAGTCTTATTTACAATAACAGTGACCCCAAAATGACACAATACATTATTTACAATTCATTTCTATTGGGCACAAAATAATCTGAAATACAAGTAAAACAAACAGCAAATGCATCCAACAAATTAACATTATTGTGAAATTATTAAAAATAAAAAACTGAAACATCACATTTACATAAGTATTCAGACCCAATACTCAGTACTTTGTTGAAGCACCTTTGGCAGTAATTACAGCCTCGAGACTTCTTGGGTATGACGCTACATGCTTGGCACACCTTTTATTTGGGGAGTTACCTCCCATTTTTCTCCGCAGAAAACTCTGTCAGGTTCTTCCATTTAAGAATGATGGAGGCCACTGTGTCCTTGGAGACTTTCAATGCTGCAGAAATGTTTTGGTACCCTTCTCCAGATCTCTGCCTCGACACAGTCCTGTCTTGGAGTGCTACGGACAATTCCTTCGAAGATGTCAACTAGTACCTTACATAGATAGGTGTGAGATGTTTCCAAATCATGTCCAATGAACTGATTTACCACAGGTGGACTCCAATCAAGTTGCAGAAACATATCAAGGATAATCAATGGGAACAGGATGCACTTGAGCTCAATTTCGAGTCTCAAAGCAAAGGGTCTGAATACTTTAATAAGGTATTTCTGTTAAAAAAAAAAGGTTTTTCGCTTTGTTATTATGGGGTATTGTGTGTAGATTACTGTGGATTTGTTTTTAATTAATACATTTTAGAATAAGGCTGTAACGTAACAAAATGTGGAAAAAGGTAAAGGTGTCTGAATACTTTCCGAATGCACTGTTTATAAAGAGTTAGGCCAACACTTTTGAAAGTTCCAAGAGCGCCACTTTCTCCTCCACAGCCATTGCTAAGTGATCATTAATGCTTCTGTGTTGTGCTGATTATTTATGATAGTTTTCAAAACCAGTGAAAGCAGATATCCAATTTATTGACACAACAACACAGTAAAGAACCGAAACTCAATCAATAAAAACGTCTGTTAAATTCACTGCTCTGTTTTGCTTGTTTACAGCAGGTAATTTCATAGGGAACTGTTGGAGGCGCTCTAGTACTGTTACATCACCAACATTTTAAGAATACAGTTCTATATGGGTTCTACGATGGCGGCCGTTCTAGAACCTGGCCTAACTCTCTATATATAGCTCTGGGGAGAGCCCTTTAAAGAAGCCCTTTGGGTTCCAGGTAGAGCCTTTTTTGTAGAACCCTTTACACAGAGGAGTGTACTGCTCACACTGAAGTGCCATAAGAAGAAATGTCCATATGTCCATGTGCTGCCTCTGTTATTCTATACTGTAACTTAGTCCTTTCCGCTATGCCATCTACAGACAACTAAAGGGACAACCAGGAGAGTTCATGCTACAGTACCTCTGAGCTCAGTTGTATTAATACCTTGCAGTAGGATGAACAGATGGAGCTCTCGTGTGTCAATGTACTTTACACAGTACGCACTCCTCATTCAGTTACTCTCTCTCGCTCTTTGTCTCTAAGCAAATAAAGCAGAAATAACAAAACACTTACCCATTTTTTCAGCCCACATTGACTCACATTGTGATTGAGAACTTTGCCAATCACATTAACAACATTAGAGAACTGAGGAGTGTGAAATCCTCGTCTCTCCTGCCCCTCCCTTTGAGAGGATTTATAATTATAAAGTCAATCACTGAGGGGAAATAATGGTTCCAAACACAAAGGGCTGGATTCAATACGTAGCGCAGTGGATCAGCATTGTAGGTTAATTGAAATTTAAAGGCAATATTTCCACATTCGCGGAGACTGTATTCACAGTAAACGCTGCATATGTCGGCTCAATCGAAAATTGCTTGTAAATTTCATCCGCGCTACAATGCTGATCTTCGACACTACGGATTGAGTACAGGCCTAAACAGTTCCATTTTCTTCCAGTTCAAATAGTATGAACATATACAAACATTCTACAAGCAAAGGATGTCTTAAATTTTTGATATTTTACATCACTACCTTTCATGAGATGCATGTGTAGGCTATGCATGAATGCATTAAAATGGAAATTCACAGACACACTGCTGGCCTTCAATGGATTCATTAGAAGTGGAATAGCAGATGAATGAGAGTAGCACTAGCAGATGACCACCATCTGGAGACAATCTGACTGTGGTGGCAGCCGGGACATGCATGGAGTCGGTTCAGTGTGATAAACAGATTAATAACAGAAATACCATTGTGAAAATTCTAAATATACTCAGACAACTCATAGAAAATCCCTAACACATTGTAGATACTCATTTCTGCCAATCTTTACAATCCAGCTAAGTTCGCTAGTCACTGAATACATTCGGAGTTGGCCGGAGTGGTAAAACCAGGTCACGCTCTACCTGTTCAAAAGGAAAAACAGAGGCTAGGTGGAGCAGAAATGAAGTGTTCCATCTGCCGCTCGGGCAGCTCATGAAAAGAACAGGGATTGTGGGAGCCAGAGAGAAGGGGAACATCATGAAAAGCGAAAACTGGATATGTCGTCCGGTTCCCTGGCACAGGGCAAGGCGGATAACGAGGCAGGTGGCGGCAGGAAGAAGGCATCATTGCACCGGTCTACTCACTCAGTGTTTTTTATTCCAACTTGTCCTGTGTCGGCTCTCAAAAATCTATGGGGCACCAGATCTGGGTATTTTGGTAAATAATTAGGCTCTCTGTAGTGTTTGGGACTTGTTCAGTCCATATAAATGAGTGTCCTGTAGCTACTTCCTCCCAAGGGACGTTGCTATGTGTGTGTGTTGCGCACCCGAAGCATTATGGGAAAGGAAATGGTGGTAAGCGGAAGGCCATCTGCTGTGCCACTTGCCATGTCTGCTTGTGCCAGCACCTCCGCCTGCTTCCTATTTCTCGGGTGGGAAGTGGAGTGGCTCTTTATAGTGTGGTGTGAACACTACACACCCAAGCAAATACCCCTTAGATGTATCTCAACATTTATATTGCCAGATGTGCAGAGAACTGTGTAAGAATAACATTGTTGCACCTGTAAACAAACCTTATGACTGATAGGACTAGCACTTCACCCCGTGTTTTCACAGCTATGCTAATCACTGCATACACTTTATGTGTGGTGGGTGGGGGAGCACAGATGGATGGCTGCTAGGAGATAAGACAGCTGGGTTGAGAGACAGAGTAAAAAGGTGGTTTTAACAACAGTCTGTTTTATCTGTGTTTCAGCGCTGCAGAGTGAGCCTCCCTGTCCTTGACCAATGGATATGGCAGTGACACAGAAGATGAGGCAGATCCATGCCTGGTCTGGGGAAAGTAATTTATTTCCGTTGACCCGTTCGGTCAAGTGGAGTGAAGCTGAGCTTCCATACTGCCAACACCACTTCTGCAATTACTGAGTGTGATGGGTCTAAGATTTTGTTAAGATACAGCAGTCTGGACCCTTTCTCTCTTGTTGACACCATTAAGCCGTCACTGAGGTTGGAGAGTGTCAGACACTGAGTGGCTGTCGCTCACCCATGGCCACACAACAGCTGTTTAAGCTGATTCTCATCAGCACTGCTACCCAACCTAGTGGTTCCTTTGTATTGTATTACAATTTGAGCTTGGGGGAGTTGGCGTGCTTGATAGTTGGATGACATTCACTATTGTCTTACAAAATGGCATTGGTTTCCCGCTTAAAGTTGGACCTGGTAGTCAAACTCAAAAAGCTTAACTACTGTCTGTTCAGTTGTTCCCACCGAATAGCACGCTGGTTTTCCAATGTCAAAAACGAATACCATTTAACAAACTTTGTCAAGCTTTGAAAATACAGTCTTGTACTGTATATAACAGAAGAAAGCAATAAATACATGTTCAACCATTTCAGGTGCTGAGTATGGAATTTGAATAAGACATTTAGACACTCAAGAGGCAGTTCAACCGTGGTCTAATCCAACCTGTGTCAGCCCAGAGTCTTTAATCTCGTCACGGTTTCAGTTATCAAACAATAGCAGAAACTCCACAGATCCATTTCTAACTGTAAAATATGAATATTATTTTATATCTACGGGTGGGTTGTGCCCATCCATGTATGTTAAATGTTATGGTTGCTTTGGTATCCACTTGAGTACTGTGAGAGCTGTGTAGAAGCAGACAGAATGTCAGCACATGCCATGTGAAAATCATAACACAAGAATTAGCCTAAAGCAGCGGATCAGTTAACTCCATGACATCAGCACATTAGTCTCAAGTAATCTGAGACACCGTAAATAATACTTTTAAGTAGACATTGTGGTCCGAACTGGAAGCAATCAACTGAGAAATACTACAGCTCTCATTGATGGATGCTGTCCATCTGGGCAAGAGAAGGTATGTGGGATGGCTGACAATATACTTATTTATGTAGGTATTGACTTGTTGATTTGTTTTAGGGTTGCATCAAGCACGCATTGCCGTAGGAAGGGTTGCAAAGGGAGGGTATATTACTGGAAACTTTCAAAGTTGACCAGTAAACTACCAGAATTTCTGTGTATTTAACATTTTAAGCAATCTATCACGAGACATGCTGTGGACCTTTTGGGTACTTCCGATTATCACAGGCGTCTGTAATTATCTTGGGCCTTATCACATGTAAAATATATGATAATTTAATAAGATGAATAAAATATGACAGAACTGTTAAATATATAAATGATCTACTTTGTGTCTACCATTGGTGTTTAATATGCAGGTTTCAGCATGAAATATGCTTTAAACTTTTTGCAAACTTTTATTTATTTGACTAGGTTAATATGTATTTCTTGTTAATGTTTTGGCATCAAACTCTTGGCAGTTGTGAAAAAAGTCAATAGTTTGAAGACTTTTTCATTAAATAGGCTATTTCCTCTCTAACCATACGGTCTATTTATTAGAAACTCATGGACAATATGGACACATATATAATAAATGAATACTACAGTGCATGCATATATTTTATCCAAGTATATATTACCAAACGTATGGTAGATTACCATATGTTTTCTGTTAATTACCAAAACTACTGAAGATTCGGATAACTTTGGTAAATTGCCGGTAGCTTTACAAACCTAGCTGTAGAACATGCAAAAGATTATCCCTAGGCCTATTTTTTTCAATCTAATGTTCCAAATAATAATTGATTAAAGGACTCATTGCTATTATGAAGGAACTGGACACACTTAACACAAAAGTATTGCAAAAAATATTTAAAAATAAATGAACAAAAAAACAAGCAAAAAAATGACTTGACAGACCGAAACGAGACAAAGAAATAAGTGAGAGGATGAGCCTCTCCACCTCTACGATAATGAAGAAGGACTGAGCAAAATGATAGACGGCAGCACTTTCTAAAGGTAAGGCCATTGCTATGCACACAGCATCGCATTTCAGATTGAACAAGACCCACAGCATTTCAGGTTAGACTGCAAAGGAGAGGAGAGAGAAGTTAACAATCTCTCTTCTTTAGCTCTGTGTTGACATGGACTGGGACGTATCATCCATTAAACTAAGCAAGTACTACATTTATTCTTATAAAGTTTGGTCTTATAAAACCAAAATTAAGAATATACCAGGGAACGTTTCTAAGTAAAACAAACGGTGCTTTGTATCCCTTTGTGTTGTTCAAATACAATAGATAGTGTGAATAACATGCAACACAACAGCAGTACTAAGTTGGTTGCTTGTTTTCGGAAGGAATGAGCGAACATTAGCTGCTGGGTCCTGTTCTCTATGCCAATACTAAAGGACCGTTTGATAATATCAAGAAGCTGCTTTCTAAATCACCCAAAGGGATCACATTTGACAATAAGGTTATTCAGTCATAACGCATTGCAACAGTAGCTCTCATCAAGCCAAAAGGCAATTTTACCACTCATAGCCCCTATTGGCAAGGTTAAAGCTTTAATATTTACAGTTGGAAAGTTTTCTTGAGGATTTCACTTCCCGTGGAGTAGATGTCCTTTATGCAGAGATGATTTGTTCATAGTAAGAGGTATCAAAATAAATCAAGTTGAATTCACCAAGGATTTTATTTATAATTGGCCAGATGGACTTGTTCATCTGTTTTATTGTTTTCCTCTTTCGCTAAAGGCAGATGTGCAGGGTTAATGTGTGGCCTTTTTGACTGTTGAGGCATCGCCATCCGTCCCTGGCAGTGCCACCTTATATTATGTAGCTGAAGTCATTTGACCAACAACAACAAAAAAAACATAAGTTGCGCAGTGATGCAACACCAGCCATCCACTCCACAAATGATGTGATTGGACACATTTGGCTTTGGAGCTGAATAGAGAATACTTTGTGGAATGCTGATAACCTGCCCCCAAAATAATGTTTAGATGCGTTCATGCTATGAAGAGCTAATTTGTGGTGGCTTGGTTCTCTGTTGAGGCTAATAGATGTTAGAGTTCTGTTTGCTAGCATTGTACACTTACCCAATGGCAAGATTCTAGCAACAGTCTGGTCTGCTTTGGTTTTTCATGGGTTTTCACTCCTGAAAAGCATTTGCATAATGGAATTATGGGAGCCATGCTATGTCTTTAGTGGACCATTAGGCAGGACTTTACTGGATTGTAATTAGTGGCTTCTGCCCTTAACCTTCATTAACATGCAAATGAAAGTTCTAAACACTAAGAAATATTTGACGCATAGGGAGAAAAATGCCAAAGTGATTAACAGGCAATCTACACTGAAAGTAACTATTTCTATGATAAATATCACAGTTAAGGACACTTCAAATTAGACATAGCAGAGAAAGTGCATGCCTTAAGTTACAGGTGAACTGAATGGTACAATCATTTAAAATGACTATTAGTTTGAAGTTTTATGCATTTTGATATTCACTTGTTCATACCTACAGCGGCTTGCGAAAGTATTCACCCACCTTGGCATTGTTCTTATTTTGTTGCCTTACAACCTGGAATTAAAATAGATTCTTGGGGGGGTTGTATCATTTGATATACACAACATGCCTACCACTTTGAAGCTGCAAAATATGTTTTATTGTGAAACAAACATGAAATAGCAAAAAAATGAAAACTTGAGCATGCAAAACTATTGAAAATGCAAAATATTTTTTATTGGAAACCAGCAAGAAATAAGACAAAAAAACAACTTGAGCGTGCATACTGTAACCATTCACCCCCCCCAGGTCAATACTTTGTAGAGCAACCTTGTGCAGCAATTACAGCTGCAAGTCTCTTGGGGTACGTCTCTACGATCTTGGCAAATCTAGCCACTGGAATTTTTGCCCATTCTTCAGGGCAAAACCTCTCCAGCTCCTTCAAGTTGGATGGGTTCTGCTGGTGTACAGCAATCTGTAAGTCATACCACAGATTCTCAATTGGATAGAGGTCTGGGCTTTGACTGGGCCATTCCAAGACATTTAAATGTTTCCCCTTAAACCACTCGAGTGTTGCTTTAGCCATATGCTTAGGGTCATTGTCCTGCTGGAAGATGAATCTCCATCCCAGTCTCAAATCTCTGGAAGACTGAAACAGGTTTCCCTCAAGAATTTCCCTATATTTAGCGCCATCCATCATTCCTTCAATTCTGACCAGTTTCCCGGTCCCTGCCGATGACAAACATCCATGATGCTGCCACCAACATGCTTCACTATGGGGATTGTGTTCTCGAGGTGATGAGAGGTGTTGAGTTTGCGCCAGACATAGCGTTTTCTTTGATGTCCAAAAAAGCTCAATTTTAGTCTCATCTGACAAGAGTATCTTCTTCCATATGTTTGGGGAGTCTCCCACATGCCTTCTGGCGAACACCAAATGTGTTTGCTTAATTTTTTCTTTAAGGAATGGCTTTTTTTCTGGCCACTCTTCTGTAAAGCCCAGCTCTGTGGAGTGTATGGCTTAAAGTGTTCTCATGGAAAGACACTCCACTGTGGAGCTTTGCAGCTCCTTCAGGGTTATCCTTGGTCTCTTTGTTGTCCCTCCGATTAATGCCCACCTTGCCTGGTCTGTGAGTGTTTGGTTGGTGGCCCTCTCTTGTCATGTTTGTTGTGATGCCATATTCTTTCCATTTCTTAAGTAATGAATTTAATGGTGCTCTGTGGGATGTTCAAAGTTTCTTATATTTTTTTATAACTTAACCCTGATCTGTACTTCTCCACAACTTTGTCCCTGACCTGTTTGGAGAGCTCCTTGGTCTTCATGGTGCCGCTTGCTTGGTGGTGGCCCTTGCTTAGTGGTGTTGCAGACTCTGGGGCCTTTCAAGTGTATATATACTGAGATCATGTGACACTTAAGTAAATTCCACCTGTGTGCAATCTAAGTAATTATGTGACTCCTGACGGTAATTGGTTCTTAATTAGGGGCTTTATAGCAAAGGGGGTGAATACATACTGTATGCATGTACCACTTTTCAGTTTTTTATTTTAGGTAATTTTTTGACAACAAGTTATTTTTTAAGTTTCACTTCACCAATTTGGACTATTTTGTGTATGTCCATTACAGGGAATCTAAATAAAAATTGATTTAAATTACAGGTTGTAATGCAACAAAATAGGGGATGAATACTTTTGCAAAGCCCTGTATACAGTCATGACAATATCTAGAATAAAACGTGACTTCAATATCAACCACTCAACATGGTTATAATATAATCTTCTTGCAGAACAGTAAGACTACAAAATAGGCAGCTTCCACATGGAAGGTCTACATAAACTCAACAAAAAAATAAACGTCCAATCACTGTCAACTGCGTTTATTTTCAGAAAACTTAACATGTGTAAATATTTGTATGAACATAACAATATTCAACAACTGAGACATAAACTGAACAAGTTCCACAGACATGTGACTAACAGAAATGGAACAATGTGTCCCTGAACAAAGGGTGGGGGGTCAAAAGTAACAGTCAATGCAGCTGCTGGCCACACCAGATACTAAGTGCTGCAGTGCAGCTCCTCCTCATGGACTGCACAGATTTAGTTCTTGCTGTGAGATGTTACCCCATTCTTCCACCGAGGCACCTGCAAGTTCCCGGACATTTCTGGGTGGAATGGCCCTAGCCCTCACCCTCCAATCCAACAGGTCCCAGACGTGCTCAATGGGATTGAGATCCGGGCTCTACGCTGACCATGGCAGAACACTAATGTTCCTGTCTTGCAGGAAATCATGCACAGAACGAGCAGTATGGCAGATGGCATTGTCATGCTGGAGGGTCATGCCAGGATGAGCCTGCAGGAAGGGTACCATATGAGGGAGGAGGATGTCTTCCCTGTAACACACAGCGTTGAGATTGCCTGCAATGACAACAAGCTCAGTCCGATGATGCTGTGACACACCGCCCCATACCATGACGGACCCTCCACCTTCGAATCGATCCCACTCCAGAGAACAGGCCTCGGTGTAATGCTCATTCCTTTGACGATAAACGTAAATCTGACCATTACCCCCTGTGAGACAAAACCGCGACTCATCAGTGGAGAGCACTTTTTGCCAGTCCTATCTGGTCCAGCGACGGTGGGTTTGTGCCCATAGGCGACATTGTGATGTCTGGTGAGGACTTGCCTTACAACAGGCCTACAAGCCCTCTGTCCAGCCTCTCTCAGCCTATGGCGGACAGTCTGAGCACTGATGGAGGGATTGTGCGTTCCTGGTTTAAGTCGGGCAGTTGTTGTTGCCATCCTGTACCTGTCCCGCAGGTGTGATGTTCGGATGTACCAATCCTGTGCAGGTGTTGTTACACGTGGTCTGCCACTGCGAGGACGATCAGCTGTCCGTCCTGTCTTCCTGTAGCGCTGTCTTAGGCGTCTCACAATACGGACATTGCAATTTATTGCCCTGGACACATCTGCGGTCCTCATGCCTCCTTGCAGCATGCCTAAGGCACATTCACATAGATGAGCAGGGACCCTGGGCATCTTTCTTTTGATGTTTTTCAGAGTCAGTAGACTCTTAGTGTCCTAAGTTTTCATAACTGTGACCTTAATTGCCTGTCTTCTGTAAGCTGTTAATGTCTTAAAGACCGTTCCACAGGTGCATGTTCATTTATTGTTTATGGATCATTGAACAAGCATGGGAAACAGTGTTTAAACCCTTTACAATGAATATCTGTGAAGTTATTTGGATTTTTACGAATTATCTTTGAAAGACAGGGTCCTGAAAAAGGGAAGTTTATTTTTATGCTGAGTTTACATTACACCTGAGTAATGCATTTTGTTTATTAGAAAATGTAACATTGCCCCCTCTCTCTCTCTCTCACACACACACACACACACACACACACACACACACACACACACACACAGCTTTCTTTTTTCTAAGGATATCTTAATAACACACTGTTCTTGGACTATGAACTTCTAAAATAGCTGTACCATTTGCAATTGTAATGTGCTCATTTAAATTAAATGCTGCTTGCCATGAATACAATTGAACTTTCATGACATGTTAGACAAGACCCTGCCAAAATTACCCATGGACATGGACACATTAATCAAATGAGAGAATGGCCATTAAGGCGGCTAGTGAAAACATCCTTTGGAGGGGTGAAGAGTACGGGTCATTCTCCTTTTGTTAACCCTGTCTAATTAGAGTCGAAAGTCATCGCTGGAAGACAGGACTATTAAAGGACTGCTTTTATACAATGACAAATTAAAACATACCTGTAATTGATTAAAGAAGTGAAGTGTATAAAAATTGTGACAGTGGAAGCATTTGCCCACCAATGTCCATTTATCATTATGTATAGGCAGCACATGGGATAAGGGTACATATTGTAGCCTACGCATGCATTACATTAAGATGTGTATACTTGTATACATATGATGACCTAATCAGCCTAGTAATAGTATTATACTGTTATTAACTTCTATTATGTAGTTATCCTTCGTGTAACTCTTCAGGCATGGTTATTTTTCTTTCATTGGTGTAAAGATCAAGAAAAAGTCAATTAAAGGCCACTAGCTGTATGGTAAAATCCTATTGCATCATTGCTCAAGACAGACGGCTTGCTCAATAATTCATACAATTAGTTTTTCTCCTTAAGCAAGCTCTCGTTTCAGTAACCCGGTTCAACCTTAGCACCCGCCTCTATCTTATTAATCAGCCCCCATCGATTTAGTGTCAAAAGTAATTAAAGCCATGACGTGTGTAGTTGATTTTAGACATCTGTATGTGTCAAGAATGCAGAAACACACCCTGCCTGCCAGTCACTTGGCGTCAGTTATCTATGTTTCTTAGTGAATACAGAAGAGGGTAAACAACGGGCACAAAATGTGTGTTTTTTCATCGATTGAGGGGCACCTACAGATATGTTACCGGTTCTAGCTTGTTGTGTTTATATTGTATCGTCGATGTGGCCCAAACGAAGCTTTGCATTACAGTAGGTTACATGTTTATTAAATAAGTACTAGCAATACTTCCAATAAAATGGCAACTCTATTAACATACATTTACAGGTTACAGATTTTGCTCATGGTTAGAACTTTGAATGACTGTGGCCAAGTGTGGTGAAGCTCAAAAGGATCATTCGGTAGACCTCTACCTGTACACTATAATCCAAGTGATCTAAGATCCGTGGCATCATCTTGTGGATCTCTCCCACCCTGGGTTCTTTCACAGTGAGGTGAGGCAATAGGATTTCAACTCTCTTGAAACACTAAAACGAAAAAGTATACTCTCTATGACCATGTTAATTAAATCACTGGTTGCTGTATTGGCCATTTAGCACCCAGCTACTCCACTGTGGTTGCCTAATGTCTTTTTAAAAAGTCCAATATAAATAACGCTCACCATGGTAAGTGTTTAACCTAGTTCATTAAATGATACAAAGAGTCATAAATACACCCCTGACCTGCAAATGAATGTGTTGTGTTTAAGGAACAGTGGTGGGTAAACAATTAGCACTGCCGCCCCTCAATGATGAAGCTCCCATTCTCCTTTATTAAGATGTGGCGTCTTTTTACAGATTATCCCTGCTGTTTTATGAATTCACAATTACACCTCATTAATGTGTAATTTACATAATTACAAGGAATGGGACAGTGTGCACAGTAGGACGATACACTGTCTGGAACAAGAGAAAAACATTCCATAGGCTGTTTGTACAGTACATATTTTGAGGAGTTTGAAGCTTTTGCATTGAAATATAATACAGCACACAATGTATAGGCTGTGAAAAGAGAGAGACACCAGTTCTTAACACTTGAAAAAATGGAAGGCAAAGACATACATACATACATACATACATACATACATACATACATACATACATACATACATACATACATACATACATACATACATACATACATACATACATACATACATACATACATACATACATGCCTGCAGAATGCTATTTTGCACTGTACAAAAACGCAGCTCGTTGATAGATCAATTCTTCGTTGGTGGCAAAACGGTATCAGAATGTTCTACATATCAAAGATTCAATGTGGAGTTTATGTGCTTTACTTCTGTATGAGATCGTGCTCTAAGGACAGATTGATTTCAACTCTAAAATATTATGTTTTTCTACCATCTCACACAGTATATACAAGTAAAAAAGTATTGAATTGGCACATTTTACATAACGTGTTTTTTTTGTGGCCAACAAAATAAGGAAAACTGAAGTGTATAGTTTTACTACCTGTATGTATAGTTTTACTACCTGTATGTACGGCATGCACACAAAAAAAAACGTGTTTGGCCTCAGCAGGTAGGCCACTTTAATCCACCTTCTCTAGGTTATTTGTAAGATGAATGAAACCACAGAAACAGATGACAGGTCTTTAGCTCAACTCTAAAATGCAATTAACAAGCAAATGAGGCCAGTCAAACCACTCTGACCAATCGGCATAGGCAACGGCCACAGGGGAGAAGTAAAATGGTAATTCATACACAATCTGCAAACTGCTCAGTCAACTTTATTGAGCAGACAAATGGCATGTGACATTGTAACTGCCAGTGATTTGTGTATGCAAAGGTTTAATATCAAATCTCTATATATTAATTTTATTTCTGACTATTTTGGATAAGCAATGTGGACAGCTCTTTCATTCATAATATGTTGCTTTTTATTTGTTCCAGTGGGTTAAATAACAATGACTCGCCAATGCCAGTGTGTGTGTGTGATATTTATTACAATGTAGGGAAAGAAAGTTTGGAGGACCAGTGTGAAGATCAGAGAAGTACAGCTCCAGGTGATATGATGGATTTCAGATGATAACTGAGTTAGCTGAATAAAGAGAGTCTGTCACTCACCCTGGTCTGATTTACTAAGACAGAACATTGGGGTTTACAGTTTTTTATATTACTAGTTTCAAGGGAGCAATTTAAGGCTTGTTTTGGAAACACTGCTGGCACCCTACTTACCCAGCAGTCCCTGGTAGGATACCATGCCAAGGAGTTTTGTTAATTGTCTTACATTAATGCATCTTCATTACTCCAAATGCATCACTCCTGTGCTTTATCCATATGTTCAAACCCAATCTACTGTCATTGAATACAGGATTACAATACTCTGTAGAACAGAATAACTGGATAATAGCACCCAAGTTAGCTGAAGGTATGAAAAAGCCACTTGGCTCTGGGACAACAAGCCTAAGCCAAAGCTAAATGCTCAAATGAGACATTTCATTCTGATGTTAGTGTCCTTCTACTCAGTAGAAAACCAGCAGGAGGAATCCTGCTACTGCTTAATCTCTTTTCTTAGTCTAGATACTAGTGTGCATAGGGGTTGTGAGATTTATGGCAGGAGCTGAGCATAGCTGGCGGTGAAAGTCACTGGGGGTTTTCACATCCCTCCATTTGTTTTTCACATTACTGAGGTTTCACTTAATGTGCTCCAAACATCCCCTTAAGGAGGCTAGGTAGGCCTGTTCTCAAGTTCAGGCTTCATTTAGCTTTACTCTTCTCCTCCTGAGATACACCCAGACGTACAGGTCCTCTCCAGAGGAGCTATTAATACAAGGAGGGAGGGAGGGGTTCAACCCCAAATTCACCTGGCAAGAGAATACTGCATGTTTGTTTGGAAAGGAGATGGTAAAACACATGAAAACAACACTAACCTCTTAAAATGGCAATGTAAAGACAGTAAAGTGATAAACTTGCAGCTCAAAGAGCTGTGCAAAAAAACTACAAATAATTATACATTAAAAAGAGAGATGGCAATCAATTAAAAAAGTAAATGAACAATATGTGTGCAAATCAGTGGCAAGCAGTGAACAGTATCATTATACAGGCTACTGTGAGAAACTAGTTTATTCAGGGTGTTCACATGCCTAACAAACTTGTTTTTTCTGCCAAAAATATTTGTCTGCCAATCAAAGCTCCTCCAGACACGAGAGAGAGAGAGAGAGAGAGAGAGAGAGAGAGAGAGAGAGAGAGAGAGAGAGAGAGAGAGAGAGAGAGAGAGAGAGAGAGAGAGAGAGAGGAGAGAGAGAGAGAGAGAGAGAGAGAGAGACTGGTCAAGTCTACAGTACTTGTTTTCCCTCTGCCAGTCTCCAATGTGTTGGCCTCACTGTACCTTCACATAAGGACAATGGAAAATAGGTGATTAATCTTTATTGAAGCAATTATGGAGCAAATGTTATTTACACCATCTAATTTTGCCTGGGTATCTTTCTGCTAACAGAAATTAAAGCTCCAGGGGAGGTAAAATGGACACCAATGAATTTTTGCTGACAGATTCAGTAAAACAGCAAACTGCGACAAAGGAGTTTCCCCTAGAGTACGTGACTTCAGCAGGAAGTGAGGAGAACTCTCCCTGTACCTGAAATGCCACATTATTTCCATACAACTAAAAAAGTATTTGCACTTAATATAAATAAATTACAGCAACAATTACCTTACACCTTGAATAGTGGACATGATATGGCTACACATTCTCATTCTATACACATACAGCCTGCTTACATCATTTGCATGGGTAGATAGAGGGGTGTGTGATCCAGACATATAAGACCACATAGTGCTTATTAAAAAGCTGTCGCTATACAGAGTCGAGCCAACAGGATGCACCAGGTTTGACGAGGATTTATTACCGGCTGCCATTTCCACTAAATGGCATTTTAAGAATCGGAGCCTTACTCCTTAAATCAATCACACAGCTCACATCCTGTTCTCCACTCAGCCCAGCACAGTTACAGCAATGACAGGAGTCTCCATTGGCCTAACCTGAACTCAAAGCTCAACTGCAGAACCACTGGGGTTCACAGGTGGTACACTTCAACATTCATTTAGAAGAACACTGAAGGAGTCCAAGGAGTCCACGCAAAAACATCGGCCTCGCTGTAACTACGTAGCATGCCAGATGCAGGCTACACCATGGGTTGAAGTACTATCCTAATGGCTTGTCTCCAAGTTTTTGTATCAACAGAGTGAGCAGATGAACATAATGGTTAGCTGCATAATCAGTTAAACACATTCTTTCATGAATAGACAGCTTCATATTACACTCTTATTACTTCTACCATAGCTCAGTTCCCATATGTTCAATGTGATGAAATTGCTCTGGTTATGTCAGCCATAAAAAGTACAGTGATTGAATTCAATCTCCTGAACAAACTCTCTGCACTCTTAATTTGGAGCAGAAATGAATGGACTACCAAAGGGAAAGGCAATATTGTACGCTCTTTCCTCGGTGGACAAGGTCAATTAAAGGAGGACATGGATTGGCAATCAAAACTGACACCAAAGATTGACTATGGTGATTACAGGCATGCAGATGGGGAGCTTTAAAGGTTATTAATAATGATTTATGGAATTAATTAAAAAGTAAGATAGGACTCTGTACATTAAATACATTTAATAAGTTCAGGAAAGGAACCGTTAGCACTTGTGGAAAACCTTAAAATGATTTTTTTTTTTTTTTTACGGATGCACCATGTAGATTATTGAAAGTAAATGTGAAAAAGATCAATTGAATTGCTAAATGTTTAGAATAATTTCACCATATGCCACTTTACATTTTATGGAGGAATTTGAAAATGGAAAAGTTGTATTATGTATGATTAGCATAAACAGTCACAGCTAAACATGTATGTACACACTCTTGATGAGCTGTAGAGCAATGGTTCTGATCAATGAGGTAGATCGGAGCTCTTATTGGAGTACTTGGCAGGAACATCCAATGAATGCTACAGTTATCTTTTCAATTGACTTTTTCCTGACGGAAGGTTGAACATTTTAATAAACTCACATTCATCAATTAGTTTATGTCGTAAGGGAAATCGCAGAATCTATAAAACTACAGCAATTTATTTTGAGGGCAGTAATAACGTCTAACTGTAAGACTGCTGGTTTGCGATTGGTAATCACTCCACATATTCCAAGCTGACATGTTCTCCTGATATATTGGTGTATGTCCTCTAATTAATCCTTTCTTTAACGAGGCAGGCAAGCAAAACCACTTTGCCCCCTCCCATGCCACTGTCATTTATTTCTTAATTGAATGAGGAAAGCGTACCGGTATTCTGTGACTACAATATGCTGTGGTGGGGCATTGAGGCTAGGGAGGATGTGTCTCTTATTTAACAAGGCTTTTAAGTAAACAGCGTGAAAATGCATTGCACGCGGTGCAATCACTATAGAGTATTCGAAACTCGGCTTGGAGTGTACCGTCCCAATTACACACCATGTAGAGCACATCTGTTCTTGCCCTCTGCAGGTGAAGGTCAATAACTACAAAAGGAGAGGGAGAGCGAGAGAAAGAAACAAATAGAGTTAATCAGAGAGAGAGAGAGAGAGAGACTGAGAGAGAAAGACAGAGAGAGATAGGCAAAGTGGTAAAGCCATCAAGGTACTCTAATAGAACACATCCAACATGGAGCGGGAGACTAATTATCTGCCTCTGCTATGCCACAGCTTCAGAGAGTCTGCAGGCTACAGAGGGACTGAATGACACGTACCCCCATTCAAAAGGTGGGAACAGCTTCTCATGCATGCTATATTACCCTAAAGATGGCCGTCGGAGGCAGATAAGTCACTTGCTCCTTCTAGCCTCACTCCTCTGTGGACAGAGATCCTATAATGATACATTTCACTTTAGGCGATTTTCGGGTGATGGGCAGAAACGCAGAAACAAAAATGTGCACGTTGTGGGACATCATTTCTGACCCCCATCAAACAGTCCTCTCCTCGTGTCTTGTGTTAAGACGACATAATGTCTCCCCTCATTTCTCTGGGTCCATCTCTAATGGGATTTGGGTTTTATATTAAGCTTCTCTCTTGTTCTGACATTCCAGTAAATGATTAGAATTTTAAACGTGACAAAAATCCACTGAGCAGGCTTCACATAGGATAGTTAGTGCTTGTATCTGTTAACTCAGCCCTACCAGGTAAGCGTGCCCTGTAAAGTGACAGAGAAGGTGATGTACTGAGAATGTAGGGCACCATGTACATGCTACTCACACTTGGTGGCTTTCTAAAACCATCAGCTTTCGTTTAACTGATTCTATAGTCAGATGCATCAGTGTTCAATGCATATCGGCTGAGCATCAACAGAGCCCAAGGGTTTCAGTGATCTGTTTTAGCCTCAGAGCTGAGGGATTTCACACAATGGACAGTAATACATATACTTTTGGCAGGGTAAAGCAATGTGCCTTTTCGGTGTGTTTATTCAAGAAAAATGAAGAAATAGATACATGACTGCTGCCTCAAGAATAATAGCAAATGTCCAATGAAATGTAACCTTGACCAAACATATGATAAACTTAATCCAGAGATTATCCCAGACCATAAAATGAATAAGTGGAATAAACATGTATAATTTTTAAATATAAAATCTGTGATTTAGTTCTGGCCAAGACAAAGTGTCTTAGTGGCATCTACTTATCAGACTGTAGTGTTTGTCATGCATTTAATCTTGATCCAGCTGAAATGTTCATTGTCACAGCTGATTAGGAGAGTAATACATACCCCCATTAATAACTGCTTTGACAGCGTTGGAGTGATTTATTTTATAACGACTGTGGACAGGTCCTGAGGTTTGATGAGAAATGCAAAACTAAGGACCAGTGCGCCATTGACTACCTTAGAATGCTCCATGTAGCCGACTGCCTTTACACCACAATAGCTTTGACTTTCATTCCAACATGAAATTCTATATAAGAGAGAACCCCTTTTGAGCTTGGTTAGGCATTACAATAATAGAAAGGGGCTTTCAACACACGAGAGCATGAGTCACAGCACTTTCATTCACACACTCCATCCCTTTCATCTGTGACAGATAGACCTAGATAACTATACCTTTCTTGAATAACAACTTGATTCAATGGTTGGGCAAATAAAATATCATCCTTAACAGCAGTAGACAGACATCAATCTTACCCAGCACAAACACATCCCTATACTCAATGTAATCTGTGTGTAACAGTGTTGCTTCTATCCCTCCCCTTGCCCCAACCTGGGCTCGAACCAATCACCCTCTGAACAAATCGACAACAGTCACCCATCAAGTACCGTTACCTATCACTCCACAAATGCAGCGGTTCTATTAGAGCAAGGAAAACAACGACTTCAAGGTTTTAGAGCAAGTGACGTCACCGACTGAACACTGCTAGCTCACTGTTTGCTTGCTAGCCATTTTCACATCAGTTACATGTGTGTGCGCGTGTGTGTGTGCATGGGTAACTATGTGATGGAGTCAACAACATGGCTGGCACTAACACACTCTGCCTGCTGTCTGCCTGGTGAGGTGACAGGATGATGTGGAGATATGATGTGACACCAGGGGCAGAGCTCGATGGTCAGACAAATGAAGCCTGTCAGCTTTTCCCCCACAAAGATCAACCACTCCCGCCCAGTTCTTTGGGCAGAGAGGTGGGTGCGGGTCTATTGTGTTTTTGATCTTACCTTTCATGACAACTCCCAGCACTGAGACCATCCATCTTTTCAACCTCACTGGGGAATCTTCTTTGATTGTGGGGAGCATCCCAAGTCAGGGCACAGGGGGTGTTACTTGGGAGGAATGGGAATGAAAATATAATAACTTGGCCTGTTGTTGCTGGGTGTGCCATAGTATACAGTATATAGCATTCTACATGGTAAGGCATTGACAAACATCCCACTGGGCAAAAATGGGTTGAATCGACATTATTTCCACATAATTTCAACAACAAAAAATGATATGTGATGACATTGAATCAACATCAACAACAAGGAATTATGTATTTTTCAGCCAACTTTTAACATAAATCCAATGACACGCTGAAAAGTTTTGTTGATTTCACTTTAGTTAAAACTCAAAACTAGATGTTGAACAGATGTCTGTGCCCAGTGGGAAGGGGGTTGACTGATTCCATTTAGATAAGCTCTCAGTCCGATAGCAATTTATCTGGATATCAAACTAAAATGAACGGTCATTCAACATAAAGTGCTTGTAAACTGTGGTATCCCTCCCTTTTCATACATATTAAAAAACCCTAGAGTCTATTGATGCACTGGTGCATCAATCTAAGTCACATCATTTTTTAAAAACCCAATTAAGCTAAGCTGTTTTAGCGTGGGCTGAGGTGGAAGGTGGCTGAGATACAGCAGTGTTTGTCAGACCATGAGATATCCCGAAAATCAGTCTTCTCACAAAAACATCTGTAGCATCCTAACGGTTTGGCCTACAAACTATTGCGGAAAGGGGAGATTCTCACGAAGCGATGGTGTTTTCCCTTTTGCTCTACGACCCCCACAAGTGTCACAGGACTCGTCTGGAGGTAACGATTACTGGTTATAAAAAATGTAATGGAAGTATGGATGTAGTTTTGTGCATACCAAAAAAAAGGGGTAAATAGTTTTTTTTAAATCTCATAATATTTCCTGGCCTGTCTTGTATCTGCAAGATAAAGGACAGACACTTCAAAACCTTGTTCCTTATGATTTAAATTTTGACCGTATTTTTTGCCATTTAAGAATGTGTTATTCAATGTGTTTCTATGGGCTGTAGTAGTAAAGGCCAAATTCTATATTTGATATAATATACATACAGTGGGGCAAAAAAGTATTTAGTCAGCCACCAATTGTGCAAGTTCTCCCACTTAAAAAGATGAGAGAGGCCTGTAATTTTCATCATAGGTACACTTCAACTACGACAGACCAAATGAGAAAAAAAAATCCAGAAAATCACATTGTAGGATTTTTAATACATTTATTTGCAAATTATGGTGGAAAATAAGTATTTGGTCAATAACAAAAGTTGATCTCAATACTTTGTTATATATCCTTTGTTGGCAATGACAGAGGTCAAACGTTTTCTGTAAGTCTTCACAAGGTTTTCACACACTGTTGCTGGTATTTTGGCCCATTCCTCCATGCAGATCTCCTCTAGAGCAGTGATGTTTTGGGGCTGTTGCTGGGCAACATGGACTTTCAACTCCCTCCAAAGATTTTCTATGGGGTTGAGAACTGGAGACTGGCTAGGCCACTCCAGGACCTTGAAATGCTACTTATGAAGCAACTCCTTCGTTGCCCGGGCGGTGTGTTTGGGATCATTGTCATGCTGAAAGACCCAGCCACGTTTCATCTTCAATGCCCTTGCTGATGGAAGGAGGTTTTCACTCAAAATCTCACGATACATGGTCCTATTCATTCTTTCCTTTACACGGATCAGTCGTCCTGGCCCCTTTTCAGAAAAACAGCCCCAAAGCATGATGTTTCCACCCCCATGCTTCACAGTAGGTATGGTGTTCTTTGGATGCAACTCAGCATTCTTTGTCCTCCAAACACGACGAGTTGAGTTTTACCAAAAAGTTATATTTTGGTTTCATCTGACCATATGATATTCTCCCAATCTTCTTCTGGATCATCCGAATGCTCTCTAGCAAACTTCAGACGGGCCTGGACATGTACTGGCTTAAGCAGGGGGACACGTCTGGAACTGCAGGATTTGAGTCCCTGGCGGCATAGTGTGTTACTGATGGTAGGCTTTGTTACTTTGGTCCCAGCTCTCTGCAGGTCATTCACCAGGTCCCCCCGTGTGGTTCAGGGATTTTTGCTCACCGTTCTTGTGATCATTTTGACCCCACGAGGTGAGATCACGCGTGGAGCCCCAGATCGAGGGAGATTATCAGTGGTCTTGTATGTCTTCCATTTCCTAATAATTGCTCCCACAGTTGATTTCTTCAAACCAAGCTGCTTACCTATAGCAGATTCAGTCTTCCCAGCCGGGTGCAGGTCTACAATTTTGTTTCTGGTGTCCTTTGACAGCTCTTTGGTCTTGGCCATAGTGGAGTTTGGAGTGTGACTGTTTGAGGTTGTGGACAGGTGCCTTTTATACTGATGACAAGTTCAAACAGGTGCCATTAATGCAGGTAACGAGTGGAGGACAGAGGAGCCTCTTAAAGAAGAAGTTAGAGGTCTGTGAGAGCCAGAAATCTTGCTTGTTTGTAGGTGACCATCCACCATTATTTGCAAATAAATTCATAAAAAATCCTACAATGTGATTTTCTGGATTTTTTTCTCTCATTTTGTCTGTCATAGTTGAAGTGTACCTATGATAAAATTACAGGCCTCTCTCATCTTTTTAAGTGGGAGAACTTGCACAATTTGTGGCTGACTAAATACTTTTTTGCACCACTGTATATACATATATACATCACACACACACACACACACACACACACACACACACACACACACACACACACACACACACACACACACACACATATACATACATATATATAAAAAGGTTAAAAATCAAATAGCTAAATGATCCATAGTATAAATGATCACCCATGGCTTAGACTTAAAATACAATGTTATTCATCACTTTGTCAACAACAGGTGTAGACTAATAATGAAATGCTTACTTACAGTCCCGGCCCACCAATGCAGAGAGAAAGAAAATAGAGAAATAATAAAAATTAATAACATGTAATAATAAAAGTGAATAAATAAACAATGAGTAACGATAACTTGGCTATACATGGGGTACCAGTACCGAGTCGATGTGCAGGGGTACGAGGTAATTGAGGTAGATACAGTTGAAGTCCAAGGTTTACATACACCTTAGCCAAATACATTTTCAGTTTTTCAAAATTCCTGACATTTAATCAGAGTAAATATTCCCTGTCTTAGATCAGGTTCGATCACCACTTTAGTTTAAGAATGTGAAATTTCAGAATAATAGCAGCGAGAATGATTTATTTAAGCTTTATTTTTTTCATCACATACCCAGTGGGTCATAAGTTCACATACACTCAATTAGTATTTGGTAGCATTGTCTTTAAATTGTTTAACTTGGGTCAAACGTTTCATGTAGCCTTCCACAAGCTTCCCACAATATGTTGGGTGAATTTTGGCCCCATTCCTCCTGACAGAGCTGTTGTAACTGAGTCAGGTTTGTAGGCCTCCTTTTTCAGTTCTGCCCACAAATGTTCTATAGGCTTGAGGTCAGGGCTTTGTGATGGCCACTCCAATACCTTGACTTTGTTGTGCTTAAGCCTTTTTTCCACAAATTTGGAAGGTCATTGTCCATTTGGAAGACCCATTTGCGACCAAGCTTTAACTTCCTGACTGATGTCTTGAGATGTTGCTTCAATATATCCACATAGTTTTCCAACCTCATGATGCCATCCTATTTTGTGAAGTGCACCAGTCCCTCCTGCAGCAAAGCACCCTACAACATGATGCTGCCACCCTGTGCTTCACGGTTGGGATGGTGATCTTCGGCTTGCAAGCCTCCCCCTTTTTCGATGGTCATTATGGCCAAACAGTTCTATTTTTGTTTCATCAGACCAGAGGACATTTCTCCAAAAAGTATGATCTTTGTCCCCATGTGCAGTTGCAAACCGTAGTCTGGCTATTTTATGGCGGTTTTAGCGCAGTGGCTTTTTCCATGCTGAGCGCCCTTTCAGGTTATGTCGATATAGGGCTCGTTTTACTGTGGATATAGATACTTTTGTAGCTGAATCCTCCAGCATCTTCACAAGGTCCTTTTCTGTTGTTCTGGGATTTATTTGCACTTTACTCACCAAAGTACGTTCATCTCTAGGAGACAAAACACGTCTCCTTCCTGAGCAGTACGACGGCTGCGTGGTCCCATGGTGTTTATACTTGCATACTATTGTTTGTACAGATGAACATGGTACCTTCAGGCATTTGACAATTGTTCACAAGATGAACCAGACTTGTGGAGGTCTACAATTTCTTTCTGAGGTTTTGAATGATTTCTTTAGATTTTCCCATGATGTCAAGCAAAGAGGCACTGAGTTTGAAGGTAGGCCTTGAAATACATCCACAGGTACACCTCCAATTGACTCAAATTATGTCAATTAGCCTATCAGAAGCTTCTAAAGCCATGACATCATTTTCTGGAATTTTCCAAGCTGTTTAAAGGCTTAGTCAACTTAGTGTCTAAACTTCTAACCCATTGGAATTGTGAAACAGGGAATTATAAGCTGTACCTTCTGACCAATTGTAATTGTGATACAGTGAATTATAAGTTATAAGTCTGTAAACAATTGTTGGAAATATGCACAAAGTAGATGTTCTAACCGACTTGCCAAAACTATAGTTTTTTAACAAGAAACTTGTGGAGTGGTTGAAAAACAAGTTTTAATGACTCCAACCTAAGTGTATTTAAACTTCCGAATTCAACTGTATTTGGTTAACTATTTAACAAACTATTTAGCAGTATTGTTGCTTGGGGTTAGAAGCTGTGTCCTTTTGGTTTCAGACTTTGTACATTGGTACCGCTTGCCGTGTGTTAGCATAGAGAACTGTCTATGTTTTTGGTGGCTGGAGTCTTTGTTGATTTTCAGTGCCTTACTCTAACATCACCTCATATAGAGATCCTGGTTGGCAGGAAGCTCAGCCCTAGTGATGCACTGGTCCATACGCATTACCCTCTGTAGCGCCTTGCGGTCGGATTCCAAGCGGTTGCCATACCAAGCGTCGATGCAGCCACTTTAAGATGCTCTCAATTATGCAGCTGTATAACTTTTTGAGGATCTGAGGGCCCATGCCAAGTCTTTTCAGCCTCCTGAGGGGGAAGAGGCATTGTCGTGCCCTTTTCATGACTGTGTTGATGAGTGTGGACCAGCATATATCCTGAGTGATGTGACACCGAGGAACTTGAAGCTCTTGACCCACTCCACTACAGCCCTGTCGATGTGAATGAGGGCGTGCTCGGCCCTCCGTTTCCTGTAGTCCACCACCAGCTCCTTCGTCTTGCTGATGTTGAGAAAAAGGTTGTTGTCATGGCACCACACTGCCAGGTCTCTGACCTCTTCCCTAAAGGCTGTCTCATCATCATCAGTAAGATGACCCTTGTCTAGGGCTAGGCCTACACATTTAGTTTTAGCCTGTATTAGAAGGCAAGCAAAGTCAACTAGAACACACCAGACCAAAGCTGTTTTTCAATGGAGGCTACCAAAACAGGGAAATTTGGGAAATTTGCTTGCCTGGATTCACCAGGCAAGCAAATGTGACAACAGCCCGGTGGCGGCTTATTGCATTGGGTGAGATGAGATGTGATGGCTTTTGAAGTGTGAGGACCTTTCGGCGGCGGCTAATTAATTGTAATGAGCCTGGCGCGTGTGTTGGTGACAGCGGTGGGTGAGAAGCACTGCTTTGCGCTCAGGCTCCTCTCACTCAAAGATTTTCCTGAAGCCAGACTGAGTGGAGCGAGCAGCATGGCTGTGCTCCAGAGGCCTGGCTCTGGCACTCACCTAGATACACATCTGCTCTGATTAATCGCTCGTGTCGGCAGTGCCTACATTTCATTATCAGCTTTAAGTGGGTGAAAACAATGAGGAGCAGGGTTTTTGAGGGAATTAAGGAAAATGAAAATGATCTGCATGAGGCAAGGGGATAGTAGATGCGATCGTAGATGCACAGAACATTTTGTGAATGTTGGGACTGGTGTTGGGATGCACAATGAATAATAATGCAAATGAATACCAAAAATATAAATAGGAACTTGAGTAAGATTCATATACAAAAACATGCTCTGTACAAATTAAGTACATAAAATGTACGATTAATAAGTCTATTGAAGCCAGACATTGATTCGCTCTACTCAACAGCATCTAGCATCATAGCATTGGCATGTTGGCACTGCATTCTGTTAATTTATTTGTTATTGAACTGAAGCAAATCCATTGTAACTTATATTATATGCATGCGCCAGCATCATCCATGGTAGTTTGTTTGTACATAATCTGGTCTGGTTAAGGTACACTGAGGTGGATTCTTTCTTTCTGACAACACACAGCAAGGACCAAACACAAGATGGAGTGGACCTGTCTCTCACTACAGGGTTGCATGGGCTTATTTGAAGTGAAAACCCCAATCATTGGTCTAAAATGATGCTTCATGACTTTGCCTTGTCTATTAAGATGGACATATCAACATGTCAGTTCAAAATGGCTGCCATTTTCGTATTTTCTAAAGTTCTTCCTTAGAATGAGAAAATGTCTCCTCTGTACCTCCACATCATTCGTACACTACACCCTCCAACTGTATTTTGGAAAAATCAATATATGAGAGGACTTTGGATAATCACACTGACTATAAATCACTACAGACTTGAACTCGCAGTAGCTACGTCTGTTTCTGTTTCAGTCCATAAATATTGGGTCAATCAAAAACACCCTTATGATTGAACATATACCCCCCACAAAGCATCACAGTTGTCAGGGAGCAACTGTGGAACTGTGCAGCATTTTGCTCCAAAATCTATTTGACCTCTGGCCACATGGTTACACCAGAGTCCCCACAGTTGAAATGTGATTCCATAGGGCAAAACATACTAGCGCCAGACTCACATTCAGACCTTATCAATTCACAGTGCTGTCTGAACAGGCCTTAGCAGAAGACAAATAACCTTGAAATAAGTTACAATCGCTCTGACTATTCTAGTCTGTTTGATTATTTATGTCCTTGTTCCTGAAGGCACATACAGTACAGCATCTTATTCCAAGTTTGATTGTACTTAAAAAATATGCAGAAAAGCTTCTGAATATACACTTCCATTTGCCTACTGTACATAAAGCAATAGCACAGTAATTCATCAGAGCTGCTTGACGATTCCTACTCAAAGAACCAAGGTGCATCAACACTGCCATCTCATGGTGGCCTGAGATCACTACATGTGGCCTTGAGCGCTGTACTACACCAGGCTATACAGAGGGTTTCAGTGCATCAAGCTCAGGTTTCTAAGAACCTGAATGTGAAACAATGTTTCTTAAAATCTGAAATGATAACAGAATAGGATCAAGCAGAAGGCTCCAAGCTTCATCAAAAAAAGCATAACTTTATCTGAAATACAACCCAAACGTTCTTTCAAAAACAGCCCGAGAACCTTCAACACAGTGTAAAATGTATCTTGTTTCAGAAATAATGTCACCACTTCAAGCCTATACAAATGTCCACTGATACGTCAAATGATGCATAGGCAATATTTTACAGATCAGAAAGCTAGACACAATGGACAACAAAGACCTCTGGCAGCAAACAAACCAGGGGGCAATATCTACCCAACTGGTCTTACCCTGAGAGGGCCACAACACAACAGAAATAGTTTGGAACCCATCGGCTAAGAGAAGGCTTGGCTGTCCAAGAGAAAGCATGGATAAGATCAAAGGATGAGGAGTCAAGAACCACCTGAAATGAAGTGAAGATAAATGTTAAAAACAATGGAGAGGTGTTGCTGCCATAGGACTAGAGAGTTCAGTCAGGTCCTGCCTTACAAAGCCAGCAGAGGGATGCATGCTTGTATTTAGAATATGGTTTGTCTGTTTGATGCTTCTGTCATGTGTACCTGTCTTATTTACAGTGCCGTGCAAAAGTATTCATCCCACTTGGCGTTTTTCCTATTTTGTTGCATTACAACCTGTAATTTAAAGTGATTTTTGTTGTGTAACGGACATACACAGAATAGTCCAAATTGGTGAAGTGAAGTGAAATGAAAAAAAAAATGGAAAAGTGGTGCGTGCATATGTAATTCACCCCCTTTGCTATGAAGCCCCTAAATAAGATCTGGTGCAACCAATTCAATTCAGAAGTCACATAATTAGTGAAATAAAGTCCACCTGTTTGCAATCTAAGTGTCACATGATCTGTCACATGATCCTAGTATATATACACACCTGTTCTGAAAGGCCCCAGAGTCTGCAACACCACTAAGCAAGGGGCACAATGAAGACCAATGAGCTCTCCAAACAGGTCAGGCACAAAGTTGTGGAGAAGTACAGATCAGGGTTGGGTGATAAAAAAATAACAGAAACGTTGAACATTCCACAGAGCACCATTAAATTCATTATTTAAAAATGGAAAGGATATGGCACCACAACAATCTTGCCAAGAAAGGGCCACCCACCCACCAAACACTCACAGACCAGGCAAGGAGAGCATTAATCAGAGAGGCAACAAATAGACCAAGGATAACCATGAAGGAGCTGCAAAGCTCCACAGTGGAGATTGGAGTATCTGTCCATAGGACCACTTTAAGCCATACACTCCACAGAGCTGGGCTTTACAGAAGAGTGTCCAGAAAAAAAGCCATTGCTTAAAGTATTCACCAAAAGGCATGTGGGAGACTCCCCAAACATATGGAACAAGGTACTCTGGTCAGATGAGACTAAAATTGAGCTTTTTGGTCATCAAAGATAAACGCTATGTCTGGCACAAACCCAACACCTCTCATCACCCAGAGAAAACCATCCCCACAGTGAAGCATGATGGTGGCAGCCTCAAATTCTTGAGGGAAACCTGTTTCATTCTTCCAGAGATTTGATACTGGGCCAGAGGTTCACCTTCCAGCAGGACAATGATCCTAAGCATACTGTTAAAGCAACACTCGAGAGGTTTAAGGGGAAACATTTAAATGTCTTGGAATGGCCCAGTCAAAGCCCAGACCTCAATCCAATTGAGAATCTGTGATATGACTTACAGATTGCTGTACACCAGCGGAACTCACCCAACTTGAAGGAGCTGGAGAAGTTTTGCCCTGAATAATGGGCAAAAATCCCAGTGGATAGATGTGCCAAGCTTATAGGGACATACCCCAAGAGACTCAGTTGTTATTGCTGCAAAAGGTGGCTCTACAAAGTATTGTCTTGGGGGGGGGTGAATGGTTACAGTATGCACGCTCAAGTTGGTTTTTTGTCTTATTTCTTGCTGGTTTCACAATAAAAAATATTTTGCATTTTCAAAGTGGAAGGTGTGTTGTGTAAGTCAAATGATACAAACTCCCCAAAAATGCATTTTAATTCCAGGTTGTAAGGCATCAAAATAGGAAAAATGCCAAGGTGGGGTGAATACTTTTGCAAGCCACTGTATTACCAAACATATTAGTGGAGAAAATGGCAAATTCAAGTTAGTAATATCCTCATTTTGTAAAAGCTAGTGTTCTAAGCACATACATGACAAATAATAATAAAAGGTAATGATTTAGCAATGGTTGTCGGATTTGAGTTTGCTCGAGTTTTAATTCAATTTGGAACTATTGCAAATAATTTGCATCCTGTAATTCAGTTGATGCCAATCTGAGGCTCATACTCATGAATCAATGTCTTGACATCCTAATTGTGTATTAGAATTTGGATACAAATATTGATAACAAGTTTGTTAAAACCTTAAATGTCACTGAAGCCATTTAAGTGGGTGTAATGTTTTCTCAAGCTTGATATATCATATTAGATTTTAATAGAGTGAGGACAAATATAATTAACATTGGCATAATGGAAAATGGTGGACTTAAATGATACACTCATAATGTTTTGAATTATGGCGCTGGTTCAGCCATTTATTTCCATTAATAGAAATGGTCATTAGTCACTTCAACTAAGCAGGAACAACATTGACCAGTGTTATGTGCCACATTCCCCATTATAAAGTATTCATTCACAGATATCAATTTCAGAAGTGTATTCAACGAAAAGCTCATTGGCCTCAAATCATTGGGTGTATCTGCAATTGAAATCATATCTAAAGTGATTTATTTCTCAATGTTTATGCTGTAAATTGAGGGTCAACCTAATTGAGGATAAGACCCCTCCCCCCACCTGTCATTACTGTAGCAGTATAATTTTCTCAAATGACCTCAAAACTTCAAGCAATTCAAACTGTTCTGTACTAATTTACAAATGATCTATAAACAAAGTAAATAAATGTATCATTTTTAAATACCTTTACACCATCATGAGGCAAACCTCAAAACATAGTGACACCAATATCTTGAAATTTAAAAGCAAATTAAAGCCTGGGAGTTTTAATGCCAAACTCATTCGACCGACATGCTTTAGACACAGTAGACCGGGACTTCATTAGCAGTAGAGATGTGTGACTCATTCATTCTCATTAAATCGCTGATCTCAGACCTGTTCAACTAAAACACTGTTTCACTCACACTGGGGAGAGACACAAACTCCCAGAATACAGTACAGGATTGCACGATTACTAAACATTCTTCATTATCATTCTTAAATGTTCCCAAAAAGTACCTTTATTAATAATGAAATCTAAGTCATCTTACATGGCAGACTTACATAGACTGTAATGATGGAGACCTTTTAATTCATCACATTTTATTTAAAGTTCTGAATTATTAACTACACCCAATAAACAATTATTCCAAATGTTTTTGAATCGCTAGCTGTCTCTCTCATTAAAACTATGATAAACTGATAATGTTCAAAATCACTGATTTGTGGTGACCTTGAGGGAGGCTGTAATTTATCTACCATAACACTAGGTGTCACTGTGACATCTAGAAATTGCACAATGGAACACATTGCATATCTAATGACAACCAAAAAGAGAGCTCTTGAATTTGCATTCTCCAATGTAGAAGTCGAGCAGCCTGGGCCCTGAAGCAGATATCAACCAATGCATTTAATTGACAACAGAGTGTAAATAGAGAATATTTATGTTTCAAAAGGAATTTACACCCAGAGCATCCAGCCTTGTGCTTTCAGCTTGGAAAGCTGCTTAAATATTTTGTCTGACAGGACATCTGTTGAAGTACTTTTGAGAACAGAAATCTGGAAACTGTGTTTTAGGTGTACAAAACGTTGCATGATCTGCTGTACTGGACAATCATCATTTTTTTCTCTGTGGTATGAAAATGAGTGCCATGACAGACATATTACTTATAACTAGCATGACTTTGAAGTGTCCAAGTTAGGGTTTTCCTATGAAACACACACTAAAACAAAAACTGAAGGACAAGGGACTGCCTTGGCTCTGTTTAATAATGTTTACCATGAATCATGACTCATCTACCCGGTCTATAGCCTACCACATCAGTCGGAGTCAGTCAGGCATGAACAATCAATCAACAATTCCGATCTGAGCTGCTACAATAATGTGTTTCTTATATATTTCATCCAATCCATCAAAATGTGTGTACTGTATATTGCTACCCAGAGGCCTGCGGTACGGAAGGCCTCAACCAGCTCCCATAAAGCTAGCGCTCATCAAATGTATGGGAATCATATTACATAAGACTAACCTTCATTGACAAATGCTTTCAACAGAACATGCAAGTGCAGTGAAAAATTAGGGGAAAAAACTGCAGATTTCAGAACATTTTAAGGGCAGAATGCAATGGTGACAACGTTATTCCTACACCACCTCTGTCCATGGACCAACTTGATTTAAAAAAAACCTTAAACATTGAGAAATGTAGGCTTTATCTGGTCAGTGTAAGATTTAGTTTAGACATGCTACTGAGTGGTTAAGGTTAGGGGTTACAGTGCCTTTAGAAAGTGTACACAACCTTGAACTTTTTTTTCGCATTTTGTTGAGTTAAAGTGGATTGAAATACATTTTTTTTTTAAATGTCATTGATCTACAACAACAAAACATCCATATTTCAAAGTGAAAAGAAAATTCTCCAAATTTGAACTAATGAATAAAAATGTAATAAATAAAATAGTTGTTTCATAAGTATTAACCACCTTTGTTGTAGCAAGCCTAAATTAGTTCAGAAGTAACTTTGGCTTAACAAATCACATAAGTTATATGGACTGTGTGAAACAATAAGGGTTGACATGAATTTTGAATGACCACACCTTCCTCTGTTCCCCATACATACAACACTTTTAAGTTCCCTCATACAAGTATTGAATTTCAAGCACTGATTCAACTACAAAGACCAGGGAGCTTTTCAAAAGCCTCATAAAGAAGGGAGGTGATTGGTATATGGGTAACAATAACAAATCAGACATGTCATATATTTTTAAGCATGGTCAAGTTAGTAATTATGCTGTGGATGATGTACTAAACCACCCAGACTGTCACGGGCGTCCTCCTCTTCATCTGAAGAGGAGAGGCGAGAAGGATCGGAGGACCAAAATGCGGCGTGGTATGTGTTCATGATGAAATTTAATAAACACTGAACACTGAAACACACTATACAAAACAATAAACAAATAATGACCGTGAAGCTAAATGAGAACTGTGATGACACAAGCAATCAACATAGACAATCACGCACAAACAAACAGTGAAACCCAGGCTACCTAAGTATGATTCTCAATCAGAGACAACTAATGACACCTGCCTCTGAGAACCATACTAGGCCGAAACATACAAATCCCCAAATCATAGAAAAACAAACATTGACTGCCCACACCAACTCACGCCCTGACCATACTAAATAAATACAAAACAAAGGAATTAAAGGTCAGAACGTGACAGTACACCCCCCCCCCCAAAAAAGGTGCGGACTCCGGCCGCAAAACCTTAACCTATAGGGGAGGGTCTGGGTGGGCGTCTGTCCGCGGTGGCGGCTCTGGCGCGGGACGTGGACCCCACTTCACCATAGTCTTTGTCCGCCTCCGTGGCTTCCTAACCACGGCGACCCTTCTAAATGGGGCAGCTCGGGACAGAGGGGCAGCTCGAGACAGAGGGGCAGCCCCGTACTGGCTGATGACTCTGGCAGATCCTGGGTGACTGGTGGCTCTGGCAGATCCTGGCTGAATGGCGGCTCCTGGCTGAATGGCGGCTCTGGTGGATCCTGGCTGAATGGCGGCTCTGGCGGGTCCTGGCTGAATGGCGGCTCTGGCGGATCCTGGCTGAATGGCGGCTCTGGCGGGTCCTGGCTGACTGGCGGCTCCTTGCAGACTGGCGGCACTGGCGGCTCCTTGCAGACTGGCGGCACTGATGGCGCTGGGCAGACGGGTAGCCCAGGCGGCGCTGGGCAGACTGGAGACTCCGGCAGTGCTGGAGAGGAGGAAAGCTCTGGCAGCGCTGGATGGAGGAGCTCTGGCGCCTCTGGACTGAGGGGCGGAAGCTCTGGCAGCGCCAGACAGGCGGGAACACCTGTAGGGAGGAGACAGAGAGACAGCCTGGTGTGTGGTGCTGCCACAGGACCCACCAGGCTGGGGAGACCTCCAGGAGGCTTGGTGTTAGGAGGAGGCACCTGAAGGACCAGGCTGTGGGGGAGCACTGGAGCTCTGGTGCGCAGCCTTGGCACCACTCCCCCAGGCTGGATCACTGCTCTAGCTCGGACCCTCCAGAGTGCAGGCACAGGTTGAACCGGGCTGTGGGTAAGCACGGGAGATCTAGTGCCTACTACGCGCACCTCTCCCTTAGGCTCCACTCCCACATTTGCCCAGCATGAGCGGAGCGCAGGCTTTTGACGCACTGCACCCTCCCAGCGCCCCGGAGACACAGTACGCAGAGCCGGCGCAGGATACCCTGGACCAAAACTGCGTACCGGCGACCAGACACGCTGAGCAGGCACCATACGCCCTGGCTCGATGCCCACACTCGCATGACACTTTCGGGGGGCTGCCCTATAGCGCACCGGGCTATGGGCACGTACTGGCGACACCATGCTCTTAACCGCATAACACGGTGCCTGACCAGCAACGCGCTGCTTATAATAAGCACGAGGAGTGAGCTCAGGTCTGCTCCCTGGCTTAGCCCTACACCTCGTGTACCCCCCAAAAAAAAAAAAAAAAAAAAAAATTGGGGCTGCCTCTCGTACCTGTCGCGCTGCCGTGCTGCCTCCTCATATCGCCGCCGCTCAGCTTTCGCTGCCTCCAGCTCTGCTTTGGGGCGGCAATATTCCCCAGCCTGTGCCCAGGGTCCCTCTCCATTCAATCTCTCCTCCCATGTCCAGGAGTCCTGTGATGCTGGGCGCTGTTGTTGCTGCTGCTGCTGCTGCTGCTGTCGTCGCTGTCTTTTACCACACCGCTTGGTCCTTGGTTGGTGGGTGATTCTGTCATGGGCGTCCTCCTCTTCATCTGAAGAGGAGAGGCGAGAAGGATCGGAGGACCAAAATGCGGCATGGTATGTGTTCATGATGAAATTTAATAAAGAAAACACTGAACACAGAAACACACTATACAAAACAATATTCAAATAAAGACCGTGAAGCTAAATGAGAACTGTGATGACACAAGCAATCAACATAGACAATCACCAACAAACAAACAGTGAAACCCAGACTACCTAAGTATGATTCTCAATCAGAGACAACTAATGACACCTGCCTCTGATTGAGAACCATACTAGGCCGAAACATACAAATCCCCAAATCATAGAAAAACAAACATAGACTGCCCACCCCAACTCACGCCCTGACCATACTAAATAAATACAAAACAAAGGAAATAAGTCAGAACGTGACACAGACACATCAAAGATGAAGTCGTCCTTCTGAACTGAGCTGCAGGACAGGAAGGAAACTGCTTAGGGATGTTACCATGTGGCCTCTGGTGATTTTAAGAGTCCAATGGCTGTAATGGGAGAAAACTGAGGATGGATCAACAACATTGTAGTGACTCCACGATAATGACCTAAATGACAGAGTGAAAAGAATACAAATATACAGAATTAAAATATTCCAAAACATGCATGTGTGCGCAACAAGGCACTAAAGTAAAGGAAGACATGTTTTGGCCTTGTGTTTGGGGCAAATCAAACAACACATCACTGAGTAACTGCCTCCTTATTTTCAAGCATATTGGTGGCTGCGTCATGGTATGGGTTTTGCTTGACATCAACAAAGACTGTGGAGTTTTTAAGGATGAAAAGAAACGGGATGAAGCTAAGCAGAGGTAAAATCCTAGAGAAAAACCTGCTTTAGGGTTTCCTGATGTTTTTAAAATGATTATTCTTGTTCAACTTTGACGGCAGGGTAGCCTAGTGGTTAGAGTGTTGGACTAGTAACCAGAAGGTTGCAAGTTCAAACCCCCGAGCTGACAAAGTACAAATCTGTCATTCTGCCCCTGAACAGGCAGTTAACCCACTGTTCCTAGGCCGTCATTGAAAATAAGAATTTGTTCTTAACTGACTTGCCTGGTTAAATAAAGGTTAAATAAAAAATTACAGAGTATTTTGTGTCGATTGTTGACAAAAACCCAGAGGACAGGCTGGCCGACAACCCAATGAGTGTGCAGAACCAGGGCGAGTACTGAAGACCCCGGTTGTTGACCATGTCCACTGGGAGTCCATGGATCCGGAAGACCATGAGCTGGGCCGTCTCTTTGGCAGAGGGTAGCTTTGGGAGAGGAATGAAGTGGGCAGTTTTGGAAAACCATTCCACTACTGTCAGGATGGCGGTGTTGCCATCAGACGGGGGGAGACCCGTGACAAAATCCAGGGATATGTGAGACCAGGGACAGTGAGGAACAGGCAGAGGTTGAAGGAGACGAGCCGGATCTTGCAGGGAAGTCTTGTTCTGCGCACAGATCATGCAGGCGGCAATGAACGCGGAGACGTCAGGAACCTTGGTAGGCCACCAAAAGCATTGTCGCACAAAGGCCAGGGTCCGACGAGAGCCCGGGTGACAGGCAAGCTTGGAGGAGAGGGCCCACTCCAGGACCGAGGAGTGGACAGCATCAGGAAAAAACAGCCTGGAACACAGCAGGGGCATTGGTAAGGGGAAGAGGTCCGGGGCAACTTCCAAGCCCCCAGGAAGACGTCCCGGGGCAGGCTGCTCTGACTTCAGGCAATGAGCATGGCAGAACGTGTTCCAGCCCATGATGGTACCAGCAGACCAGTAAATAAGGGGATTGGGCCGCTGGAGCTAAGAGAACTCGCTTCTACCAGTGAGCCTGGTCTTTTAGTGGACAGGTGGCCACGAAATGACCAGTTGTCCCAGACTTCGGAGACTCTCGGGTAGCTTCTGGGTAGCCTCTGATTCTCTTGTCAACGGAGCCGTCGGCGACTTTCGGGATGTCTCGGAGGCAAAGTGGAAGCCTTGGGCGGGTGAGAGAAAACAAACCTCCTCTCCTTTCTTCGCTCCCGTAGTCGTCAGTCGATCTGAATGTTCAAGGCGATGATCAAGTTAAGATCCGTCGGTAGTTCCCGGGCTGCAAGCTCATCCTTTACTTCCTCTGATACTCCGTGCAGGAACATGTCAAACTGTGCTTCCGGGGTCCAGGCACTCTCAGCTGCCAACGTGTGGAAATCCACTGCATAGTCTGCCACACTGTGGGAGTCTTGCCGAAGTTGGAGTAACTTCCGGGCAGCCTCTCTCCTGGACAATGGAACATCGAAAACTTTCTTCACCACCGTCATGAACTCCTCCAGACTGTTGTTCCCAGACTGCCGTAGCCCAGGCGAGAGCCCTCCCGGACATCAACGTGATGAGGTACTCTATCTTAGAGCGGTCCGAGGGGAAGGAGGAGGGCTATAGCTCAATGATGAGGGAACACTGAGTGAGAAATGCCCGACTCTCCATCGAAGTGTTCCGGTGGGGGTAAGCGGGGTTCCCGGGAAATCAGGGTGTCCGGGGAGGCGGCGCTGCTAACAGCCGGGTTACTGAGGGGCTGGGAAGTTAATGTCGTGGTCGTCTGCCTAACAGACAACCCGGGAATTGCTCCAGCAATGTGTTCATCACTCGGTCATGGTGTTCGGCCAAGGTCTGGACACCTTCCATAAGACCACGAAGCAACTCCTCATGCCTTCCAATAGTGACTCCTTGGTAGGAGGTGGCGTTGCTGAGCTGATCCAAGTCTGCTGGGTCAGTCAGGGCCAGTTCGTACTATAACGTTTCAGGAGAAGACCCAGATGCAGACAGCGTCAAAGTAACAAAGGTTTATTACTAGAACAGGGGACAGGCAAAACAACAGGTCGAGGGCAGGCAGAGGTCAGTAATCCAGATCAGAGTCCATAAGGTACAAAACGGCAGGCAGTCTCGGGATCAGGGCAGGCAGAGGTCAATAATCCAGGGTGGTGTGACAAGGTACAGAACGGCAGGCAGGCTCAGGGTCAGGGCAGGCAGAATGGTCAAAACCGGGAAAACTAGATAAAGACAGGAGCTGGTAGGCTTGACAAACAAAACACACTGGCAACAGACAAACAGAGAACACAGGTATAAATACACTGGGGATAATGGGGAAAATGGGCAACACATGGAGAGGGGTGGAGACAAGCACAAAGACAGGTGAAACAGATCAGGGTGTGACAGTATAAGAGTAAAAAAAAACTAAAACATACAGTACACCAAAAAACAGCTAGTTTTGAATCACCGCCAACCAGCAGAATATCAGTCCAGACATGGACAGTTGTCTCTCATTGAGTTTTTGAATCATTGTATATCCATAAAACATATCACGGGTAACTCATAGGTAGTTTGCCTGCCTCTTAGCAGCAAATATGGCTGCTAGCATAGTTGCAAAGGGGATGTATATTACTGGACACTTTCTAAGTTTACCAGTAAACTACCAGAATTGTGGTATCTTTCAAGGATTTTATCTTGTGTCCCTTTTGGGTACTTTAGATTATCACAGGTGTCTGTAATAATTTCTGGTCCTCTGTGGCCTTATCACATGTCAAATATAGTAAATAAAATAAAACATTTAATGACAAAGCTGTAAAATATTATCCTAAATATAAACCATCACCTTAGTGAATACCATGTTGAATATGAGGATTTCAGCATGAAATATCCTTTATATTTTTTTTCACACACACACTTTTATTTAATTTACTAGGTCAATGTGTACTGTACTTGTTGTCAATGTTTTGGCATCAAACTGGTGACAGTTGTGAAAAAAGTAAATAGTTGGAAGAGTTGCAGAGTTAATTGAAAACCCCTAATTATAGTATTATCATCTTCGAGCCATATGTTCTCACAATTAAATGAATACTGCAGAGCAAACCCAGACTGACATCTCGCTAGCTAACTGTAATTCATTGTCACATCAACAGTATAATAAAATGTAACACTGTGTTTACAGTATATTTGATAGTCCATTTGGATGAATGCTTGAATTTACTGAATGCTTATGTGTAATCAATCTACCAGTTTATTATAGAATAGAAATAGAGCATGGCTAGAATTATACTGTTTGTCATGCAGGCCTATTGATAGTTATGAGGGGGCGGCTATAACTGTATTGGCTAAGAATGGTTGGAGGACTCTGACATGATGGAATGTGTAAGACAAACTCTGTTCATTTTGTTTTGCATGTGCATTGCTATACATACTAATAATACGAAAAACTAAACTAATTTTTAAAAATGTTTCAATGACACCACTTTCAAAAAATGACTGTTGATGTCATGTTCCCTATAACGAGCTGATTTTTCAGTTTGGCAGGCAGATTATATATATTTAGCCTATTCCTGGTCATACTCTGAACAAAATACCATAGACAGGCCAATGGTGCTAATTTCATAGCCAATGGTTCAATTCCACAACTCTTAATGAATACCTAATACACTGTGATAGAAATTAAGTACTGATTTAGCTACTGCGAGTACACATATGTTTATTCATTATGGAATTAACATGTATTAAAATCATCTCACCTCTCCCACAATAGATTCCGCCATTTATATTTCATTACAGAGGTTCAGGGGCTTGATAATTACAATTCATTTTGTCTGGGGCAATTGGGATTCCAACAATGTTGAGACCCTGATGAAGTTTAATCATAAAGTGACACTCCAGTAAGCATGGAAATTCTGCATGATCCCATGAGAAAACATATGTGCATGGCATTGTGTTCATGGCTGTCCTTGGGTGAAATGCACAAAAGCCAATATTCATCCTCTCCAGTCTGCTCATGCCATAAATGTGACATTTTATATGGAAGACTAGCTTTCTGACTGTTTTTACAGATAACGAAGGGAGGGGAAAGAATACCAGACAACCCCCAGTCATTTATGAGAATTACATGCCACTGTATCCAAAAAAACATACTGCAATAATAGATGAAGTATAGAAAGGCTTCATGAATTCATGACAAAGAACATCTTCATTCCAAATTCTTACAAACTCAAATACTTTCCATGGTTTTCCCCATTTCAAGTAGGCCTGGTATGCCACTAAATAATGTAATAAAATAAAGTCGTGAAAACTGTTGCATGAATGAAAATGACATTTCTATGAATACAATATTGATAGATAAGAATACGTATAATATCTTGTAGTTACTGAAAAATCCAACATATTAAGGTTTACAAATTGTCATCTAACGTGTGACACATGACTGACAGCTGCCATTAGCTTGCCCCTGAACTTGGCACCAGACCACTGCATAATATGTCTAATATGTACACAGAGCCATTCATAGTATTTGTATTTCATTATCACTTGACAGCACCATACCTATTAACAGTTTGTCTTGTCAAACCTTACTGTATTAAACATGAGTTAGATCCAACGACACTATTTATGCATATGGGGAACGACAAATAGATTGCCTCTTCAACCCAGAATTGGGTTTCATAAAACGTCTTATGAAGGTAGTTATATGATACTAAATAGGAAAGTTACACAGCTTTACTTGGTTTTTCCACTTAACCACTGTAGTCAATCAACCCAGGCAGGTCCAAAGTGAAATTCGGATTCTAATCTACAATGAACAAAAAAAGCATATAATCCCATTCTAGGTTATCCCGAGAAACAAATTACCACAAAGAAAGGTGTTTAGTAAAGTAGAACATGCACAAGCAGAATATCAAGCAGTAACTCAAGCATGAAATTTAGCAAGAAAGGAATATCAATACGCTCTTACGACATCTGCCGGAAACGGCTGTCCCTCACACAATATATAAAAAATGATTGATTGCTTCTTTGTGGAGAGTAAAATAAAATGCCATAAAGATCCTTTTGGTTCTTTTACCCACTTGAAAAGATATCTAGTGAGGTCAATAACATGCAGCACCTTTTACAGAGCTCCATCATGCTGTCTTTTTTTGGTGAGCTTGACATGCTGACAAAAACCACATGAACCTGTTTGATCAAGAACAGTGACCCCTCATGTTTTGAAGCATGTCTGATGTAAAATCTGAACGCTGTGGCTGCTATATTAAGATGCAGAAGGGAGCGGACGAAAAGACGTTGTGCACGCTGTTGACGCTGAAATAAAAAGGAGAGGTGTTGGACGGTTACAGCCAGACAGGAGCAAAAAGCAGCCGTCTCTGCGTCAGTGAAGATTCTCTAAAAGCAATCAGTGGCCTGTTTAATCTTTCAGCAAGAGGGGCTGCTCATTTGCATAATCACTTGCTCTTGCCTCTGCATCTACCCACATGTCGAGCACCAGGGCAGCTGCCAGTCGTAGCCACACAGGATTACTTTGAAATGGTTATATCTCAGCTGTGCTGTCGTTCTCCTCTCCCCATAAACCTGCCTGTATCTGGGCTCATTAGCTGGGTAATGGTGTCTCAACATCGGTCATGTCATCTAGGGCTGTTGTAACATCAGCTACCTGTTTCACACTCCCTTTGATCTTTAATGAATTACGCTGATTGGTTGAAACGCCCATGACAATTTGCCATATGCAGAAAAATAGTTGAATTTAAACATACAGTATATTTTGCCATTTGACTGTCTTCATTGCAAATACACTTTTCTTTAAATGCATCCTCTCCATTCATTGTCTAATCTAACTGGTTTCCTGAGACACAGTTGAAGTCGAAAGTTACATACACTTAGGTTTCAGTCATTAAAACTAGTTTTTCAACCAATCCACACATTTCTTAGGTTATAGGTTTGGCAAGTCGGTTAGGACATCTACTTTGTGCATGACACAAGTAATTTTTCCAACAATTGTTTACAAACAGATTATTTCACTTATAACTCACTGTATCACAATTCTAGTGGGTCAGAAGTTTACATACACCAAGTTGGCTGTGCCTTTAAACAGCTTTGAAAATTCCAGAAATTATGTCATGGCTTTAAAAGCTTCTGATAGGCTAATTGACATCATTTGAGTCAATTGGAGGTGTACCTGTGGATGTATTTCAAGGCCTACCTTCAAACTCAGTACCTCTTTGCTTGACATCATGGGGAAATCAAAGGAAATCAGCCAAGACCTCTGAATCTTTTTTTCTAATGCCTGAAGGCACCACGTTCATCTGTACAAACAATAGTACGTAGTACGACGTAGTACGACCACTCCTGTGTCAGCCTCCATTATTATGCTGCAGTAGTTTAAGTGTCGGGGGGCTAGGGTCAGTCGGTTATATCTGGAGTATTTCTCCTGTCTTATCTGGTGTCCTGTGTGAATTTAAGTATGCTCTCTATAATTTTCTCTCTTTCTTCCCATCTCTCTCTCGAATGACCTGAGCCCTAGGACCATGCCTCAGGACTACCTGGCCTGATGACTCCTTGCTGTCCCCAGTCCACCTGGTCGTGCTGCTACTCTAGTTTAAACTGTTCTGCCTGCGGCTATGGAACCCTGACCTGTTCACCGGATGTGCTACCTGTCCCAGACCTGCTGTTTTCAACTCTCTAGAGACAGCAGGAATGGTAGAGACACTCTGAATGATCGGCTATGAAAAGCCAACTGACATTTACTCCTGAGATGCTGACCTGTTTCACCCTCGCCAACCACTGTAATGATTATTATTTGACCCTGCTGGTCATCTATGAACATTTGAACATCTAGGCCATGTTCTGTTATAATCTCTACCCGGCACAGCCAGAAGAGGACTGGCCACCCCTCATAGCCTGGTTCCTCTCTAGGTTTCTTCCTAGGTTCTGGCCTTTCAAGGGAGTTTTTCCTAGCCACCGTGCTTCTACACCTGAATTGCTTGTGGTTTGGGTTTTAGGCTGGGTTTCTGTACAGCACTTTGACATCAGCTGATGTAAGAAGGGCTTTATAAATACATTTGATTGATATGTGTCTTCTTTGATTGTCTCATTATCTGCATACCCTACTAAGGTCCACATCAATTATATGTCTATAACTGGGATAGAACCTGAATGGTTGAACAGGTTCAAAGTTTATATTAGGTAGTGTAACATACACATGTGCCTTGTCTGTCTAGGTAACTTGTTTTATTGAAAACATTTTTTAAAATAAAAACTGCTATGCAATGCTTTGCACATGAAAGACAAGATACAATATACTTTTGTCAACCATACTTGCCTTTGTTTAATAGGAACTAATTCAATATGCACAGAATGCTCAAGAGGTGTAGTCTGACAGAATAATTTGAGGAAGACAAAACCTCCCCGTAGGCACAGCAATCATCATACTTGCAAATTGATTTGTTATATATTATGGATAAAAACATGTTTGGCATGTAATGACAGGCTTCAGTTCTGAGTTGTACTAAATACTTAGAACTAAAACGTGATTCGCAGGGAAATGGGATACCTAGTCATTTGCACAACTGAACACATTCAACCAAAGTGTGTCTTCCACATTTAACCCAACACCTCTGAATCAGAGTGGTTCGGGTGGCTGCCTTAATGGACATCAATGGCACCCAAGGAGCAGTTGTTGTTCTCTGCCTTGCTCAAGGGAAGAACTGCAGATTTTTTCCACTTAGCCGTCTCAGGGATGCGAACCAGCAACCTTTTGGTCACTGGCCCAACGCATGATCGCTAGGCTACCACTGTGGGTGGATAAACATAGTTACAGTTTGTTGCTTTGAATCAAAACCATCAGTATGTCTTTTATACTCTGCTAAACTATTGTGTGCACAAATATACATACAGTCAGGTCCATAATTATTGGCACCCTTGATAAAGCTGAGAAAAAAATACAGAATAAAATAAATACAAATACCGAGCTATATGCCATGCAATGAAAACATGTAAAATTGTCTAATTTTATACGAATACAATTGCTCAGAGAAAGATTTTGTTGAACAAGCAATTCAAAATAAAAATACAAAAAAAGTGGTCCCAATGAAAGCTTCCTCTACCATCAGTCCTATTAGCCAATATACAATCATTGGATAACAAAATAGACAAGCTACGATCACGAATATCCTACAAACGGGACATTAAGAACTGTAATATCTTATGTTTCACAGAGTCGTGGCTGAACGCCGACATGGATAGAATACAGCTGGCAGGGTTGATGCTGCATCGGCAAGATAGAACAACTGCCTCCGGTAAGATAAGGGGTGCAGTCTGTGTGTATTTGTAAACAACAGCTGGTGCAGAAAATCTAATATTAAGGAAGTCTCGAGGTTTTGCGCGCCTGAGGTAGAATATCTCACGATAAGCTATTTACCACTATTTACCAAGAAAGCTGTCATCTATATTTTTTGTAGCTATCTATTTACCACCACAAACTAATGCAGACACTAAGTCCCCACCCAATGAGCTGTATTAATCAAACAGGAAAATGGTCATCCAGAGGCAGCGCTCCTCGTGGCCAGGGACTTTAAGGCAGGGAAACTTAAATCTGTTTAACAAAATTTCTACCAACATGTTAAATGTCCAACCAGAGGAAGATTATTATTTATTTTACAAAGCTCTCCCTCGCCCTCCATTTGGCAAGTCTGACCATAATTATATCCTCCTGATTCCTGCTGCCAAGCAAAAACTAAAGCAGGAAGCACCAGTAACTCGGTCAATAAAGAAGTGGTCAGATGAAGCAGATGCTACACTACAGGACTGTTTTGCTAGCACAGACTGGAATATGTTCCGGGATTCATCCAATGGCATTGGGGAGTACACCACATCAGTCACTGGCTTCATCAATAAGTGCATCGATGACGTTGTCCCCACAGTGATCGTACGTACATACCCCAACCAGAAGCGGGACTCTAACCTGGACGTTTATAAGAATCCCGCTATGCCCTCAGACTAACCACCAAACAGGCAAAGCATCAATACAGGACAAAAAAAATTGTACTACACTGGCTTCAACGCCCGTAGGATGTGTCAGGGCTTGCAAACTATTACAGACTACAAAGGGAAGCACAGCCACGAGCTGCCCAGTGAGTGACAAGCTAAATTACGTCTATGCTCGCGTCGAGGTAAGAAACACTGAAGCATGAATGAGAGCATCAGCTCTTCTGGACGACTGTGTGATCACGCTCACCGTAGCCGATGTGAGTAAAACCTTTAAACAGGTCAACATTCAGAAGGCTTTCCAGGACGTGTACTCCGAGCATGCGCTGACCAACTGGCAAGTGTCTTCACTGACATATTCAACCTGTCCCTGACCCAATCTGTAATAACATGCTTCAAGCAGATCACCATAGTTCCTGTGCCCAAGAACACTAAGGTAACCTGCCTAATTGACTACCCGTAGCACTCATGTCTGTAGCCATAAAGTGCTTTGAAAGGCTGGTCATGGCTCACATCAACACCATTATCCCAGAATCCCTAGACCCACTCCAATTTGCATAACACCCAAACAGATCCACAGAATATGCAATCTCTATTGCACTCCACACTGCCCTTCCCACCTGGAAAAAAGAAACACCTTCATGAGAATGCTATTCATTGACTACAGCTCAGCGTTTAACACCATAGTGTCCTCAAAGCGCATTACTAATCAAATGACCCAGGGACTAAACGCCTGCAACTGGATCCTGGACTTCCTGATGGGCCTCCCTCAGGTGATAAGGGTAGGTAGCTACACATCTGCCACGCCGATTCTCAACACAGGGGCCCCTCAGGGGTGCGTGCTCAGTCCCCTGCTGTACTCCCTGTTCACCCATGATTGCATGTCCAGGCACGGATCCAACACCATCATCAAGTTTGCCGATGACACAACAGTGGTAGGCCTGATCACCGACAACGATGAGACAGCCTAAGGAGGAGGTCAGAGACCTGGCCGTGTGGTGCCAGGATAACAATCTCTCCCTAAATCTGATCAAGACAATGGAGATGATTGTGGACTACAGGAAAAGGAAGACCGAGCACACCCCCATTCTCATCGACAGGGTTGTAGTGGAACAAGTTGAGAGCTTCAAGTTCCTTGGTGTCCACATCACCAACAAACTATCATGGTCCAAACACACCAAGACAGTGTGAAGAGGGCACGACAAAGCCTATTCCCCATCAGGAGACTGAAAAGATTTGGCATGGGTCCTCAGATCCTCAAAATGTTCTACAGCTGCACCCTCTAGAGTATCCTGACTGGTTGCGTCACTGCCTGGTATGGCAACTGCTCAGCCTCCGACCACAAGGCTCTACAGAGGGTAGTGCATACGGCCCAGTACATCACTGGGGCCAAGCTTCCTGCCATCCAGGACCTCTATACCAGGCGGCATCAGAGGAAGGCCCTAAAAATTGTCAATGACTCCAGCCACCCTAGTCATAGACCGTTCTCTCTGCTACCGCACGGCAAGCGGTACCGGAGCGTCAAGTCTAGGTCCAAAAGGATTCTTAACAGCTTCTACCCCCAAGCGATATGACTCCTGAACAGCTAATCAAATGGCTAACCAGACTATTTGCATTGTCTCCACCCCCTTTTTTACAGTGGTGCTATTCTCTACTTATTATCTATGCATAGTCACTTTAACTCTATCTATATGGACACATTACCTCAACTAACCTATGTCCCCGCCCCCGGTACCCGCTGTATATCGTCTCACTACTGTTATTTTATTGCTGCTCTTTAATTATTTGTAACTTATCTATTTTTTACCTAACAATTATTTTTCTAAAAAAAATGCATTGTTGGTTAAGGTTTTGTAATTAAGCATTTCACTGTCGAATTTGGCGCATGTGACAAATACAATTTGAATTGACCAGTGGAAGCAAAATAACCCTATGACATAAGACCCACCATCATATTTTACCGTAGATCCTTTATGAAGTACTTTTCTGCATATGCTTCCATTTTTTGACGCCAGACCCACCACTGGTGTGCGTGGTCAAAGAGCTCTATTTTCATGTAATCTGATCAGTGCGTTATCCTCGCAAGGGGAGGGAGCTAGAATACTGAAAACAGAAGTGCCATTACTTGTTAAAATATCTTTCTCTGAGCAATTATATAACTAAAATGTATTTTTTTTTGCATAACAATATGGCTCAGTATTTGTTTTATTTATTTCTTTTACAGTCTTTTTTGCTCATCTTAATAAATGGTGCCAATAATTATGGACCTAACTATATCCAATTATTCCACAAATGTACAGTATCAAGTTAAATCTCAGTCTGAGTCTGAGTCTCAAGTCTGAGAATCTGACCGTCTCTTATTTGAGGCTGTCACAAAATGTACTCTCTGCTGGGTGGGGGAGGTAGCTTGAGCTATTTCCCTTGTGATTGTGAGATAATTATAACATGTTGTAGAGACACAAGAAAGATGAGAAGGTTCACTCCATTACCTGCCTGCCAGCATTATCTCTCCTCCTCCTTTCACATAGCTATGAATACCAATTAGTGGAATAAAATTGACTGCAAGAGCATTTTAAAATCAACCCCAGATATTTGTTGCTTGGGCTAGCAATGGGTGCATCGTTGACACATTGTCACCAAATCAGTCAGACTGTTAAAACCAAATTATTAGAACAGGAGAGTACATACCATGGTTAAAGTTAAAGTTATACGATTTCAGTCGTATAATATAGGAAAGAGCGTTTTCAAATCAACCATGTTCTTGCGCCTTGCAAAAGCCTGATCCAATTTCCAAAGATTGCGAAGTCTTAATTTAAATTGGCACATTTAATTTACCTCTGCAGTCAACTTCATTTAAATGATGGATTGCTTTGTATGAGTAGAATTGAACTTTTGAAAAGGAGAAGGAAATAGTGGACGAGCTATCAATTAAACAAACTTGAGCTGCCACTTCATTAATCAGGGAGGAAAGGTTCTGCACCCTGCTGGAATGAGGGGCCTGGCAATCAGGGGAAGGCCTGACTTAAAGTGACCAAGATATACCCTTCTCTTCACAATGTGGCCCTAATGGACAATGATGGAGATACCTGTGCTGACACTGGTTAATTCCAATGAGTGTGTATTTCAGACAGCTTGAGAAAATAAAAACATTTGTTCCTAACATTGATGAATAGGCAATCTGTGTGCACACAAAACAACTCTTAAAACGACATAATGGGATACTTTGAGACCATTTCACAACACATTGGCCAATGGTTTTCAAATTATTAGTATTTAAGAATGAGAAGAGATGAATGAAGATTAGGATTCGATTATCAGGAAAATTTGTCTTGTTGCTTGGCTGGAGTAAAAACTTGCACTCCCTGTCTCCCACACAGAAACTCTTGGGGTAATAATTCCACCCATGCTACGGAAGGTACTGGGTTGAAAACACTTACAACCATCAAAACCTGCCAAGTACAGGACAGTGGAGAAACTCAGACTAACTTCTACCACAGGTTTAGACATTTTAGAAATACAGCACCTTTTACAAAGAAGCCGAAAGAAACTCACCTAGGCTCTCGCCAAGCTCTTCAGAAATCAAGACAGCCATTAAAAGGTACCAAAAAAATGTAAATATCAAACCCGACAACATTGCCGAAGAACTGCTCACGGCAAACACTGCCACCCTGACCAACTTGCTATCCACTCTTCAAATGGATCTGAAGAACAGGGAAGATGCTCACAGACTGGTTACATGATTGTCAAACTTCCAGAGAAAGGAGACACTGAGGACTGCAACATGAGGAGAGGTACCAGCCCACTGGGCACAGACGTCATTCAAAAGTGTAGTTTTGATTTACATTTGTTTGAGTTGTCAACTAACCGGACTTCAACGTGGAATCAAGCAAAAAGTTAACGTCATTGGATTTTGTTTAAGAGTTGGTGATAAAAACACGTACTTCTATGTAATCCTCAGGTATCCTAAAATGTAAATAAACTATAATATTTCATACGGAAAGATGTATGTTCAATGGAAATTAGCAGGCGCACCTCTTCATTGCGCACCGACAGACTGATTTTGAACTGGGACTCTTTGCACAAAAACTCAAAATTCTTGCTCGTTTTTGAATAAACAAGCCTGAAACAATGAACAAAGACTGTTGATATCTAGTGGAAGCCATAGGAATTGCAATCTGGGAGCTGGAATTACATAGAACCCATAGAACCCATCCATTATAAGAGCCTCGGAGCTTAAAAGAAAATCTGGTTGGTTTTTCTTTGGATTTTTCCCTGACATATCAATTGTGTTATAGTCTCATACATTATTTTAACATTTCTACAAACTTCAAACTGTTTTCTATGCAATGCTACAAATTGTATGCAGATCCTGGCTTCTGGACCTGAGTAACAGGCAGTTTACTTTGGGCACGTCAGTCGGGTGGAGATTCAGGAAATGTAAACCCCTGGACTTTGCTAAACGGCATTGGCACTTGGACTGGAAACGGTACCATGGTCAGATGACATGAAAATAGAGCTCATGGCCACGCACAGCAGTGGTGGATTTGGTGTCACAATAAGGATTCATAAGCAGAAAAGAACCCCAAATACTCACTTAGATAATTCCTTTGATGATACAGCAATAGTACTACAAGGATATAACCTATACAGAAAATACAGGAATTTCTAGGGGGGTGGTGTTGCTGTATATATACACAGCCATATTCATGTGAGCTTAGAAAGGATCTTGTGTCAAATGTTGTTGAAGTGTTGTAGTTGTAAGTTCACCTGCCTCATCTAAAGCCTTTTCTTTTGGGATGCTACTATAGGCCACCAAGTGCTAAGGGGTACGCGCAATGCCGTCGGGGATACGCCAAATAATAATAATCTTCACATTTTCAAACAGTACATTTATATTTTCCAACAGGCTATACATTTGGGTGAGGTTTTTTTCTTGCCTGAGTAGCCTCATTTCACTGCCAAAAATAAAATTAAACAATCTAGTGTTCAACAAAATAACAACACAATGTCAAATACCGGTAGCCTAGTCAAATAATTAACATATAATCACATTAACTGTTACTCTCTCACGGGAAACCTTCACTCTTGCGGACACATTTAGAAATGAAACATGACAATTTGAGAAATAAGCCACAGGAGTTTTTGGAGTGAGAATAAGGATGACTTTCGAGTATTAAGTCATGTATAAAAGCAACAGATACCATTAATAAGAAGGGGCTAGAAGCGTCTTATATGGTGAGCTATCGAGTGTCTAGGACAGGCACTATTGTGGAGGACTTAATTCTTCCTTCTAGTTCCGACCGTGCAGTAATATCTAACAAGCAACCTCACAATTTCACAACAACTACCTTATAGACACACAGGTGTAAAGGAATTAATAAGAATATGTACATGTAAATATATGGATGAGCGATGGCCAAACGACATAGGCAAGATGCAGTAGATGGTATAGAGTACAATATATTACATATGAGATGAGTAATGTAGGGTGTGTGAACATCATATAAAGTAGCATTGTTAAAAGTGACTAGTGATTCATCTATTACATCCATTTTTTTATTATTGAAGTGGCTAGAGATTTGAGTCAGTATGTTGGCAGCAGCCACTTAATGTTAGTGATGGCTGTTTAACAGTCTGATGGCCTTGAGATAGAAACTGTTTTTCAGTCTCTCGGTCCCAGCTTTGATGCAACTGTACTGACCTCGCCTTCTGGATGATAGTGGGGTGAACAGGTAGCGGCTCGGGTGGTAGTTGTCCTTGATTATCTTTTTGGCCTTCCTGTGTCATTGAGTGCTATAGGTGTCCTGGAGGGCAGGTAGTTTGCCCCCTGTGATGCGTTGTGCAGACCTCACTACTCTCTGGAGAGCCTTACGGTTGTGGGCGGAGCAGTTGCCATGCCAGGCGGTGATACAGCCTGACAGGATGCACTCGATTGTGCATCTGTAAAGGTTTGAGAGTGTTTCGGTGACAAGCCAAATTTCTTCAGCCTCCTGAGGTTGAAAAGGCGCTGTTGCGCCTTCTTCACCACGCTATCTGTGTGGGTGGACTATTTCAGTTTGTCCGTGATGTGTATGCCGAGGAACTTAAAACCTTCCACCTTCTCCACTACTGTCCCGTCGATGTTAATAGGGGGCTGCTCCCTCTGCTGGATTAGTATAAGTTGGAGCTCTTTTCTGTCTGCATTAACAAAGACAACGCACAGGTATTTCCATCATTGTATGATGTTTTGTGTGCAAATGAACTCAAGCCCAAGGACAATGTCAAATGTGATATAGCGAAGCACCGGAGTGAGCTGGGTGCGCAATTACTTTCCTGAACGACACAAACAACTGGATTCGTTATCCCTTTCATGCCCTGCCTCCAGTCCACTTACTGATTTCTGAACAAGAGAGCCTAATTTTTTTATTTTATAAAAAAAAAAAAAAAAATTCACCTTTATTTAACCAGGTAGGCTAGTTGAGAACAAGTTCTCATTTACAACTGAGACCTGGCCAAGATAAAGCATAGCAGTGTGAACAGACAACAACACAGAGTTACACATGGAGTAAATAATTAACAAGTCAATAACACAGTAGAAAAATTTAAATTTAAATTTTAAAAAGAGTCTATATACATTGTGTGCAAAAGGCATGAGGAGGTAGGCGAATAATTACAATTTTGCAGATTAACACTGGAGTGATAAATGATCAGATGGTAATGTACAGGTATAGATACTGGTGTGCAAAACAGCAGAAAAGTAATTAAATATAAACAGTATGGGGATGAGGTAGGTAAATTGGGTGGGCTATTTACCGATAGACTATGTACAGCTGCAGCGATCGGTTAGCTGCTCAGATAGCAAATGTTTAAAGTTGGTGAGGGAGATGAAAGTTTCCAACTCGTTTTGCAATTCGTTCCAGTCACAGGCAGCAGAGAACTGGAACGAAAGGTGGCCAAATGAGGTGTTGGCTTTAGGGATGATCAGTGAGATACACCTGCTGGAGCGCGTGCTACGGGTGGGTGTTGCCATCGTGACCAGTGAACTGAGATAATGCTGAGCTTTACCTAGCATGGACTTGTAGATGACCTGGAACCAGTGGGTCTGGCGACGAATATGTAGCGAGGGCCAGCCGACTAGAGCATACAGGTCGCAGTGGTGGGTGGTATAAGGAGCTTTAGTAACAAAACGGATGGCACTGTGATAAACTGCATCCAGTTTGCTGAGTAGAGTATTGGAAGCTATTTTGTAGATGACATCGCCGAAGTCGAGGATCGGTAGGATAGTCAGTTTTACTAGGGTAAGTTTGGTGGCGTGAGTGAAGGAGGCTTTGTTGCGGAATAGAAAGCCGACTCTAGATTTGATTTTAGATTGGAGATGTTTGATATGAGTCTGGAAGGAGAGTTTACAGTCTAGCCAGACACCTAGGTACTTATAGATGTCCACATATTCTAGGTCGGAACCATCCAGGGTGGTGATGCTAGTCGGGCGTGCGGGTGCAGGCAGCGAACGGTTGAAAAGCATGCATTTGGTTTTACTGGCGTTTAAGAGCCGTTGGAGGCCACGGAAGGAGTGTTGTATGGCATTGAAGCTCGTTTGGAGGTTAGATAGCACAGTGTCCAAGGAGGGGCCAGAAGTATACAGTATCATTGAAATTGCAACAAGCGGTTTGGTGAAAATTGAATTTAATCAGAAGCCACTGCCAGATTTCTGGATTTCTGAAACTCTCAGAGTTTCTTGCCTTGGCAAATCATGTTGTTAAGACACTGATGCCCTTTGAAACCACGTACCTATGTGAGAGTGGATTCTCGACCCTCACTAGCATGAAAACTAAATACAGGCACAGACTGTGTGGAAAATGGTTTAAGACTGAGACTCTCTCCAATACAACGCAAGATTGCAGAGTTATGTGCATCCATTAAAGCACACCCTTCTCATCTTGTTATTCACAATTTCTGATGAACAAATAAGGTTTTATATTTAAGATGTCTAAATAAAGATCAAAATTATTTATTATTATGTTATTATTTGTGCCCTGGTCCTATAAGAGCTCTTTGTCACTTTCCACAAGCCGGGTTGTTAAAAAAACTCACACTCATTCTTATGTTTAATAAATGTATTGTATAGTGTGTGTGTGGCAGGCTTATAATGATGTCAAAAAACAAAATCTGAGAGTGTGCGCTGACCCTGGTGCTAGAGGGGGTACGCAGCTGGAGGTTTAATGTTTGAAGGGGTATGGGACAATAAAACGTTTGGGAAATAAAATTAAACATTTTCCATTAACCAACTTTTTTTCAAGTAGCAGATAAGGGAGCTTTGTTCCCCCTCTCGGAAACAATCAGATATTATTAAATTAAAACCAGAGCGAGACAGGGCTATGCAGAAAGATTCAGAGAATGTTGGCAAAGTCTGATGAACTTGCAGTTTTAAGGAAGTTTATAACTAGTGTTAGCACAATTGCTAACTAGCATTAGCGCAATGACGTCTATGGCAACTACCAGCATGCTAGTAGATACCACAGACATCCAGTCATTGCGCTAACGCTAGTTAGCATAGGCTCACAAAACTAACTTCCTTCATACTGGATGTAGAGACATACAAATGGTATCCATGAGTTCACATGACTCTGGAGAAGTAGTAATCTATTGCCAAAATACAGAAGTATCCCTTTAATAGAGAGGTTAATTTTCTGCTTTACTTGAACATGGACTGATTAGCAACTAGCTGTCCTCTCAAGAGGAAGCTTCTAAATGTGACTAATGCCTGTAATATGATCCAGATTATCACTCAAACAACTAAAGTGCATACCAATAGTGATGGATTTGTGACATCCACTTGTATTGATCATATCTTCCCTAAGGCTGCAGAGCTTTGCTCCAAAGCAATATCAGTTCCTATTGGATGTTGTAGCAATAACATGAAAAGCCAAAGTGTCAAAGGTCAGGCCTAAAGTAATTTGTTGAAGATGTTAAACATTTATGTTGGTCTGGTGTATATGAGGAAGTGAATCTAGATTAGCAAAATTATTAAATGGCAATGTTGACCAGCATGCACCTGTCAAGAAATTAACTGTGAGAACTGTTACAGCCCCCAGGATTGATGATTAATTGAAAAAGTGTTTTGCTCATAGAAATTATGCAGAAGAGGTGGCAAACAAGTCAGGCTTCTCAGCACTGTAAATTGAGACATTTTGTAACTAAATGGGTGATTCTATCCTACATATCAGCACCCGCAGCAAGTGAGGTCACTGAAATTCTAAACACGGGGATACAGTCAGTATCAGAATGGGTGATTAAAAATAAACTTGTCTTAAATACATCTAAAACTAAAAGCATTGTAATTGATTCAAAACATTCTCTAAGACATAAATCTCAATTGGAGTTACGCATAAAGGTTGTGACCATTGAGCCAATTGAGAAAGCTAAACTTCTAGGTATAACATTGAATGGTCAATTACCATGGCCATGTCATATTGACAAAGTTGACTTGGGTAGGGTCTGTTATAAAAAGATGTTCTGCGTTTTTGACACAAATCTACTGTACTAGTTGTTCAGGCTCTGGTCTTGTCCCATCTTGATTACTGTCCGGTAATATGGTCAAGTGCAGCAAAGAAAGACAGTAAATCTGCAGCTGGCTCAAAACAGAGCAGCACGCCTTGCCCTTAACTGCACATACAGAACTAACATCAACAACATGCATGCTAGTAATTCCTGGTTGAAGGCTGACGAGAGATGAGCTGCTTCTCTTCTATAGTAGTTTTTATGACAAATATTACTGTGATAAAATGTCAGATTGTATGGATAATCATGCCTCAGCAACCTTGGTCCCCTTTATCCCTTGACTGTTACTGATCTTCCCCCCTTCTGATGGTTTCACCACCATTCTGGTGGTAGTGGATAGATTCTCGTGTTGTTTAATCTCTCTTCCTGGTCTTCCCACTGCTCTCCAGGTTGCTGAGGCACTCTTGCTGAGGCACGCAGGTCTTCCAGAATTAAGGACTGAGGACATCGTCTCGGACCATGGCCCCCAATTCACATCCCGAGTATGGTGGGCCTTCTTGGAGAATCTCAGGGTCACAGTTAGCCTCCCATCCGGGTATCGTCCTCAGTCTAACGGGCAGGTGGAGAGGATGAATCAGGGGCTAGGGAGGTTCCTGATGAGGTACTGTCAGTACCGGCAAGGTGAGTGGGCACATTTCCTTCCATGGGCCCAGAACTCTCTACTGTCACGTCTGCTCCTTCTCCTCCCCTCCGGTGTACAACGTCAGCTGAAAACGAACCACCGGTCCTGTGGTTCATCATTACACACACCTTGCACTCATTACTCGCACTTGTGAATTATTATGATTCACACCATTACTTTCATCACTTCCTCCCCTTTATGGCACTCTCCCATGTTCACTCACCAGTTGGTATTGTTCTTGTTTATCAACGTACTGCCTTGTTAGTGTCGTGGTATTGGTTTTATTCAAACATTTCACCTGCTTCCGACTCACCACCCGATTACAGAAATGGCACAAGCAGACACACTATAACACTAACACAATCTACACACACATTATTATTTAGTTGTATTGTTTATATATCGTTGTATTTTACATTTGTGTAACTTTTCTTGTCTATCAGTGTGTTACTTGTCATTTTTTGTGTGGACCCCAGAAAGAATAGCTGCTGCTTCAGGAAAAAAAGCTAATGGAGATCCAATAAACCAAACCTACATCTTTGTTATGGGCTATTTTGATTCTGTTTTAGACAAAATCCTGGTTGCCAGGAGACTGAAACTTGGCCACAAATGGATCTTCCAGCAAGACAATCACCCCAAGAACACATCAAATTCAAGAAAGAAATGGTTAATTGGCCATCTCAGTCTCCAGACTTGAAACCCATTGAAAACCTGTGGTTTGATTTGAAGAGGGCAGGCCATGAGTATGGATGAAGGATATCAAGGATCTAGAAAGATTCTGTATGGAGGTATGGTCTAAAGGCAACAAATAACACTCTTAGAAGGATCTTATTTGAATGACTCATCTCTAAGTATCCCGTTCAAAGGTGATACAATGAAAAATGTCTCAAAGTTTGACACTGACAGGACAACATGGATGGTCTCTAATGCAGAGTATATAAAACAACTCCCAAAGATTCCCAAGTTATATGCACTGTGACAACCAACCCATGTGTCAACCAGTGTCTCATATCCTGATTTTCTATAATGAAACATACTGACATTTCCCATTCAACTCCATTAAATAAGATTCCTATGACCTAGACTCATACACTTGTCTGGATGTGTATATTATGTCTGTGTGTATGAGATGCCGTGGCATGTGTTCTCACAGACTTCGGTTGACAACAGGACTTTCTTATTTATGAGTGAATGGAATACGCAATAACCAAGCTGATGTCTAGAGGGCTCACATGGCAACATGTCTTATAGTCCCCTAGCATGGTGAAAATGTGTTCACTCACCTCCATCTGTGAACCGCATACTCCCATCTGCCAGCACTGTTTCAGGCCCACCTTGACACCCTTATTCGTCAGAGGACAAAGACAGTATCTGAAAGGTTGTTAAAGAGAAGTGACACCAAATCAATATTTGGATAAAAATGCAAATGTTCAAAATAAGAGACTATTTTCACAGATTATTAATCCAATTCACAAGAAGACTTTAAATAATCACTCTATCATACATGCCTACTCCTTCTAAAAACCTACTCTTTCATGTGTGTATGTATATATGTACTGTATGTCAACTTCTATTGGCTGAAAAACAGCGAAAACAATCAGAGGAGTAGTTACAATGCTCCAAGGCATACCCTATTTTTGTCTCATCTCTCTCATCTCATTTGGTTTTCCTACTCCCACTCTGATTCACCTACTAATTAGATTAAGACATATAACACTTCTCTGACAATTCTTTAAAGAACATAAAGGGAATATGAATAATTGAGACCCTATTATCCCTGCCTATTACTCAAGGATCACAATGGCAGTGTGGGGGGTGGTGGCGTGTCGCATGCTTGCTGAGAATTTCAAAGAGACATGTTCATATTTGATTCAAACATTTAATCATCTGATTGCCACATGAAAATGACAGACAAATACACATTCCCAGAAAAACAAATCTCTTTCCAGCTCATGGCAGATGTTTGAATGAAGGACCTCCTTGTGGGTGCACTGAGTCCATTCCAATCAGATTTTTTTTTTCCAGGGAAAGTGTGATATCTTTAACTGTTATACCCTCTCTGGTATGAGGGACAGCAGCTGAGTTTCTCTCTGCACCATATGGCTGAACGCAGTATCAATTTAGCAGCCTCAACTAGCAGTATCAATTTAGCAGCCTCAACTAGCGGTGTGCAATATTCTGGAACTCATTTCACCTACAAGGATTTGCCTCAGTGTACAGGGCAGTCATGTATACTGATGCAAATAGTTAATACATGATATGGAAATAAGTCAAGCCAGGGATATACGTAATTCTGATTCATCCCTTCTTGTATTCCCTCTGTTGTTTGGTTGTGGATTTGTTTGTGTGTGTACTGCTTACTGTACATTAGTCTCTGTGTAATGCTTAGATTGGCTTTTTGATCTAATCACTAATCAACATAACTCTAAATCTCAAGATCAGCCAAAATGGTGTTTTGAATGTAAATGTTGAAGGCCCTACCTCAAGCATCAGTAATCCATCTATACCATGACAGGGACAGGTGGTTAAATTCCTCTCCAGACCATGCAGACTCAGGGTCATGCTCTCACTTCTCCATAATGGGGTCATACCCATAGCCACCAAGGAGACTCATCACATTGCTTTAACTTAATTACACATGACAGGAGTGGTTATGGTTCAGACTGGCCAACCTAGTGGACTGATCCCTTAGAAGGTAACCTTTGAACTCAAGCAATCTTGCCAAAAGTGGGGTCTGACACTGGTCACATGCCCAAGTGTATGACAGCACAGGCTGTACATATCCCATTTAAAATGGAGCCCCTTGTGTCTATCCCCACCCCCCATTTGACCCAATATTGTGTGACATATACGTCTTCTACCCTTGACATAACCTCTGTTAGTCTCAAGTGGACGATTTATCATTCTGGTTGTTGAGGAAGAGAGGGTTCTTGATGGTGATTGGGGCTGACATTCTCTGGGGTGTAGCTTCACTCTGCTCATCTGTATCTTCATAGGGTTCCTTCCTTTCATCATGATCAAGGGAAACATACAGTCAAAATTATCGACACCTTTATGAGAGACGCTGGATGTTAACTTAAACCATTGGTCAAACTGAACAGGGCACAACTCAAGTATGTTACCTAGGGGTTTCCTTACCCCTGCCATCCCCCCTTGTCACTAGATCATTGCATGCCTTACTGGAAATATCCTTAGAAAAACCTGCCAGAGGAGAGGAGATGCAGTATTTGTATTTGTCAGACAAAGAGTTCCACATGTTCATCAATAAATGTGGTTTATTGTTTTGTAAGAAGGGAATAAGAGTGCATAGTGCTGGTAAGAAGGATTGATGCTTTTACAATCATATACAGTACTCACTATCCACTTGAGTCAATGAGTTGGAGGATAAAGAACTCCTGAGTGGCATTTTGTTTTTCAGGAAAATAACTACCAGCAGTAGGATTATCCTGAAATGAGCATGTGTTTTTGAAAAGCCTCTTATGGCCAGAGATTATCCGGTAATGTTAACTTCAGTTTTTGACTTCCTGCTTTAACACATACAGTTCTGAACCATACAGTGAGAGGATTTAAAACGTTGAGTAATGACACTAGTGCTTTTCTGACTGGAGTGTTACCCTGCTATTCCTCAAGCTGATTTATTTTCTTTTTGAGGAGCTAATTGCCAGTTTGTGTTACAAAAATAATTCATACTTCTTGATGCTGTATTTATTCATATAAAATGTTCCTTTAAGCCTGCTCATGTTCACAAACTCCGTAAACGACACTTTGACTTATTTTCTCCACTAAGTTCTTGCAAATTTAGCTGCCATTCACTTGGCACTCTAGTTCTAAATGTCACATGTAAAAAATCCATTATAGGGATCGGGTCCTAGCAATTACACCACAGGAATTACTGAGGTGTCCCTGACTAACCAGAAGGCAGGTGTTGTGTGGACACACTACCACAATGAATAAAATGAAAGGTGCAACTGTACCATTGGATCTCTGTCTCTGCCTCTCTAAAATGTATCCTATACAGCTTATTACTGGGCCGTCTCAACTCCTACACCCAATTTCACAACCACTATACAAACGCAAGTGTAAAATTATGATTAGCGTTGTCAAAATAATCAGTTTGTTGTATTCATAGAGGGTTGAGTATAATGACAGTGCTTCTATTGGTAGCAAAACAAATGGAGAGTAGAGGGGAGAACCCCTTCGGAGCTAAAAGCTAATGAAGTTCAGAGTTCTCGGGGCTCTCCGGCTTTCCTGTGTAAATTTATCAATTATAGGGAGGGCTCCACTAATGAGGTCCCTGGCCAGTTTGGGGAGTAATCAGAGCCAGACAGCTCCAGAGTTCGTGCTTGTTAAAAATGCCTGTTTAATAAAGCGGGCACCCATCCCAGGGAAAGGTCCTGGAGCGGAGGAGTCATTCTTAAAAGGACAATTCCACCACATTTTGATGTCATACTACACAAATCCTTGTTTTTATATTTTTTTAAGGTCGTCTACAGCAGGGCTCTCTCAACCCTGTTCCTGGAGAGTTACCGTCCAGTAGGTTTTCACTCCAACCAAAATCAAACGCGCCTGATTTTAATAATTAGTTAGTTGATAAGCTGAATCAGGTTAGTTACAGCTAGGGTTGGAGTGAAAACCTACAGGAGGGTAGCTTTCCAAGAACTGAGTTGGAGACCACTGGTCTATAGTGTACTACAATTCCCAGGCTGCATTTTTTCTCCCATGATGCAATGTTCCTCTTAGTTAGCCTGCAGTTAGTTTAGCTGGCTAGCAAGCAAAGATAAAGTTTATGTCATAAGTTTTGAGTTTATTACCTTTGAGTTGCAATCATATAGATATACACATGTCCTCACACTGTCAATTGCGTTTATTTTCAGAAAACTTAACAAGATTCAACAACTGAGACATGAACTGAACAAGTTCCACAGACATTTGACTAACAGAAATGGAATAATGTGTCCCTGAACAAAGGTGGGGTTCAAAATCAAAAGTAACAGTCAGTATCTGGTGTGGCCACCAACTGCATTAAGAACTGCAGTGCATCTCCTCCTCATGGGCTGCACCAGATTTGCCAGTTCTTGCTATGAGATGTTACCCCACTCTTCCACCAAGGCATTGGCAAGTTCCCTAGCCCTCACCCTCTGATCCAGCAGGTCCCATGCGATTGAGATCCGGGCTCTTCGCTGGCCATGGCAGAACACTGACATTCCTGTCTTGCAGGAATTCACGCACAAAATTGGCAGTATGGCTGGTGGCATTGTCATGGTGCAGGGTCATGTCAGGATGAGCCTGCAGGAAGGGTACCACATGAGGGAGGAGGATGTCTTCCCTGAAACGCACAGCGTTGAGATTGCCTGCAATGACAACAAGCTCAGTCTGTTGATGCTGTGACACACCGCCCCAGACCATGAAGGATCCTCCACCTCCAAATTGATTCCGCTCCAGAGTACAGGCCTTGGTGTAATGCTCATTCCTTCGACGATAAACATGAATCCAACGATCACCCCTGGTGAGACAAAACCGCGACTCATCAGTGAAGAGCACTTTTTGAAAGTCCTGTCTGGTCCAGCGACGGTGGGTTTGTGCCATTGCCGGTGATGCCCGGTGAGGACCTGCCTTACAACAGGCCTACAAGCCCTCAGTCCAGCCTCTCTCAGCCTATTGCGGACAGTCTGAGCACTGATGGAGGGATTGTGCGTTCCTGGTGTAACTTGGGCAGTTGTTATTGCCATCCTGCACCTGTCCCGCAGGTGTGATGTTTGGAGGTACCGATCCTGTGCAGGTCTTGTTACATGTGGTCTACCACTGCGAGGATGATCAGCTTCCGTCCTGTCTCTCTGTAGCGCTGTCTTAGGCCTCTCACAGTACGGACATTGCAATTTATTGCCCTGGCCAAATCTGCAGTCAGTGCCTCTTTGCATGACATCATGGGAAAATCAAAAGAAATAAGTTAAGACCTCAGAAAAAAATTCATAGACCTCCACAAGTCTGGTTCATCCTTGGGATGAACCAAACTCCTGAAGGTACCACGTTCATCAGTACAAATAATAGCACGCAAGTATAAACACCATGGGACCACACAGCCGTCATACCGCTCAGGAAAGAGACGCCTTCTGTCTCCTAGAGATTGTTTTTTTAGTGCAAATCAATCCCAGAACAATAGCAAAGGACCTGTTGGAGGAAACAGGTACAAAAGTATCTATATCCATGGTAAAATGAGACCTATATCGAAATAACCTGAAATGCCGCTCAGCAAAGAAGAAGCCACTGTTCCAAAACTGCCAAAAAAAAAAGCCAGACTTCGGTTTGCAACTGCACATGGGGACACAGATAGTACTTTTTGGAGAAGTGTCCTCTGGTCTGATGAAACAAAGATAGAGCTGTTTGGCCATAATGACCATCATTATGTTTGGAGGAAAAAGGGGGAGGCTTGCAAGCTGACGAACACCATCCCAACCGTGAAGCACGGGGGTGGCAGCATCATGTTGTGGGGGTGCTTTGCTGCAGGAAGGACTGGTGCACTTCACAAAATAGATGGCATCATGAGGACAGAAATTTATGTGGATATATTGAAGCAACATCTCAAGACTTCAGTCAGGAATTTAAAAGCTTGGTCGCAAATGGGTCTTCCAAATGGACAATTACCCCAAGCATACATCCAAAGTTGTGGCAAAATGGCTTCAGTATAACAAAGTTAAGGTATTGGAGTGGCCATCATAAAGCCCTGACCTCAAGCCTATGGAACATTTGTGGCCAGACCTGAAAAAGTGTGTACAAGCAAGGAGGCCTACAAGGAGGAATAGGCGAAGATTCACCCAACTTATTGTGGGAAACTTGTGGAGGGCTACCCGAAGCGTTTGACCCAAGTTAAACAATTTAAAGGCAATGCTACCAAATACTAATTGAGTGTATGTAAACTTCTGACCCACTGGGAATGTGATGAAAGAAATAAAAGCCAAAATAAATCAGTCTCTCTACTATTATTCAGGCATTTCACATTCTTAAAATAAAGTGGTGATCGTAACTGACCTAAAATAGGGAATTTCTACTCGGATTAAATGTCAGGAATTGTGAAAAACTGAGTTTAAATGTGTTTGGCTAAGGTGTATGTAAACATCCGACTTCAATTGTATATATATATATATGTATGTATGTGTATATATATATATATATATATGTTTGTGTATATATATATGTACGTATATATATGTGTATGTATACATATATACACTGCTCAAAAAAATAAAGGGAACACTTAAACACCACAATGTATCTCCAAGTCAATCACACTTCTGTGAAATCAAACTGTCCACTTAGGAAGCAACACTGATTGACAATAAATTTCACATGCTGTTGTGCAAATGGAATAGACAACAGGTGGAAATTATAGGCAATTAGCAAGACACCCCCAATAAAGGAGTGGTTCTGCAAGTGATAACCACAGACCACTTCTCAGTTCCTATGCTTCCTGGCTGATGTTTTGGTCACTTTTGAATGCTGGGGGTGCTTTCACTCTAGTGGTAGCATGAGACGGAGTCTACAACCCACACAAGTGGCTCAGGTAGTGCAGCTCATCCAGGATGGTACATCAATGCGAGCTGTGGCAAGAAGGTTTGCTGTGTCTGTCAGCATAGTGTCCAGAGCATGGAGGCGCTACCAGGAGACAGGCCAGTACATCAGGAGACGTGGAGGAACCCAGCAGCAGGACCGCTACCTCCGCCTTTGTGCAAGGAGGAACAGGAGGAGCACTGCCAGAGCCCTGCAAAATGACCTCCAACAGGCCACAAATGTGCATATGTCTGCTCAAACGGTCAGAAACAAACTCCATGAGGGCGGTATGAGGGCCCGACATCCACAGGTGGTGGGGTTGTGCTTACAGCCCAACACCGTGCAGGACGTTTGGCATTTGCCAAAGAACACCAAGATTGGCAAATTTGCCACTGGCGCCCTGTGCTCTTCACAGATGAAAGCAGGTTCCCACTGAGCACATGTGACAGACGTGACAGTCTGGAGACGCGGTGGAGAACGTTTTGCTGCCTGCAACATCCTCCAGCATGACCGGTTTGGCGGTGGGTCAGTCACGGTGTGGGGTGGCATTTCTTTGGGGGGCCGCACAGCCCTCCATGTGCTCGCCAGAGGTAGCCTGACTGCCTTTAGGTACCGAGATGAGATCCAAGGACCCCTTGTGAGACCATATGCTGGTGCAGTTGACCCTGGGTTCCTCCTAATGCAAGACAATGCTAGATCTCATGTGGCTGGAGTGTGTCAGCAGTTCCTGCAAGAGGAAGGCATTGATGCTATGGACTGACCCGCCCATTCCCCAGACCTAAATCCAATTGAGCACATCTGGGACATCATGTCTCGCTGCATCCACCAACGCCACATTGCACCACAGACTGTCCAGGAGTTAGCGGATGCTTTAGTCCAGGTCTGGGATGAGATCCCTCAGGAGACCATCCGCCACCTCACCAGGAGCATGCCCAGGCATTGTAGGGAGGTCATACAGGTACGTGGAGGCCACACACACTACTGAGCCTCATTTGGACTTGTTTTAAGGACATTACATCAAAGTTGGATCAGCCTGTAGTGTGGTTTTCCACTTTAATTTTTAGTGTGACTCCAAATCCAGACCTCCATGGGTTGATACATTTGATTTCCATTGATAAGTTTTGTGTGATTTTGTTGTCAGCACATTCAACTATGTAAAGAAACAAGTATTTCAAAATAATATTTCATTCATTCAGATATAGGATGTGTTATTTTAGTGTTCCCTTTATTTTTTTGAGCAGTGTATGTGTGTATATGTGTGTATATATATATATATATATATATATATATATATATGTTTGTGTATGTATGTATATACTATATATATGTATATATGTATGTATAAACAGTGGGGCAAAAAAGTATTTAGTCAGCCACCAACTGTGCAAGTTCTCCCACTTAAAAAGATGAGAGAGGCCTGTAATTTTCATCATAGGTACACTTCAACTATGACAGACAAAATTATTTTAAAAAATCCAGGAAATCACATTGTAGGATTTTTTATTAATTTATTTGCAAATTATGGTGGAAAATAAGTATTTGTTCATCTACAAACAAGCAATATTTCTGGCTCTCACAGACCTGTAACTTCTTCTTTAAGAGGCTCCTCAGTCCTCAAATCGTTACCTGTATTAATGGCACCTGTTTGAACTTGTTATCAGTATAAAAGACACCTGTCCACAACCTCAAACAGTCACACTCCAAACTCCACTATGGCCAAGACCAAAGAGCTGTCAAAGGACACCAGAAACAAAATTGTAGACCTGCACCAGGCTGGGAAGACTGAATCTACAATAGGTAAGCAGCTTGGTTTGAAGAAATCAACTGTGGGAGCAATTATTAGGAAATGGAAGACATACAAGACCACTGATAATCTCCCTCGATCTGGGGCTCCACGCAAGATCTCACCCCGTGGGGTCAAAATGATCACAAGAGCGGTGAGCAAAAATCTCAGAACCACACGGGGGACCTAGTGAATGACCTGCAGAGAGCTGGGACCAAAGTAACAAAGCCTACCATCAGCAAGGGCATTGAAGTTGAAACGTGGCTGGGTCTTTCAGCATGACAATGATCCCAAACACACCGCCCGGACAACGAAGGAGTGGCTTCGTAAGAAGCATTTCAAGGTCCTGGAGTGGCCTAGCCAGTCTCCAGAGCTCAACCCCATAGAAAATTTTTGGAGGGAGTTGAAAGTCTGTGTTGCCCAGCAACAGCCCCAAAACATCACTGCTCTAGAGGAGATCTGCATGGAGGAATGGGACAAAATACCAGCAACAGTGTGTGAAAACCTTGTGAAGACTTACAGAAAACGTTTGACCTCTGTCATTGCCAACAAAGGGTATATAACAAAGTATTGAGATAAACTTTTGTTATTGACCAAATTCTTATTTTCCACCATAATTTGCGAATAAATTCATTAAAAAATCCTACAATGTGATTTTTTTTCTCATTTTGTCTGTCATAGTTGAAGTGTACCTATGATGAAAATTACAGGCCTATCTCATCATTTTAAGTGGGAGAACTTGCACAATTGGTGGCTGACTAAATACTTTTTTGCCCCACTGTATGTATATGTATATGTATGTGTGTATATGTATATACATGTGTGTGTTCATGTCACTTTCACCAGTCAACTGCATTATGCCAACAACAAAAAAAGAAATTAGATGCTAACGAATTCTCACAATAAGTTACTCTGTCTGGTAATGGTTAGCTAGCATGCTAGCTAGCCCGACTGCTACTTCCAAAATATTGGTGATTGCAACAATAACAGCTGAATTGTATCTTTGTGACTGTCTTAAACAACAGTCTAAACAACATGTAGGCATGTTAGAACACCACATTTATTTATATTTATATTTATATTTATTTACAGGCAAATCACTGCAGAATCATAGTCTCTCATGATTGAAGCCATTTGCATCTTTGGTGCTAACATTAGCAATGCTAGCTAAGTAGCGAACCCTGCTGCATCTGAAATAAAGTGTTTTAAAAAAATAACAACTAAATACAGCTTTAGCGACTGTCCAAATAACCATCCAACAACACTGTAAGCCTATTGGAACTACTAAAAGTATGAAGTTTACAAGTAATTCACTACGAACGGGCGTTGGGGTATAAAAGAACTAGAGATGGCATCCATGATGTCCGACCACTGTTTTCAACGATATCTGAACACCTTTGCGTACTCCGATTCATAGACCGTCTATATCCGGGTTGCATGCGGTTTACTTGACCCAACTTTACATGCACACTAGCACTCAATGTGCCCAAGGAGCAGCACGAGGAGAGACAACGTCATGTCATTCAAAATCATGGCAGACAGTGGATGAACATAACATTTTTAATTTTTTTATCAGCCTCAGCAACGATTATATGAATAATATTAAGAATTTCTCAATCGGACTTCTCTGTGGGGCCGTCTATGGGAGATGTCTTTCTGGGCCGGTTGTCGGTTAAGTTGCAGTACCGAAACAAGACTGTAGTCGAAAGCGTGCTTCCAGACCAGAACCCTGGCACCATGGGAGTGGTTTTGCTGAATGGAATCATGGGAGTTTGAACCTTGAACAACAACAAAAATATTGGCGTTAGCTGACTGTAAATATCATTATATAGGTTTTTATTTATTTAAATATTTAAAGATATTATCAGATGAAGACAACCAGAGCAACATACAGTATAGCAGGGAGTTCCAATATGATCAGAAAACGACAGACAGGTTATATAGATTGCTGAAAATGTTCAGAATTTATTTTATTAGTCATCTCAGGGCTCCTACTTGAAAACGTCACAGAGAAGCAATTTCCAGTTTTGCACATCACTAAACAGTCAATAGACATGAAATAAAATTACACTAAAACTGTATAGGACATTCATCATTTATTATTAACAACAACCCAAGTTTAAAGTGGTGGAGTTACCCTTTAATATTCCTCTGGACAGGGACTGACAGAGGAGGCCATTAATTGAATATGTACTGTAGTTTTGTGCATGGATAGTATTGTGTATTCATATTGCTTGTATGTATAATTACATATGAATATATGGATTTGTTACTGTAACTTCATTGCACAAACAACTAACATTGTGTTCCACCTGGCATAATAAATGTACAGGAATTAAAAGGACTCAGTCTGTATTATTATATGCATATAGGTTGTTTTTTCCCCCACTTAAATGCAATGTCACACAAAAACTCTGTAAATGAGCCAGAAGAGGCTCTTTGACCTCATTGTGCTATCCACTGAAATGTTCATCTGACACCAAAGAGAGGACAAGAAAAACAGGTAAATGCTGGCCTTTTGATCTTACTGTATCCCTCTACAGTGCATGTGTGTTCAAAAGCATCAGGAGTCATTAAAAATCACCAGCATTGCTGTGAGGCTCTGTGCTGTTGAGATGAGAAACCAAGGTTACAGGAGAGCACTGGATTGTCAGGCCCCAGCCTTTACTCAAATGGGCTTTGAGGGCTCAGAAGATGAAGGACCACATCTACCAGGTTGTATGCCATTTTTACAGACCCAAACATTCAACATGCACAAATTGAAGGAAATGTATCGATGTTTATAATATAATGTGGGTATAATAATATAGAAATGCAGTTCATGTAGCAATTAAAAGTAAGTGGATCATCAACATCAAGTGTGTTTGAAACATGAGCCTTTTTGCTTTGCCTTGTTACACATTATATGGTTAAATGTCACTAGGGTGACCCTTTCTTGGGATCGATCAAAAAGATTGATCGATCCCAAGATCCATTACTTTTTCTATCAGAATTGCATTAATGGTGTGCAAAGGTAATGGGGGTCAATGAGCAATCTAAAAAGCCATAATCTTTCTCATGCATATTTGAATTGTGAACATGTAATACGAGAGTAAAATATTTCCACAGTCATTTATTTTCTGACGTGAGAAAAAAGTATATCATTCATCAATGGTGTTACATCAAGATCTTAAAGTGCCATGTAGCCTACAGATGTAGGATCTTAATTTGAGCCAGTTTGCTACAGCAGAAAAATAATTTAGCCGCAACAGGAAATGTGAATTATAATTAATGGACATATTTTTCGTTAGGGCAAATCAAGTCTGACATTTTAAATGGAAATTATAAACTTTAGAAACCTTTTTAAACTTTGAATAGACAAGTTTGCATTTTCTGCTGGCAGGAACATTCTTAGTAACAGAAAAGCTATCAAATTAAGATCCTACATCTATCTGTATGTTACTGGGTCAACCTTTCAGTTGCATATCAATGTTTTTCCATATACTATGGTTGTTGTTGCTGGCATAATTAGTATTTTAACCACTAAGAGCATACAGTTTCACTCTGAAGAGGAAAAGTAGCTATATGAAAAGTTATTTGAAATTATGTAAGTATGAGCCAAATCTCTTGAGCTCTGAAAAGTGTTACAGGTGCCTTGGTGTGTGAGTAACAGCTAGCATTAAAGTGCTCTCCCTCCAAGCAATAACTTTGGAATTGGAGACATAGTTGGATGTTGAATGCTCTATGAATTTCAATCATTGTGCCTTCTGCAAGTCCATCTCTTCTATTACCTTATGTACTGTATGTCTGAAATATAAATCTCATATGAATGGCAGTGGTCTTTTGGTGTAATCGGCATGAAGGGCTGTCCATTTTCAAAGGTTTCCATTCAAAGGTTCTTAAAGGACTTCAAACCTTCACTCTAAAATAAAAAGAAAGCTCAGTAAAAAAAGAAAAGGAAAAAAAAGACAGTGCAGTCCTATATTCACAAATTACAACGTGGTCTTGAATCATCAAAAAAAACAAATCTGCTATTAACGTTTCACTGAGGAATGAGAGGGTTGGGATGGAGAAAGATGGAAATAGAAGTGCAAAGTGATTAACTCATCAATGTAGGTCTGTGAATGTATGTCTTCTTGTACTCACAGACTGCAACACATACTTTCTACATAGTACACCTGCAAACTTTTAGCAACCCATAGATTGCTCAAAGGATTCAAAGGATTTGAGGCCTGAGGAAACCAAGGGTTGCAACATATACTGCAAAATATAGGCTACCGCAGTAGGGACAGATTTAACCATCTCCATGGCATCTTAGTTGACACAACTGCTGCTTTGGCACACTATCTACAGATATAAATGAGGGATACAAAGTATATTGAAAGCAGATGTTTCCACACAGGTGTAGATCCTGAGTTAATTTAGCAATTAACATCTCATCATGCTTAGGGTCATGTACAGAAATGCCAAGTTTCACATTATTTTGGCTACCATGGCTAGAAAAAGAGATCTCAGTGACTTTGAGGTGTCTCAAAGGAGCATAGGGAGTTTAAAGGGTGTGGGTGTGGGTGTGCGTGTGTGTGTGTGTGGGGGGGTTGTGGTGGTGTGTGTGTGCGTTAGCATGCGTGTGTGCATGTGTCTCTCAGTCACCAGATCTCACCCAATTGAATAATTGAATATGCATGGGAGATTCTGGAGCGGCGTCTGAGACAGCGTTTTACACCACCATCAACAAAACACCAAATGATGGAATGTCTCATGGAAGAATGGTGTTGCATCCCTCCAATAGAGTTCCAGACACTTGTAGAATCTATGCAAGGCGCATTGAAACTGTTCTGTTGGCCCTATTAAGACACTCTATGTGGCTTTATTTTGTTAGTTACCTGTGCATGCTGGCCAAAACACACTGGAACTCCAGAGTAAGGCTATGTTCCAATTCAGCAAAAGGGATCTGCACAGTCCACACGTCACTGATATGCCTTATTCAGGTGTGATCTGATCCATGGGGACTTCACAATGTTTAGTTAGTATGTAATAACCTGGGTGTTACCATACGGATCAACCAGTATTCCTCACTAGACAGGAAGTCATTTCCCAGTGGTCAGTCTGAATGAGTGGGGGCTGGTATATAGATTTATATATAGTCTAACTTGTTCTAACATGTTTAGCCTTTTTAAAGCTGTCAGATCAGATATACAGTGGGGCAAAAAAGTATTTAGTCAGTCACCAATTGTGCAAGTTCTCCCACTTAAAAAGATGAGAGAGGCCTGTAATTCTCATCATAGGTACACTTCAATTATGACAGACAAAATGAGGAAAGAAAATCCAGAAAACCACATTGTAGGATTTTTTATGAATTTATTTGCAAATTATGGTGGAAAATAAGTATTTGGTCACCTACAAACCAGCAAGATTTCTGGCTCTCACAGACCTGTAACTTCTTCTTTAACTTCTTGCGTCGAGCCATCCCGGATCCGGGATCGTGAATACGATTTTGTTAACAACACTGTCATCTCAGATTTTCAAAATATGCTTCTCAACCATAGCAAAACAAGCATTTGTGTAACAGCTAGCGCAGCTAGCGTAGCATTTAGCATTAGCATCAGCAGGCAACATTTTCACAAAAACCAGAAAATCATTCAAATAAAATCATTACCTTTGAAGAACTTCAGATGTTTTCAATGAGGAGACTCTCAGTTAGATAGCAAATGATCAGTTTTTCCTGAAAGATTATTTGTTTAGGAGAAATTGCTCCGTTTGGTGCGTCACATTTGGCTACCAAAAAACCCCGAAAATTCAGTCTTCAAAACGGCAAACTTTTTTCCAAATTAACTCCATAATATCGACTGAAACATGGTAAACGTTGTTTAGAATCAATCCTCAAGGTGTTTTTCACATATCTCTTCATGATATATCGTTCGTTGAAAGCCTCCTCTCTCCTCTCAATCACTGGATGACTGCGTGCAGCTTGTAGATTACGCACAAATTTAGACAAAGGACACCGGGCGGACCCCTGGTAAATGTAGTCTCTTATGGCCAATCTTCCAATGATATGCCTACAAATACGTCACAATGCTGCAGACACCTTGGAAACGATAGAAAGGGCAGGCTCATTCCCGGCGCATTCACAGCCATATAAGGAGACAATGGAAAACAGAGCTTCAAAAATTCTGCCCATTTCTTGGTTGAAGTTTCATCTTGGTTTCGCCTGTAGCATGAGTTCTGTGGCACTCACAGATAATATCTTTGCAGTTTTGGAAACCTTAGAGTGTTTTCTTTCCAAAGCTGCCAATTATATACATAGTCGAGCATCTTTTCGTGACAAAATATTGCGCGGGCACGGGCACGTTTTTTTATCCATAAATTAAAAGAGCGCCCCCTATATCCAAGAAGTTAAGAGGCTCCTCTGTCCTCAACTCGTTGCCTGTATTAATGGCACCTGTTTGAACTTGTTATCAGTATAAAAGACACCTGTCCACAACCTCAAACAGTCACACTCCAAACTTCACTATGGCCAAGACCAAAGAGCTGTCAAAGGACACCAGAAACAAAATTGTAGACCTGCACCAGGCTGGGAAGAATTAATCTGCAATAGGTAAGCATCTTGGTTTTGTGACACCCTGACCATAGTTTGCTTTGTATGTTTCTATGTTTTGGTTGGTAAGGGTGTGAGCTGAGTGGGCATTCTATGTTACATGTCTAGTTTGTCTAGTTCTATGTTTGGCCTCATATGGTTCTCAATCAGAGGCAGGTGTTCGTCATTGTCTCTGATTGGGAACCATATTTAGGTAGCCTGTTTGGTGTTGGGTTTTGTGGATGATTGTCCTTGTTCTGTCGCTGTGTTACTTTGCACCAGTATTAGGCTGTTTCGGTTTTCGTGTTACGTTTATTGTTTTTTGATTTGTGTTTACTTTGTTTGATTAAACATGGATCGCAATAGCCACGCCGCATTTTGGTCTGACTCTCTTTCACCTAAGGAAAACCGTTACAGGTTTGAAGAAATCAACTGTGGGAGCAATTATTAGGAAATGGAAGACATACAAGACCACTGATAATCTCCCTCGATTTGGGGCTCCACGCAAGATCTCACTCCGTGGGGTCAAAATGATCACAAGAACGGTGAGCAAAAATCCCAGAACCACACGGGGGGACCTAGTGAATGACCTGCAGAGAACAGGGACCAAAGTAACAAAGCCTACCATCAGTAACACAGTACGCCGCCAGGGACTCAAATCTGCTTAAGCCAGTACATGTCCAGGCCCATCTGAAGTTTGCTAGAGAGCATTTGGATGATCCAGAAGAAGATTGGGAGAATGTCATATGGTCAGATGAAACCAAAATATAACTTTTTGGTAAAAACTCAACTCGTCGTCTCCAGATCTCAACCCCATAGAAAATCTTTGGAGGGAGTTGAAAGTCTGTGTTGCACAGCAACAGCCCCAAAACATCAGCTCTAGAGGAGATCTGCATGGAGGAATGGGCCAAAATACCAGCAACAGTGTGTGAAAACCTTGTGAAGACTTACAGAAAACGTTTGACCTCATTGGCATGAGGTGGTTTCAAAAAATGCGGCACTTATTTTCCACCATAATTTGCAAATAAATTCATTAAAAATCCTACAATGTGATTTTCTGGATTTATTTTTCTCATTTTGTCTGTCATAGTTGAAGTGTACCTATGATAAATTACAGGCCTCTCTCATCTTTTTAAGTGGGAGAACTTGCACAATTGGTTGCTGACTAAATACTTTTCCCCCAATGTAGAAACATAATAATTGCAGTTCAGAATGGTATGCTTATGTGTCACAGCTATGAGAATAGAACAGAACCTTTCTAGACATTTATTAATCTTAAAAGCCACTTTTTCCTAATTTGATCAATTGTGTTATTTTCTCCCTTTGCTGTCTTGGTTGCAGTAATTACTAAAATCAAAGGCATATAGTTGCATCAAACACACGTAAATTAATATGTAGGGGCTTTGAAGTTAAATTAATCTCACTTCTCCATTATCCTCTACAGTGCTGTTTTTGAAATCACATGTCTCAGACAGCAACCTTACTGTAAATAATGGCTGCAGAGCAGCACATATCACATGACATTCTAGGATCTGCTAAACAGTGAAACAAACCTCTTCACACTGACAATGAAGAGGAATAACAAGTTGTAATTTGAATAGGATGAGCTATTCCGTTTAAAAACACCCAAGTTATTATACAGTCAAGAAGATTCCAGAAAATGGCTTCAGTATTAGTATGAGCTATGGTGAAATGTTTGATTTAAAATTTCCTTTTTCAAATTCTCTTTCCCCCGCTTTAGAGCTTGATGTCCGAAGTACAAAGCCAGTATCTTGAGCAAGTCTAATATCTCACTCTCATTAAATAATTTCAAATCATTCAATTGTATTGAACTGAGGAAGTTTCAAAGTCATATAATGTTCCATTGAAAGGTTTAGGATAAGTAGTTTACCCTTTTGTTGGTCCACAAGGTTGTGGTAATTATATGTTTTCACCAGGGACAGTTATTATTCAGATTTGACTGCCATGAAAAATTGCTTCTAAACCACTCTTGAACTGAATGCAAAATGTAGCAGATATGAATAAGTGCTCTTTTGATCCACTATTCTCAGCTCTCCAGTGACGACCTCTCTTCCAAATACACCAGAAGGTCAACAGCAAACTAAACACAAGCTTGTATTGGAAACTCTTAAAATGTTCTATTTAAGGGGATGTTCAACTACAATATCCATCTGTATCAGTATGTCCCGTGTACTTAAAGCCAAAGCTGAACAATAAAACGTGTTCTTACATTTCTTTTTTCTTTTTTTGTCTTTGCTGTCTAAAGGTTCCTAACTCAATAGACGAGGTGGGCCATCATCCACTTATACTCTTGGTGAATGTCATCCAGAAACATTCTTACTCTTCCGTCTGGCTCTCAACACCTTTTTACTGTGATTGAGGTCCCCTTCTTCAGTTTGCAAGTGTCCATAAATCTTACCCTTTTTTCAAAGTCATCACTCCGTCTTAATGCTACAATAGAGACTATGATTTGAGGACGTTTTAAAGCTTTCACCAGAAAAATGTGTCAAGTATCCCTTTTCCCTTTAAACATGTATATGTTCGATCCTTAATATATCAAAATAATCCACACTTATATGACCTGAAAATAAGCAAATAAAGGCTCATTGGCAAAATGGTTTACCTGTTAAAGGGTTTGTAAAGGGTACAAATATTTTTCAATGTTTTACAAACTGTTTAGCCTAGTCAGTGGTTTAAAGATGGTTTATGAATCAGTACTATATTAGCATACAGTAGTGGCACATTTATGAGTTACATTTTTCAGAGATCTCTGCATTTAGATAAGGAAAATGGAACCATGATGCTTTACCACCAACGATAGTTCCTTAGTCTAATCAGATTGGAAACCATTTCACAGATGGACTTGGGTATAGTTTATAATTAAAGTTAGTCATTTGAAGAAACGTTTGTCCTGGATGCAAAAATTATGTTCAACAATGGCACAACGGAGTCCCCCAGCTGCCCAAGCATTTACTCCGTCACGATCTCTCCGAAACATTGCTGATTATTTGGGCGTGAAAACCATCATAAACCTGGTCTTATTCCTAAATCTCTCCTTTTTTGTATACAATTTCTTATTATGTAGGGATTTGCCATCTGACTAGCATTTCAAAGGGATATACAAAGACCCAACTAATTAGGAATAGATGGCTGAGTTCCAATACAATGGGGGATGAAAGAACCTTGCTAGCCAATGCCTCTGTGTACAAATCATTTTAACCCTGGGAAGAAAAGGACATCTAGCAGCATTAGTGAATAAATTAGGTCACAGACCCCTCTAATGGGAAACGCTGTTCATATTCAGATGATGGGTGGTGGTGAAAGAATGGTGTGTCACAATACTCCCCCTGTCACATCAATAAACACAGATTAGCTCAATGGGCTGGTGGGCACTTTGTTTGAAACTGGCATTGTAAAGCTAAACCTTTTCTTTTTGCTTCAAAAGATTTTGGATCAGTAAATGCCTTACGTACCAAGTCCCTTCAAAGTGCCATTGCGGTGGTTTGATCACCAGACGCTGCTAGATTATACACCCATATTGGAAACACACTAGCACACACAGCAATAGCACAGAAATAGCACAGCAATAGCACAGCAATAGCATGGCTGCTTTTCAATTTCAACAAATGTGTGGAACCTCCATTGCTGTCTCACACTGTAAGATGGCTGAACCCCGGCCCTCCTGGAGAAAGGGATAACAACTTTCTCTTTGACATGTCGGAGGTGAGGAAAGCCTGTCGGACAATGGAAAGTATGGAACTGCTCAGTGTTGAAAATGGCTTTTTACAAAAAAAGACTAATTTCATCATGTCATACAGCAGCTTTGTTTAAGTCATTAGCACCTGGGTCTGTAACGGCTTTCTTCCTGGGAAGGAGAGGCGGACCAAAACGCAGCGTGGTTAGGGTTAAACATCTCTAATAAAGACAAATACCGAGAAAACACTACAAATATACAAAATAATACATGTGAAAACCGAAAACAGTCCTGTGTGGTGAAACAAACACAGACACGGAAATAATCACCCACAAAAAGCCAACACAAAACAGGCTACCTAAATATGGTTCACAATCAGAGACAATGACTAACACCTGCCTCTGATTGAGAACCATATCAGGCCAAACACAGAAACAGACAAACTAGACACACAACATAGAATGCCCATCCAGCTCACGTCCTGACCAACACTAAAACAAGGAAAACACACAAGAACTATGGTCATAACGTGACATTGTCAGATTAGGTAGCCTGAAATCAATTATGCTGTATCTTAATTCTGCATGCTATTTATGATGGCTGGATTTAGTTCAACTAATGATTTTAAATGCATTGCTAGCGCTAATCACAGCAAACTTCATTGTTCCTTTGCTAGTCCTAAAGTCAAATATCATCTCCATAGTTTCAATTGAATTCTGCAATAGTGAAAGAGTATTAAAAAGACAAATTAAATCTGTTTTCTGATACTGTAAATTAGGGATTGTCGTCCTGATTCAGCTGATTAGTACCATAAGGCGAATTGGACTATGGTTGCAACAAAAGTGTGAACACCCAGTAGCTCTCCAAGAGAATAGTCACCCTAGCTATGAATGTGGATTGTGACCTACATGTCACCAAATTTTGATTAGAACCCCAATGCATTCTTTTGTGAGAACATCTAAGCACAGAATTTTCAAATAATCTTTTTTTTTTATGGCTGCCCATAGTAAATAATTTCTAATACAGTATCTTGTTTTTGTTTGCAAATGTAATTCCACCTAAGCTCATTGTAGAGACAGCAGCTTAATTTCAGTGCAGACTAGACAAGAATAATAATGGAAGGACTGTGGCGGAATAATCACTAGGGCTTTGCATATAGTGGATTACCACGATGGCTACACTAGTACATTGGGATATTGATAGAAAATGTATCACAATTTTCCAATGGACAGTTTAGTTGGGGCTGGTTGAGGACAAAAGGTTATTCCTGAGGTTATCATATTTGTTAGGGTTGCGGAACTGGTGGCAATGCAGTCAGACGCAGGAGAGCAGAAATAGGTAATAGCCGGAGCAGTTTAATTTCAAAACCAACGGCAATAAACAAAAGAACCGACATGGGCACAAAACTCGACGCGCACCAGTAACATAGTGCCCAAGCTCTTACAAACAAACAAATTCCACACAAGGACTTGGGGTGAACAGAGGGTTAAATACACAACACTTAATGAGGGAAATGGAAACCAGGTGTGTAGGAAAACAAGACAAAAGAAATAGAAAGTGAAAAGTGGATCGACGATGGCTAGAAGACCGGTGACGCCGACCGCCGAACACCGCCCGAACAAGGAGAGGAAACAACTTTGGTGGAAGTCGTGACAGTACCCCCCCCTTGAAGCTCGGCTCCAGCAGCGCACCGACACCGGCCTCGGGGACGACCCGGGGGACGAGGTGCAGGGAGAGCCGGACAGAGACGGTGGAACTCCCGCAGCATTCCAGGGTCCAACACGTCCTCCACCAGAACCCAGCATCTCTCCTCCGGACCGTACCCCTCCCAGTCCACGAGGTACTGAAGGCCCCTCACCCGACATCTTGAATCCAGAGGGGGTGGAGGAACCTTCCGCACTTCAGACTCCTAGAGCGGGCCAGCCACCACTGGCCTGAGGAGAGACACATGGAATGAGGTGTTAATACGGTAATTGGGGGGAAGATGTAACCTGTAACTCATCTCGTTCAGTCTCCTCTGGGCTTTAAATGGCCCCACAAACCGCGGACCCAGCTTCTGGCAGGGCAGGTGGGGGGGGGCAGGTTTCGGGTCGAGAGCCAGACCCGGTCACCTGGTGCGAACACCGGGGCCTCAATGCGGTGACGGTCTGCGCCGGCTTTCTGGCGCAGCACAGCGTGCTGAAGGTGGACATGGGCGGCGTCCCATGTTTTCTCCCCGCACCAGAACCAGTCATCCACCACAGGAGCCTCAGTCTGACACTGATGTCAAGGAGCCAGAACCGGCCGATAACCCAGTACGCACTGGAAGGGGGAGAGGTTAGTGGAGGAGTGGCGGAGTGGCGGAGCGAGTTCTGGGCCATCTCTGCCCAGGGCACGAACGCTGCCCACTCCCCCGATCGGTCCTGGCCATAAGACCTCAGAAACCTACCCACATCCTGGTTTACTCTCTCCACCTGCCCGTTACTCTCAGGGTGAAAACCCGAAGTAAGGCTGATCAAGACCCCCAGACGTTCCATGAATGCCCTCCAGACCCTCGAAGTGAACTGGGGACCCCAATCAGATACTATGTCCTCAGGCACCCTGTAGTGCTGGAAGATGTGTGTAAACAAGGCCTCCGCAGTCTGTAGGGCCATAGGGAGACCGGGCAGCGGGAGGAGACGGCAGGACCACAACGACCAGGATCGTGTTGTTTCCCTGTGATGGGGAGATCGGTCAGGAAATTGATCGACAGTTGTGACAATGGCCTGTGGAACGAGTAAGGGGTGTAGCTTACCTCTGGGCAGATGCCTAGGAGCCTTACACTGGGCGCACACTGAGCAGGAAGAAACATAAACCCTCACGTCCTTAGCCAAAGTGGAGGCAGGAGGCCGGGAGTATGGGGGTGGGATCCATGGGCTGCTCCTCTGTGTCATACAGCCGGAACAGCGCGTCTGCCTTCGCGTTCTGGGAACCTGGTCTGTATGAAAGGGTGAAAACAAAACAGTGGAAAAATATGGCCCTCCTTGCCTGGCGAGGGTTCAGTCTCCTCGCCACCCAGATGTACTCCAGAATGCGGTCGTCAGTCCAGATGAGAAAAGGGTGTTTAGCCCCCTCAACAAAAACATGTGTGCAACAGAGGGCTCTGGGTGACAATGGTGCCTTCTCACCCAGGGTGACACCAGAGGGCCCTGCCTGCTGCCTCGGCCCCCAGAGGAACCAACCCGGCACCGACCGGCAGTGTGACCTCTGCGGCCACAGATGGTGCACGAAATGGAATCTCCTCCCGTCTCCCTGAGTGCAGCACTTCCCAACTCCATGGGCATCGGAGCGGTGGTGCTGGGGGATGGAACCAACAGACCCCGATCTGGATGTCCGCGGGTAGCCAGCAGGTTATCCGGTCGAATGGACAGGTCCACCAGCTGGTCAAAGGTGAGGGTGGTGTCCCTGCAGGCCAACTCTCGACGGATGTCCTCGCACAAACTTCAGTGATAGTGGTCGATCAGGGCTCTGTCGTTCCATCCCGCTCCGAAGGCCAGGGTCCGAAAGTACAAAGCAAACTCCTGTGCGCTCCTCGTCCCCTGCCGTAGGTGGAAAAGACGTTCACCCACTGCTCTGCCCTGTTGTGCTGGGGGAGGCGCTGGAGGAACTCCCTGTCTCTCCCAGTGGTCCATGGTTTGGACAACGCGGTCCATGGCGGCGCCGAGATGGTGGATCATCGCCTCTTGCTCCAGGACGCACTACTCGACCCCTATACCAGGGGCAGCTGCTCCTGCTGACTCCATATGGGTGGTGTGGAATTCTTTAAGGGTTGCGGAACTGGTGGCAGTGAAGTCAGACGCAGGAGAGCAGAAATAGGTAATAGCCGGAGTAGTTTAATTTCAAAACCAACGGCAATAAACAAAAGAACCTACATGGGTACAAAACCTGACACGTAAGTGTAGCAATTCTCATTGGTGGAAGAAGGAGTAGAAGAAGTAGTAGGAGTGTTCATCAAAGCACAGCGTGGTACGTGTTCATGATGCCTTTAATAAACTGAACACTGAATACAAACAAACAGAAGAATAAAGGAAAACCGAAACAGTCCCTTATGGTGAAAAACACTGAAACGGAAAATAATCACCCACAACTCAAAATGGGAAAACAGGCTACCTAAGTATGGCTCTCAATCAGAGACAACGATAGACAGCTGCCTCTGATTGAGAACCATACCAGGCCAAACACATAGAAAAAGAAAACCTAGACCTACAACATAGAATACCCACATCACACCCTGACCAAACTAAAAATAGAAACATACAAAGCAATCTACGGTCAGGGCGTGACAGTAAGCACAAGCACTTACAAATAAACAATTCCACACAAGGACATGGGGGGAACAGAGGGTTAAATACACAACACTTAATGAGGGAAATGGAAACCAGGCGTGTAGGAAAACAAGACAAATCAAATGGAAAATGAAAAGTGGATCGACGATGGCTAGAAGACCAGTGACGCCGACCGCCGAACACCGCCCGAACAAGGAGAGGAAACGTCTTCGGTGGAAGTTGTGACAGTACAAGTGACAATTAGTTGGATACTGTCACGTCTCCATAATGTATTTTTCTCCAAAATGCACCAAAATCTGTAGAATTTCAGCATAAATGCATGGCAAGAAAACCGTAATTTAGGAAGAATGCTTGTCAGAGTGACTTTGAATGGCAAAATATGAGTGAAGCATCATGTTATGGACATTAAAGCACAGTTCGTAAACTGTTTAACTTGCAACAAAATTGGCTCCATGCCCTGTTTTGTTGTTCAGTAAATTACCTTGAGTCAGCCGTGTAATGAATTAAACCAGATAAGGGCAGCATTAACCTTTAATGCATTTTTTTACTACATAGAAACTGATGAAATTTGGAAGAGATTGATTATCTACCCTGGACATTAATCATTGTTATTAAACCATGTATGAAATAGGGTGCTCAGAAATCTATTTGGGCACCGATAATTGGCAAGGCACAAATATTAGTACAAAACGGGCAGAGAATCAACTATGAACAGCAAGCTAGAGGAAGTAGTTAGAGATTTGTTGAGTAAGGAGAAGTCATGTGTTGAATGCAAACTATGGCCCTTTTTCAATTGAAGGTGAATGTGTTTAGTTGCAAATGCTTGTCGTGGGTGGAGAAAAACAACAAAGTGAATTGTTCAAGCACAACCCATTCACTTAAGGAACACCATGTCCTTGCATTCCATGGTGCAGCAAGGACTTTGTGAATGCACTCTGTCCATTAATCCTTGCTTGTATTCAAAGGAGGATTTTGATGTTTTCAACCCCTCAAGTGCTTTTATCTGACAAAGTGGTTGACCCAGCATTGTTTATGTTAGAATACCTCTGAACTCCTCTTACTGTTCAATCTACAATTATAAACTCAAGAGGTTAAAAACTCAATAGCAATTTTTGTTGTATATGGTCCATACAATATATTTATCATTTTGGGATTGCAATTGAATTAAATGCAAATAGTATGGATGGTTCCGTTCTGCTTTTGCCTATCGAACTGATACCACATCAGTCACAGACGAGTTCATCTAACAAAAAAAGTATGGTGTCAATTTCACGCCATATGTATTGAATTCAAAATAAAATAAATTGTGAACATGAAAAATAAAGTTGAGAATGTAAACATTATATTTTCGAGGACGGGTGAAATAATGGATGTTGAAATCAAAAACCAAACAATTGAAAGCAAAATGTATATAATTGTAAACAAAAATAAGACATCAAAAGCAAAACCTCAAAACTTGTAAGCAAATAATTTTAAAGCGAGAGCAAAACTCTATGACAAATGATAAAAAAATATATATATTTGAAAACGTATGCAAAAATTGTTTTTGGTTAATTAAACTTTTCCAGCAACCAATCCTATTGAATACATTTTGCCTATGCTCATGCCTGCATGTACTACCTTTTGGTTACGCTACTCATATGTTTACAATTCTATACATTTTGCTTTCAATTGTTTGCTTTTTGATTTCAACATCCATTATTTCACCCGTCCTCAAAAATATAATGTTTACATTCTCAACTTTATTTTTCATGTTAAGGCGATGACCCAGTAATCACAGATGTTCCAGAGGATGGCAAATGGCTACAATGTTCCACCTTTTTCTTCAAGGCAATACAATAACATTACACAATTGAATATCGGCAATAATTCTGAAAACTACACAAACCTGACATGGTAAAAGGCTTCTATTCGACTGCACCAAAAACAATATTTGCATATTATGTTTGAGTAGATGGTAGACTATCTCATTAGTTTGAATAACACATCATAATTCTATGACGAGACCGAGTTGATTGTAACGTTCTAATTAAACTTGTGGAGCATGACCATATAATAAATGACTTCAGTCCATTTGTCTGAGATATTGCATTAAGGTAGAGGGGTGGAACCTGAATGCAGATGTAACTCATCATGAGGAGAGTGAACCCTGGTGATTACCACTAACTGCCTGTAGTGAAGATAGAGGATTTTCTTTTGGTGAAAGGGAGCTTTGATTCTCCACAATGAATCACTGTTGCGTGGCCCCACTCTGAAGTCCTTCCCCACATAAGTCCCTCATCTACCTTTATCTTTGTTGTTATCTACAAGGGTGGGCTTAGCATGATTAAATAGATGTGAACAAAACCTGGTATACAGGGTTCCTGGATCTCCAAATCCTAGAGATAATATATATTGCCTCCTCTAGGCCTCTAGATACACAGCTGCTCCAGGTTTCAAGCTGTATTAACAAGATGGCCACTGGCAAATACCAAATGATAAGTTCTAGTCTCTTCTCTCAGCTTCAGAGAGGGAATAAATCTGATTAACCAGAAATTGAGCAAAATTCACATATGCTAACAAGGGACTGTTTACACAGAGAATATTCGCTGAGGAATGGTTGAGATCACTAACATGTCTTTTCATGCCTGTGGATTTTCTTGATCAACATGGTCTAGCTGGCGTTGCATAGCAACATCCGTCATCAAGGAGCACACAGCACAGTTGTGAACATGACCAATCCTGATATGCATATGTGTGTCTGGTGTTTTGTCAGTATAGATAAATAAGTGGTGATTTGTTACAGTACAGTATATGCTAGTGTATATCTAGTGTTGGCGAGTTGTTTAGTTATATTTCTAAGAGCAATGGTTGAAGTAGTTGTGTTAATTTATATTCAGGTCACAGTTAGGTGGATTTTGTAACAATCCAGTTATTGATTGGGCCCACATCTGTAGAGGAGCCTTCATCTGTACCCAAACTGGGTGCCAGGCCTCTGATGAGTTGCACCCTAGCCAGAGCTGTGACAACTTGGTGCCAATGGGAGAGGGTTCCTTACTGCTGTCCATACAGATGGTGGCTTACTTCACCACGATACCCCACAATAAGCTAGTGTATCACCTGTGGGATAGCTTTGACCAGAGCATGGACTCCTATTCTGGATCATAATTCCCACCTGGATCATCTATGCTAGATGTGTTGCTCCATATCTCCATCAGGTTATACACACTACAGTTTCATAAAGTGAAGTAATTAATCTACATTATACAATACACTCTGTAAATCATTGCGTCTCGTCCTGATACAGAAAACATCTCATAAAAGTGATTTATTTTAATTAACAGCTATTGAAAACTCCTACACATAGCAACAATATTTATCCTCAGAAAAATAATGGTATGAATTGATTTGTTTCAGAATCAAACCTTCAATTGATTTTTCCTAATTTTACAAGTGGAAGGGAATTTTCCAGATATGAGTCGTGTTCCTTCTTGATAGAAAACCTACTCATGCACTGTAGTGGAATTAGAAAAAGCTACGGTTTTCTGCTGTGGGACTGAAAGGTGCAGCCTGGGACCCCCAACACCCATACCTCCTCTTCAACCACTTTACTGGTACTCTGTTGTCATGCCACATGCTGCAGAGTGCATAGGCTACATACAGAAAGCTAAGGGCCTGGTTAAGAAATAGAAAAGGCAACAAAGTGCCTGAATGTGGAATTGGAGACAAGTGGGAGTGGAGTTGCCGTGTGGGAGATAGAATGATGATCAAAGATAAAAGTCAAAAATAAAGTCAAAATTAAACATAATCAAAAGTATGTTTGAATGACACTGAGGGGCAGTGTTTTTACAACTAATGCCAGTTTGCCTGAGGCTGATGCCATGTAGCTGTTTGTACACATGCATATACACACACTCTCATTCAAATAAACGCATACCAGAACACACACACACGTAATAGTGCCAGACATGCACACAAACATATACAGTTCGCATTGCTGTTATGATTTTAGTTGTCCTTGATGTCCTTTGTTTTCTTGTTTTTTGTTTTTTTGCATTTTTGTTTTCTGTCATTTTCTTTTTTTCTCTTTTGGTTCATGTTCTCGGTTGTTGGTGCATTGGGGGTTCCTGGGGGTGGGGAATGGAATTAATTGTATTTTCTATTTTTTATATTTCTTGGGGGGCCTGTGGGAGGGGTCTCGAATGGTTGAGCGACAGCTATTGGGGAACTGTGGGGGGGATCTTGGAGGGAGATCTCTCAACGTGCCCTTGAGCAGGGCATTGACCTTGGATGCTTCTGTGTGTCGCTCTGAATGGGAGTCTGTTGGATGACTGGTGTGGTGTAGTTGTTGAGCAGCTTCATTGCAAGTATATTGTAGGTTTCGGATATTCAATAAAAAATATATATTTAAAAAAAATAAAAAATTAAAGTGCCTGAATCATACTGGAGAGATAGGCTTAACTGAAGTATAGTTCAAGATTTGTTTATGATCTGCATTAATTTGTCTTGATCTGCATCTACCCACTCTACTTTTGAGCACTGATTCACAACAATCCCAAGCAACCATTTGAGTTGACAATAGGCTACCTACTCTATAAGGATTGGAGAGAGTCCCTTTAACAGACGTGATTACGTTGTACTTGATGTGATTAGTCTTACGCTTTAACTACAATGTGATGCACCACTACTTCTTTAATGGATTAGGAGAGGATTTCAGACCATCTTTATTCGATGACAGTGAGCGATCTGATCCTGTCTACTGAGTCGAGAGCACTGCTCCAGCTGCCTGTACTCTCTCTGCACTGCCACCATCACCACCTCAGGGTGTGATTAGATGTCATTTTGGATAAGAGCACTTCCTGAATGCGTCGTGTGCTTGAGCACTTGAGTAAACAGTAGCGCTCTGACAGTGGGGTCTGATTTCCCCTCTCTCCATTGTCAACACATCCTCATGGTAACCTGTAGGCTGTAGTCGTCTCTCACAGACAGTTCTAGTCAATTGTTTTCTAGAAAAGTGTAAGAGTCAAAGATGACCACCATGATGGCTTTGTCCAAACGTTTAGTTTGTTGCCTACCTGGATGATCATGCACCAACGATAGAGTGTGAGCATGAGAGGGGTAAGGATACCATTTTGATATATTTGAAAAAGGACCGCATTGTTCATGAAGAAAAGACAGCACTCGAACAGGACAGGATAGGCATACAGGTGTCAGACATCCACAGCTAAAGCTAAGGTTGGGTTATTTTAGTTTCACACACATAGACAGGTACAGATAATGTATCATATTGGCTGTCCTTGAACCACAAAGGTTGTGCCTTTGATATAATTGAAAAGCAGAATGCTGTATCTGTCTTAAAGTTGAAGGAAATAATAGAACTCTTGTTTTAATTAACCTAATTATGTGTGGTAATTTTAAACGGCCATATAGAAATGAGGTTACAAATGGGACTATTGGCCTCCACTTTAGAGACACAAGTTCACAGCAGTAGTATGCAAATGAAGATATCTAGTGGTTTAAAATAAGATATCTTACCTTTAGGTTAAATATATGTACATTAAATAGGTTAATGAATACTATTCAAAGATAGTCCTGCACATTTTCAAACAAGAAATTCAGGGAGCCTGAGACATTTAAATGTTCACATAAATATGCAATTGTATTATACACAAGTCTTTAATAAATATATGAAGCATTTCGCTACACCCAATAACATCTGCTAAGCATGTGAATGTGACCAATAAAATTTGATTAGATTTTAATTAATGGCCTAATTCGACAGACTTCCATTATTTGATAAATGTTGTGCAATGCACCATAACTACATGAAATGCACTTTAGCGTACTGGTTAAATCAAGATTATCATACATTCAGCATTATGAAATTTAAGTGATAATGCCCTCAAAGTCGGTGTTTGGAGAACATATTCGCACGGGTGTTGTTAAACCGTGCCAATATATCCTCCAAACACCAGCTTTGAGGGCATTATCACTTTAATACAACGGGTTACCAACAAATTCAAATAATGATTTCAATATGTCATAAAAAAATCATTTAATTAATGTATTCATACTATTTCATCCTTCCACAAGATATAGTCCCGACACAAATCTATGGTTGCTACCCAAGCCGGCTGGTTGTTTGTTCTTTCGGTTCAGTTGCCAGAGACGAGACTCAGTCGTTCAGACTTTTTGTTCTGTATCTATGGATGTGACCCAGTCGTTCGTTATAAATGTTCCATTGCCATACTGGCTGGCAACATTCTGTTTCCTTGCTTGCTAGCTAGCCAACTACAGCAAATTTACAGTAATGTCAAACATTACAGCCAGAATAAAGTAGCTGCATTTGCATTTGTTTAAGCTGTTTTCTAGTGACATTTATTTGGATACATCCATAACAATGAGCTAATGAGGTGCGATTTTGCCTCTCATAGAAAATGTGCTCGCTTGTCAGGACACTGTTGTTCAGAGGAGCTAGCCAACAACACAGCTACAGTATAGTAACACAATCACTTCAAACAGAAGCTGAAGAGACTGCAAACTAGCTGCACTTTGTTTCGTTTTACCTTTTTTCAATTGACCTTTTTTGTATATATCCATAAAAATGATGCCAGCTGATTCATGATTTCAACTGGCTAAGAAAAGCTGCATGTGTGTCTCATCATAACTCCCAACACGTTCATTACTATGGAACAGCAGGAGATCAAATGTGAATATTGGAACATTGTTGCAAATGTCAGAGACAGACAGCCAGGTTTATACTGGCTGGGCTGAAGAGACAGTAGATTGCACAGTCAGATGAAACAGAGTAAATAGGCATTTTAAGGTCATAGATTTAGCCGGTGGTAACTTGTTGAATAGACACCGGCTGGAATGCGGTTTTAACCAATCAGCAAAATAACAACGTGAAAAAACCTAAACAGTCCTGTAAGGTGCAGAAAACACTGAACAGAAAATAATCACCCACAAAACACAGGTGGGAAAAGGCTACAGAAGTATGATTCTCAATCAGAGACAACGAATGAACGACACCTGCCTCTGATTGAGAACCATACTAGGCCAAACACGTATAAAATATAACATAGAAAAAAGAACATAGACAACCCACCCCAACTCACCCCTGACCAACCTAACACAAAGACATAAAAAAGAAACTGAGATCAGATAGTGACAAAGGGATAATAATGAGGGGCTATGCGTTCTATGGAAAATAATGAACAATGTGGAAGGTGTGTTTCACACACGGCATTATTTTCCAGAGAACGCATATATAATGTAATGGGTGCGTGCTGGTGCCAGGGAAGTCAGGCGCAGGAAAGTGAACTTGGTATAAACGGAGCAGTTAAATAAATATACAAAAAACTTCGGAAACAAAAATATACAAAATAAAATAAGAACATAACTTGCACCAATACATAAAACAAACAATCACCGACAAGGACATGAGGGGAAACAGAGGGTTAAATACACAACATGTAATTGATGGGATTGGAACCAGGTGTGATGGAAGACAAGACAAGGAAAATGAAAAATGGATCAGTGATGGCTAGAAGGTCGGTGACGTCGACCGCCGAACACCGCCCGAACAAGGAGAGGGACCGACTTCGGCGGAAGTCGTGACATATAGTCCCGAGTTGATTATCCCTTTTATACCATAGCTATAATTGAACACATTTGCCACTAGAAATGTGTTTATGAATTAGCCTGTAAAAATGTGTTCAACATCCACTGAAGTAGCTAGCTAGCAGGTTTACTAGATAGCTACAGTAGTTACCATGGTAACCAAACAAACAGACTTGCTAATTTAGCTAACCAATTCATCAGACCTAGCTTGCCATTATGGAAATATAATTCAACAGTGCCAATAATGTTTTCAATTGAACTTTTTCTTTCAAAAGCAGCTCATTATAGGGAAATAATGCACGCTCTAGAATGCCCTTCAAGCTAATCAGAAACAAGTATATTCAACAATGCCATGGTACAATTTAAATTACCTCACGTTTCAGAGCAGACTCACAAACGTAATTCTCTATTATGTTAAAGTATGCTTTTTGTATTGCTGTAATGGCATTACTTTTCTACTGCCAGGTAGAGTCTACTGCAAGGCACTGTTAAGCAAAAAGGTAAAGTATGTAGGGTATACTGTGAGGAATTACATAATCGCAAAGTTATCATATTTCTTTTTTAATGAGATGCAGTATCTAATGAAACTCTAGAGTTAAAGCCAAAACATCTTACTGTGTATACCTGTATCATAAACTTACAACAGTACCTTATTAGCTACTACAGCAAAATCGAGTGAAATCAGATATATGGAACAAGCTCCACTACTTCAGCATGCACAGTGAACCTACTTATTAAGAGTTGAAAAGATATATGTTTTAATTAGCTATACCTCTAGTGAGTTAATCCTGAGAGACAAAAAAAAAGAAGTAAAATGTTAATCAAAGTGGCAAAAGAATCCTAATTGTTTTCCTACAGGCTCTCCTGTGTAGGTACTAAAATAATTCTGAAGCTTTTTTAAATCTTTTTTTTTTTTACTAATCTTACATGCTAGGTATTAGGCTGGCCTACTTACATGCTCCCTTGCCAGTTGCTGCCACATATAGTAGCTTTACCTGCTAGTTCCGAATGTGCATGCTCACATGGAACTGAGCAGAAAGTACTTCAAATATGTCAGACACAAACTCTCCAACACATTACACAACAGACTTGACAAAATAACAATATTAAGAGCTACTCTTATAACTTTTTGATGCCAACTCAAGTGTTCTTTTTTAGTAATACCAATATCCCTGTATTCTAAAGGCCCACAGGGCAGTAATCAATAACAGTGATGGAAACAAGTGGAGGTAATCAATAAACACATGCAGTGCATATTTTTGATCTCATTTTTACCTTAAATGCCAAGCTAGGCAGGTAACTTCAATAGTACATAAGTTAACACACATGATTGATTCTGAATATTCTGAGTTTATTATAAATATGTAATTAGATGAGTGCGGCAGGTTAAGAGCGTTGGGACATTAACCTAAAGGTTGCTGGTTCAAATCCCTGAGCTGACTACGTGAAAAAAATGTATTGATGTGCCCTTGAGCAAGGCACTTAAGCCTAATTGGTCCTGTAAGTCACTCAGGATAAGAGTGTCTGCTAAATGACTGAAATGTAATTAGAATAGTTTGTATTTTATTTTAAAGAAGTCAGTAGGATTAAGGCAGGAATGCCGGCATGAACACTACCTGCCCTTTCAAGAGTCCCAGGTGTTTGGTATGAAATTGGAAAGGGAGACAAACTGTTGAAGCAAAATATGTATTTATTCCCATTTCCTATTTGGGTGAGGGACATGGACCAGAAAAGCAATATGACCCTGAAGCTTTGTTAGGATTCTGGTGTGAATTATGGAAGCTAAACTATTGCTAGTTTCCTCTGACGTCCAATAAATCACCAGGCATGTCCAGCTTTTATTTTATTTTTTTTATTTTTTTCCTCCCACATTTTCATGAGGTAACTTTTACAGTACACAACAAAGTTCTACATTTTGAGGTGAAGACCGACACCTGCACGTCAACTGTTATAGACCAGAAAAGTGTTGGCCGTGGACATACTTTAAAGTCAATCTGCATGCTTAGAAGCTTAATTTGTGGTAGATAATTATTTGCAAAAATATATTTATTGAGTTCATTGACGTATCAAGATGTGACAATTGTTTAACAAGTGGCATAAAAAGGGACATTACTTAACCATTTTTGTTGGAGGATGCAATTTCTGGTAAAAAAAATAAAAATAAGCAATTACCCTTCCTACGACCGGTTTGGTGATACTGATGGTCTGTAGACAGCTGGAACATTTTAGCTAAGCATAACCCAGCTACGGACAGAAGTGACTTTATGTAGCAGGTTGGGAGAACTAACGCCGCAAGTTAGGGTAATTAATGCCACAGGTTAGGAGAATTAGGAGAATGAGGTTAAGGTTAAGAAAGGGGCTAGGGTTAGGCTTACTTAAATGCTACAGTTGTCAACAACTGTTATCCCCGACGCGATAACGGCAAACATATGACATGTCACATGCAAAAGAGGGATTACATAGCTGGAAGCTAACAACAGCACAGTAGGCCTTAGACCCGCTGTGGCGATGCTTTCCATTGACTGTAAAGCAACACACCTTAATTGTAGCAACACACCTTAATTAACCTAAACGTCCCTTGTCTGAAACAAATGTTGAATAAAATTATATTTGAACTTACTTTGACGATTGTCTGTGGGGTTGGTCTGTCGGGAGATTCTCAATTGGGAAAAAGTCGGTCCTCTCCGGTTTTGTCTAGATGGAGTACAGCTACAGGGAGAGGTGGCATGTTAGGAGAACTAAATCAGAAGGTTAGGATAATTCATGTATCAGGTTAGGATAATTAACATATCAGGTAAGGAGAATTAATGAATTCCTCTCCTCGACTCCTCCATCGTGGTCTCCTACGTGACCCAGCAACCGATAAATGATCGCCATATGTATGATAGAGAGAAAACTATGCACATGTTTAAAAACAATATTCTACTTACATTTTATCTGTAACATTTCTGGCACAACCAGCTACATTTCTTTTGAACCATTTTACAGATATATTTTGTAAATGTGCCTGACGTGTAGAAGGAGAGACTCATTTCATACAAGAGCATTGGTTTCCACATTTCCTCTACTTTGCCTCCTCTCCTCAATTACCTTTGACCTTTTTCAAAAGGAGGAGTGGTCCCTTCACAGATATTTGTTAACTCATTTGTTGGCTAATTAACCAGAGAGTTAGCGTTTTTACTGGAGTACATTTCAAACATCCACACAAATCCAATTGAGAATCTCCCTATGTCATGGCCTATGTCATTCAGAAAACATTGTTTAAATCATAATATCTGCCCCAGCTAATTGCATTTATCCAACAGACCTTAATAAAGACAACATTTTTACAATTAAAAGTACTATATGTATATGCAAATGTACTGAGTTTGTCCATTTGCAACGTTGGCAGCTAGCTAGCTACGTAACCTAGCTAACAAGCATGCAGGCCTAATTTGGGGGGGGGGTATAGCTAACATGAAATGTCATATTTATACACTTTTATCAAATATTTTCAAGCTTCCATACTATAGTCTGTCGTGGTTGCTTAAAGTTAAAGTAATTTGCTGCACTAGTTGGCGGCCATGCCCCTCCCCCCTCTAACTGCAAGGTATAATGTTGAAAACAATTTAAGCTGAAGGTACAGAGGGATTTACTCAAGCACTCCTGTTTCACACAAAAAACACATGATCATGGCACCATGTAATGGCATGGAACACCAAATCAACACAGAGAGGAAAATAATAAAGAGAGACAATATAACAATCAACTGACAGTCAGTGTTATGTTCCAAGTCTAAGGTTACTCAGCTACGGTACAATGCATAATTATCTGTGAGCAATTACACACAGACTGAGTCATTTGCCTTGGTCAGATTTCATGTTGCTGTCATGTTGGTTGTGCATAATTTATTACTATGATCTGCAGCCAGGGACAACTCTAAAGATGAGACAAACAGGTTGCATTCGTAGTCTGTAATGATAAAACAAGGAGTCCCTCGCCCTCTTGTCTACAATCTCCCACATCTGACCGGATATAAAAGGTAAATTGTGGGACTGCACAGAGCGCTGTCCACCGACCCCTGTAGTACAGAGTTAGAAGTTGTCTCTAATTCCCCAAACTCAGTGGTTCTTGACACACATTTGGATGTTCTAAACATACAACTACATACTGTACTTGACAAAGAGGTGTGTTTTCACATTCACCTCCACTGCTTTCAACCCCACAATACAATTGTAGCCACAAAACTAGATAATTGGATACTTTCCAAACTCCCTTTCCCTCCTATTCTTCTGGCCTCAGGTGGTGTTTGGTACCAACACTTAATGTCTACAGCACCAGTGTCAGAAAGGAACTATTGATTCATGGTTCCAGAGGAAGAATCTGACATTTTTTTGTGGATCCCAGAGATTAGAGAAAACCCTGCAGCCTGCTGGAGTGCATCATCTCCTCCCTCTCTGGCGCGTGGAGGAGAGAGGGAGGTCAAAGCAGCCGCCCAATCCCTGAGAGAGGAATTAGAGAGGCCCTCCAGGGGCTTGGGTGTGCAGGATAATCACCTCAGTGGCTTGGTTAATGGAAAGAGAGTTCAGCTAGGGACTCTCCTCAGCCTAGAGAGATGGGAGAGGGGGCAGACCGTTGGCAGGGCCACCCACAGACCTGTGACAGGTGAGTAAGACCAGCTGCCTACTCTGCCCTGCCACATCCATACACTCTGACACCTGATCCATACACCTCTCTCTCATACATCACATGAAGTTTACAGGCCCCATGGTGATATGTATATTTATCCAGACATATACATAGTCTGCTTAACAGTAGCTGTATCTACCTGTAATGTAATGTAATCTTGGTACAGCATGCTGACCTGTAGTCTTTCTTCTAAACATGTTATTTCTCAGGTCCAACAGCATTGCAGCTTGAACAGATATGGGACGTTACTCTTCGGATTTAAACAGGGTTGACATCCTGAAACACTGAGGATACACTGGCATCTGCATTTAAAAAAACAAGGGTTAATCAGTCTCTTTCGTGTAAGGCTAACGCATTATAGGGATAATAAACACAAGAAAGTGATTGACATTCATCCAAGGGTCAGAAGTACACAAATTGTAATTTCATTGAAGATATTGTCGATCAGTAAACCAGGGATGCTGCCACATGCCGCTTGTACATTTTAGATTACTCTCATGTTATCATCCGCTCTGACAAGATGACTGTGGTTAAGGCTTAAAGCAAACATGACGAAAGCAATATCACCCTGATTAAATTTACTCTGCTGATGTCTTCATTCTGGATACAGCTTGAAATGCTGGCCTTGTTTTTGCTCTAAAAAGAAAATGGGTCAAAGGTAATCTTGCACACTTAAAGGTGCAATATGCAGAAATTGTTCTGCCAATAATTTGCCTAATTTCAGTTTATGTGACAAAACAAGCAGTCATTGTGTAGAGAATCATTGTACCATCTAAACTGCAGTGAAATATATTTTCCATTACCACAAATATAGTATTTTAAGCTGTTTGAAGCTGGTGTACAAAACCAAAAATATAACATGCAAAAACAACATTTTAGAATGGGAACATAGAAATAGTGCACATAGAACAGGTCTACAGCTTCTTAGACCTGGTGTCAACGAGCATGACAGATCTATAACTAACATTTCTATGTGAATTTGGTCAGGTTGCCCAAAAAGTTACATATTGTAGCTTTAAGATTGTAATGCATAGCCCAATGGCAATGATAGCACTGGGGAAATATATATATATTTATCCCAAACAACCATGATATTGAAGGACACACCTTAGAGTGTATAACTACAGTAATTCAGAGGTCAAAATGCTCACACAGTGCTTTTCTCACTCACTTTAGCATGGTCCATGTGAGATTAACTGAATGTTTCTCTGTGTGTTGCCCCTCCACCAGAGGCTGAATCCCAGGCTCCCTCCAGACTCAGGTAGGGGTAGGAGTTTGAGACTCAGGTAGGGGAAGAAGGTTGAGTATCCTTCTGTTTACCTCCAGTTACCTCCCAGGGCAAATTGGTCGTAAGCCTCATTCAGGTGGAGGGAAGTTCAATTTTATTCCCTTTCTCTTCGCCATAGTTTTTCAACACTAAATACGCAGAGGCAGTCATTTTGCCTGCCAATGCATTTATAATGGAAATATCTGCCATTTTTAAAGTCATGCCCCTCTGTCCTTTCCTGAATAAGTCTATTTAACACACATACAGTACCAGTCAAAAGTTTGGACACACCTACTCATTCAAGGGTTTTTCTTTATTTTTACTATTTTCTACATTGCAGAATAATAGTGAAGACAACAAAACTATGCAATAACACATATGGAATCATGTAGTAACCAAAAACCGTGTTAAAAAAGAATTATCGGAACCGAAATCACAAACCAGAATATTTTTTTCATTTACTGACCTCAAAAAGCACTAATCAAAGCAAAATATATTTCCAAGAATAACTGCTGTTCCTTGCACTCCACACATGGTAATATAAACTAATGAAAAAAAATGTGTTCTAATGTTCCCCAAGACCTTCATAAACACAACCAAAGGATTATTTGTGTTTGTCACCCCAGCCTTAGCTTTCGCTTCCCCTCCTGTTCAACTCAGGCGTTCAGCGTCGCCGGCCTTCTAACTGCTTCCGAACCTACTGCTGGCAAACGCCCTTCACTCATCAACCCCGGACTTGTCTCGTCATCATTACACACACCTGGTTCCAATCCCCACTCTGTCACTGTATTTATACTCACTCTGCCATTTGTCTTTGTCGGTCATTGTAAATGTTACTTGTTTTCCTGAGAGGAATCTCTCCTACTATTCCCTGAGTACTTTATATTTTGTACTTTGGGTTCGCTCTGTGCCTTTTTGTTTATGAAGATATATTTTGAGGACAACAGCATTGGGTTTCGTCCCACTTTGATATATGGTGCTTAAATAAATTCAGCAGTTCTAAAACTACAACTGCCTCCTGCCTACTCCTCACTACACCAGGACATTGTTCTACAGTGCTTTCAGAAAGTATTCACACCCCTTGACTTTTTCCACATTTGGTGTGTTACAAAGTGGGATAAAGATTTATTTAATTGTCCTTTTTTGTGAACAATCTATGCAAAATACTCTGTAATTTCAAAGTGGATGAAAAATGTAACTCTTGTAAAACAATTATAAAAAATATAACACTGATATATTTTGATTTAATAATTATTCAACCCCCTGAGTTAATACATGTTAGAAACACCTTTGGCAGGGATTAGAGATCTAACTCTTTCTGGGTAAGTGTCAAAGAGTTTTGCACACCTGGATTGTACAATATTTGCATTATTATTTAAAAAATCTTCAAGCTCTGTCAAGTTGGTTGTTGATCATTGCTAGACAGCCATTTTAAAGTCTTGCCATAGATTTTCCAGCCAATTTAAGTAAAAACGGTAACTAGGCACTCAGAAAAATTCAATGTCGTCTTGGTATGCAACTCCAGTGTATATTTGGCCGTGGTTTTAGGTTATTGTCCTAATGAAAGGTACATTTGTCTCCCAGTGTCTGTTGGAAAGAAGACTGAACCAGGTTTTCCTCTAGGATTTTGCCTGTGCTTAGCTCTATTCCATTTATTTTTATCATTAAAAAAAACTCCCTCATCCTTGCCATTGACAAGCATACCCATGACATGATGCAGTTACCACCATGCTTGAAAATTTGAAGAGTGTTACTCAGTGATGTGTTGTCTTGGATTTGCCCCAAACATAACACTTTGTATTCAGGACATAAAATATAGATAGATGCCCTTCTTTGCAAGGCATTGGAAAACCTCTTTGGTCTTTGTGGTTGAATCTGTGTTAGAAATTCACTGCTCGACTGAGGGACCTTACATATAATAATAATATGTGTGGGGTACAGTCATGAGGTACAGTAGTCATTAAAAAACATTTTAAACAGTATTGTACTGTATACAGAGTCCATGCAACTCATGTGATTTGTTAAGACATGTTTTACCCCTAAACATATTTAGGCTTACCATAACATAGGGGTTGATACTTATTGACTCAAGACATTTCAGCTTTTCATTTGTAATTAATTTCTAAACATAAAAAAAATGTAATTCCACTTTGATGTTAAGGTATATCATGTAGGCCAGTGACAAATAATCTACATTTAATACATTTTAAATTTAGACTGTAACACAACAACATTTGGAAAGGTCAAGAGGTGTGAATAATTTCTGAAGGCACTGTATATGAAATGTACTTATTAGACAGCTAGAATGTTGCTGTCAAAATGGCTCAAAGTGGAGTCCCTCCAGGCCTGGCTTTTCTAGTGTTAAAGTGCACATTGACCTTTAGCTGGGAAGCATCCCTTGGAGAGGTTGAATAAGTTTGCTATGGAGCATCCCTGGGAGAGATACGTTAATCTCAGGAAATGGTCATTGGGAACACTGACATCCTGGGTCCATACCAGTGAAAAGCTCCATACATGAATGTGCAGTGTGTGTGTGTGTGTGTGTGTGTGTGTGTGTGTGTGTGGGCAGTGTGTGTGTAGTGTGTGCGCGTGTGTGTGCATATTCATGGTGTCACTGGTTGTTCTGTGGCACCATTTGTGACTATATATTGAACTCCTTTATTACTCTAAGTCCTCCCAGCATCATCCAGTAGACACCGTTCAATATCATAACATAGATCACCTCTAGGGAGAGAACAAATTGCTCTTTTGCTCTTACAGATTTATTAACACCATCAATCATTTTATAAAAAGCATTTATTTCAAAGTTTTTCGCTTCTTAGATAGAAGCACATAATAAAGCAACAGTACAATGTTCATAAAATATAAGTGTGATGCTGTAACATTTTCTTACATGTTGAAATACTGATATCTGCATGTGTACTAAAATAAGAACTTTTAAAATTGTACAAATAGGTACCATAAATTCGACATAGAAATTAGGCGTCATTCACTACAACAGGACAGATTGCTATTTTCTCAACAAGGGAGAAAAACATACGCCCCCAAAAAATGTTTAAAAAATGAAGAGAACAAAAAAATCATAATAATCATAATAACATTATCATAAAAAATGAGATTTACAAGAACCAATCGGCGCATGTTTGATCCTCAAGAGACATATTTGCACATTGTACTGTACATACGTTATATGTACTTTAGCTTGCTTTAGGATATATTTTTCAAGTTGCAAAAAATGCACTGTGATGCAAGAGTGTCCATTACTTAAGGCGATTTTTGAGCTCACAGGTCTTTCCTTGTGATTTATCATTGGTGAGATTGGGCTGAAAGGGGGGATTTTTCACTGGATTTGTGAAAAAACACTGTCTCTGTTTTTGTTGAATTCATCTTCCTCAGGAAGATGGAGGTGCTACACGAGCGACCAGTCTCAGTTTGCTGTTGTGGTTTTCTCATCGTTTTTTTCATTGATATAAGGCAACAATTTTTTATTCTCCTCTTTGTGAGCTCATTCACAGTATCAACAATTACATGTCTCTCTGTGACCCACATTCCAACCCCAAACCGTAGTAACCTACAAAATGAATAAAAAATTGAAATACCGAGTGTTATTTGATCTCTCACCACAAACATTAAGCATGTCTTAATTTTCCATACACACCAGTACATCCCACAGAGGTGTTTTTATTAAATGTTTTTAATGTGTTTTATATCTCTCTCTCTCTCTCTCTCTCTCTCTCTCTCTCTCTCTCTCTCGCACTTTTGTTTCCACCTCCTCAATTCCCTCTGTCCTTCCTTACCAAACATCCCCAACAGGTATCTAGTATACTGCAAGTATACTTTACACGTACAAATAACAAAGTTTACTATAAATAAAAATGCTTGTGGAATACTTATAGTAAACTTCAAGCACCACACAAAGTCAGTGGAAGGTTGGAGAAAGGGTGCAAGGAGATGGTCGGGGAAATGGGTGAACGTTAAGAGTTGTCATCGGCAGAGTCTTTGGTGCCGTAAAGGTCGGCCAGCTTCTTGAAGCGCGGGCCCCAGCTTTGGAGGTAGTCGTAGTCTAGGTCGGAATCTGTGGTCACCGACTCCAAGGAGCTGAGGGATCCAGCGATGGAGCCCCGGCCCTCGTAGCCATAGATCTGGATGGAGTCATAGGGAGGGGCCGTGGGGTCGTTGTCCGCGTCGTTAATGCGGGTCTTGATGAAATCATCCACATCCACACTGTTGGCCACGGGGTGCCCGCCAGGCCTCATTGGGTACTGGAGCTCAGGCTTGATGTCCTTACGGGGTAGGAAGCCGTTGGCACCGTCAGGGTTCTGTAGCGTAGCAATGTCGAAGGCCTCTGTGTCCTCCTCTCCGCCACCTTCATCGTCATAGGTGATGATGTTCTCACGGATGTCTTCCTCCTCAAAGACAATGAGCGGCTCCTTCTTCTGACGACGCAGGGCCACAAACAGCACCACGATCGCTGCCATGAGAAACATATCAGTCAGCCAATCATACAAGCTCTAGCTCTTATAGCTCTTAAAATACCTTTAGCATTTCACATTGCCTAATTAGACAGGCTTTAACAGATCATTTGGATTAGAAGTGCAAAAATATACAGAATTACAGGTGGTATGAATCTGTCTGACATTTTTTAAACAGTGTTAATTGCAAGCTAAATAATTAATTGAGCCTGTGTAAATAATCAAAACGCACACTATTAATATTCTGTCAAGCATCTGTTCCATAAATACATTAAACTATTCTGAAAACATTAAGGATAAGCACCACTCAGGATGGAAAAAAAGATCAAACATGAGTTAATATTAGATCAACAACAGATTGAATGCAAGTTGATGTTTTCTTTAGTGCTGATGCTCACCCAGGAGAATGACGATACAGGCTAGTATGGCGATGAGAGCTCCGGTGCTGAGGCCTGCAGGCAGGATGTAAGGCTCCACGTTACAGGACAGGATGGTGTCCTTACTGTCACAGCTGCACACTCGTATGGTCAGCGTGTTGGTGCTGCTCATGGGAGGAATGCCGTTGTCGTTGATCTCAATGGGAAGGAAGTAGACATCCTGGGTCATCCGACTGAAGCCCCTCCGGGTCACATATATGCTGGCTGTGCTGTCTGTGGGGAACAAGAGAGGAGCCGAAGTAGAATAAGTACAGAGAAAAGAGGGTCCTTTAAATAGCTCCTCTTGGGGGGGGGGTTATTTCCGGTAGTGTACAGACTGCTTAACACAATCATAGTTATAACCGAAGAGTTTTACTTATCCAACAAGTTCATAAGGCAGAAGGCAGACGTATAGCCGTGGGGGAAAAGCAATGAGCTGTGAATTTCCAGATATTAAATTATTGTAATATTGTGAACATTTATTAGCTTTTGGAAGTGTAATCAAAGCTCTAGCGGAGGTAGCTGTATTGGTTTTATTTGGAGCTGGGTGAGGGTGGAAGGATGCCAAGTGCACTCTCCTGACGCAGTGCAAGGTCGCTCTCAGAACAGAGATGGAGCGAGTTCATTTAGGTGCTTGTGGCTTAGTCATTTTCCCTCCCTCTCTCACAGCGGTGTCCTCAGCCCACTACACCTTTTTCAGAAAAGGTTTCTCATGACAAGGCTTTTGTGCATACAGAATGGAAGGGTGAATGGGCTCTATGAATCCTACGCTATTCATTATAGGTCTACATCATACTAAGAAAGGTTATCATTGCCTTGGTAAAGTATCTTTTAAGGGTTGAGGTAGAACACAGTCTAAAGAGAATTTAAATATCCTACAAGGTAGTATGGCTGAACGAAGCACTTCATAAGAAGCCACTTTTGAGGAACATTTTCTTCATAAAATTAAACTTAGCAAATGTTCTTATATCTGCAGATATGATAACGCAAGAAAAAAACTCAATAGCCCCTGCTGTCTCAGACAGACACCGCAAACTCTGAAAATCACGAGAAAATACATAGATACATTTAGATTAGAAAGCTGTCCATTTCAAAGGATGCTTTGGATTCTTTAAACCCAACAAATCAGAGGGGCTGTAATCTGTTCTGCTCATATTGTGGGCTTTTTGAAAACACTGCTAAAAAGCACTAATTTTGACTCTCATTAAAAAGCAGATCAAACGGGTAGAGAGCCATCCCTTGCCATGCTGGCTGCTATATAGTCACTGAAGCACTGCTTGGAACAGTCTGATATGACTTTATCTGGGGATTTAAAAAAATATCCCATTAAACTGCAATTAACACATTCATTCCCCCTCATTCATTCTCCTCCATCACAGAAGGAGAGATGCTTGGAAGTAGCTTGTGATTACGGCACGGTCGGGACGAGTATTAAAGCAATGGCAGAGGATGAAAAAAGAGCTTAAGTTGGCTTAAGTTTGTAGAAGAGAATATTGATGGATGCATGTCATTAAGAGAAGTGTCATGTAATTGCTTGTTCAAAGATGGCAATGCTGACTGAACTACTCGCAGCAGCTGTTGAATGTCTCCATCATAGTCATTACAATAGCTTTGTCACATGGTCCTGAGCAATCTCTATGGATATAAGCAAGTCTAATCAAGTAGTTTTATGGCGTCAAAACTCTGTGATTAACTTTTGCTTCTCATTATCTTTAATCCAGGAGTTTATAAACAAGGCTGATGAACGCTATCCCCATGATGAGTAATTCTCCTCTGATGAGAGATGGCATCCTCTGGGGATAAATACCACTGTGCCTCATCTGTTGAAATGGAATGTAACAGGTACTCTCTCTGATCAGCTCGCCTAAGCAGCCGCTCCATCACTGTGACTGGCAAGGGCTTTGAGCTTAAGGACAGCTGGGATGAGTCACCAGCCAGCCAGGCCCCCAAACACACTATCTCTCTCTCTCTCTCTCTCTCTCTCTCTCTCTCTCTCTCTCACTCACACACACACCTCTCCTCTCCACTCCTCTGGCTGATCAGTCAGAGTGTGATGTAGGGATAGCTAATGCAATCGCAAACACTGCAAACTGATCCAACAGGCTCAGTCTCCTACATGCAGCAGTTCACCGATGCAGAGGCTAGGACGCCAGAGAGACACCCGTGGTAATTAATAAGTGGGGAGCTCTATTGGATCTAGCTTCAAATCAAACTTCAGTCTACAAAGATCTGCTGAATCACTTCCGATCTGGATGTAGAGAAACCTGAATTGATGTAAAGAAGGAAAAATACCCAGTGATTTTCTATCTCACTGACTGGAGTCCTGGAGTGCCGACTAGCCACTATAAAGACAGTAAAAGTGTCCAAACAGAAGTCGCTCTTCTCATTGATGGAAATAGAATGCTTGAGCCACCCACCTCTGTTGTCTTTCAGGGAGAAATTCTGGTTGTTGACAGCCTCTGGGGCGATGCTGAAGTGGAAGTACTGTCGGTGGACCATCTCATCCTTGTCCACTGCACTGACTGTCTCTATGAGCTGAGTTGAACAACACCCACAAGAGTTAGTACAGACAGAGTCCACCAAAACACTGAACATATTCAATAAAATAGAAATATATTTTTGCACATGATGGTTACTAGTATGCATAAAGATCTGTCTTTTCTAAATGTGACTTGGGAAAAAGTACAATATACATTGTAAATGATTGGACTTACTTTGCCAGGGGAGACATTTTCACACACAAGGATTTCGTTCTGTGTGGCAAACTCAGGGGCGTTGTCATTCATATCTTTGACTTTGATGTTGACACGTACTTTTGTATCTTGGTGATGTCCCCCTGTGCAGAATGACAAAAATGAATAACAAACAAGTTAGTGATTCAGTGCGCATTCATGGGATTTGGCTTGCTAGAAAAACAAAACCAGCTCCCTCTGAAATTCACTGCAAACACAATGAGAAGACAGCACAGTATGACCCTATTTATTGTATAAGAAATGATGTAGGTTGTTGAATGCTTGGAAATGATGCTGTCAGACGAGTGTTGTGCATAATACAACAGAACTGCTTGATCTCTAAAGTTCCAGACATACATTTTTGATGCATCAAATTATCCCTGATAAGAGAGATGGAAATATTTGAGACAGATATACTTCAAAAGCAGACATAATAATGTGGAGTAGAATCACACAGACAGAGAACAGCAACTTCAAGATGTTTATTTCTGATTTGGGGGATGTGGATGTTTTGCAGTAGTCTCTAGCTACTCATTTCCCTTTTTGAAAGGCACTTTGTGGTAATCTTCTCTAAAAACATCTTGAGGGGTGGCGACTCTAGGACGACATAAGAGCCGAGGGGGAACACAACATTTCCTGGATTGGGAGGCATGGCGTCTCTGGTATTCACAGCTACTCTCTAATTTGAAACCTGAGGTGGATGGTGGAGGGTGGCGTACCAATCTCAGTGGCGCTGACAGAGATGTTGTGCCAGGGTAGTGTCTCCCGGTCCAACGGTCTGGTGGTCTTGATGATGCCATCCTCTGGGCCGACACTGAAGAACTGTTCCACGTCCGTGTAGCGGGGAATCATGTACCTGCAGTGAACAGTAGTGATAAGTAAACACGAACTGTATTCAATTAGGGCCTGGTTCCTTAGATAAAACAAAAGCCCAATTATTCTTGTGCTGTAAGAATGCATGTTTTGCACTGTTTGGATTAATGTATTCGATGGAACAATATTTATAGTTTGAAACTGCATATTAATTTAAATATTTGTTCTTGCAGAGCAGGAAATAATATAGGATATTTATTTTGTTTATTGATTGAGTCGGGCCCTGCAGTATTTTATAGTGACAAGGTGAGGCCTTTGAAACTGAAATCATCTAGGTATCAACATAAAATGGTCAATTTAAAACAGAAAGGATGTATTATAACACTATGAGACGGAGTGGGGATGATAATCAGACAACGGCGCTAAAAACAAACACAAAATTGTAACAAAGAGAGTGAGACAGAGTGTTCCAAGTAGCCTACCTGACAGGGTTGTTGGCCACGTCTGTGTCTTTAGCGTGTACACGGCCCACCACGGTCCCATCACGGGCATTCTCCTCCACCTCGAAGCTGTAGCTAGTTGCCATGAAAGCAGGCGGCTCGTCTGCGTCCTCCACCATAACCTTAACCGTGGCTGTGTCTTTGTAGGGGCCCCAGGCGATGAAACGGGGGTCCAAGTGTGTGTTGGATGCCTCTACCCTCAGGGTGTATGCCCTCTTAGTCTCAAAGTCCACAGGCTGGAAAGAGGGAGCAGCGTGGATTTAGTAATAATACATTTAAACTATATGATCATTAAAATCATGGGCCAATAAGGAGAAGGTTGTCTCCATGTAGTTCTTTCTATAATACTATTACTGCATCATAAAAATGATTTACTGTAGCTGTACACTGCTATCTAGAACCTTAGAGGGTTCTTCAGTTGTCCCCATAGGAGAACCCTTTGAAGAATCCTTTTTGGTTGCAGGTAGAACAATTTTGGTTCCAGGTAGAACCCTTTTGGGTTCCATGTAGAACCCTTTCTACTGCAAAAGGGTTCTACCTGGAACCAAAAAGGGTTCTAAACTGGAACCAAAAAGGGTTATTCTATGGAGACAGCCGAAGAACCCATTTGGATGCTTTTTTTCTAAGAGTGTCAAATCAAATATCAGTATGAAGTTGAGATGCTAGCTAGAGGGTGCTGTTGTAAAATAAGACAGTGGTTGTGGTCAACATCAGCACGAGACAACACAAAGACATTCTTTGCTCAGTCCTTATACGTAAGATGGCCCTTATTTCAGTTCAATGGCGTATCTAAGTCATAGCCTCAATCACCACCAGTTCATTTAATTGCAAGAAATTGGATAGACACTCCCAAATCAATTATGCTCAAAAATAGTTAATGGCCATATAGTGTGAACAACCCTCATCCTTCTACACCCTGCCTCCTACTGCTTTCACATATCCACCTGTTTTCTTGTTACCCTGACTCACTCGGCAGCCATCACTCCCACAAATTACCAAGTGAGACTTTAAAGTACCGACCGGAGCTGAGGGGGCAACATACCAGAATGCACACACACACACACACACACACACACACACACACACACACACACACACACACACACACACACACACACACACACACACACACACACACACACACACACACACACACACACACACACTTTATCTATCTCTGCCTGTATGGTGATTGATTTGAAGTTGTTTTCCTATCTCAGTTTTTTTGTTCATCCTTCAGTATTTTTTGCATGTCTTTAATGAAGCTGCCAACGGTGGGAACAGTCATGACCCAGTTCTTTCCTTTAACAGGTCGGTGAATGTTCCTCACTGACGTTGTCTCCTGAAGCTGTGGTCTTCTCTGTCTCACTCTTTTCCTCCCCCTCTATCTCTCTCTGTCTCCCCCTCTCTCTTTCTCCCTCCTCTCTCCTTTTCTTTCTGTCTTTTCTTTTCCTCCGTCCTCTCAATCTCTGCCCCTCTCTCTCTTTCTCTCCCTCTCTCTCTCTCTCGGTTCTTTTATTTTGGCACTTAATAATTTGCAGCTGAAACTAATCAGCGGTAGATAATATTCACAATAATGCCAGACTTCCTCTTAGCATTCAGCCTGCGCCTGGTAGCCCGCAGTTGAAACAGAATACTTGATTAAAATTCTGGCAATTCCGACAGTAATTTCGACTTTAATTTTCAACATGCTTTGAAGAGCAAAAGGTGATGATTTCCCGAGAGGTGTATAGTGGAGGCATTATGTTATTGAGAAGAGCAGGGCTACATCAAACTGATTGTTGTCGACACGCTGTATTGTCGTCGTCCCCCCCTCCCCTCCCCCTAACTCCTAACCACCCACCTCCACACACACACCACACCCAGCCTAATCAGCAGGCAGAATGTTCTCATTTGGGACCTGGGTCCTGGTATTTGTGATAGTCAAACACTGTTAAGAATTACAACCCACCCACCACCACCCTCTCTACTCAGCGTCAAGCCATTATTTCCTCTGATTCAATTCTTCCACTTTCCCCAGCTACAATTTGTATTACCCGGTGTTCATAAGACTTATTATCATTGGTGCCCTCCTCTGTTATGGAAATGAAGGGGATCTGCACTGAGCAGCAATGTCTGATCCCACTAGGGTTCATCTGGCCATAGAGGAAGTTGTTTACATGGCCGTTTTCCACATTTCAATGGCCGCTGTCGTGGCTTACCTGGTATAATCCTCAGGCATGATTAATAGAACAGCGCCATTTTTCAGCACATAGACTACACACTGGTACTCACACTCCACTGAACTGACAAAATTACCCAGCTTGCGTAAACCCTTGAGAGAATATGATTACTTCTCAGACACGCATGCAAAGGCCTCCCTCTCTCAGAGTTGTGTTAGTTTTGGAGAGGAGTAGAGGGGAGTGTGAGTGAGATTGCTGCTGATCTCTGAGTGTGAGGGAGCCTGTGCTGTGAAAGACAGTTGAGGGATTTTAAATAATGAAGCACCACCAGGTGGCAATGTTCCATCTAGGCTGCTGCTCCTGCTGCGTAGGGACCAGGGAGGGAAGCAGTGCCTCTCTCTCTCTCCTCTGGAGGCCCGGCTAAGCCTAACCATGGCAGGCAGGCGGCTCCAGGCGCAATGGTGCCAGTGATCACCCAGAGGCAGCCCAGGCGCGGTGCAGTGCAGTGCAAGGCTGACCTCCCCAGGTTGGTAAACGTCGGCATAATCCCAGCCCTGGAGCACAGCAGAGCTGCAGCGCCACGCTAGCAGCCGACCCACAGTCAGACTGCATAGATTCCTCTCCCAGAGAACCAACCATGAAAGTCAATGCTCGTAATAAGAAACTGAGGCGGTGTCATTGCAATCACAGAGTGGAACGGTGAAAAATCACTCCCCTCTCTCTCTCTCTCTCTCTCCTGCTCAGTGTGTGCTTCAGTCTCACACACAGGCACACGCTCTCTTTCTATTTTTCCCTCTCTTTCTCTCTCTGCCACACAGAAATTGCATATAGCCACCTTTACATATTCAAACACGCACAGACACACACAGGTGTATCAAGTAATGTCACGTATTGAGGCTATCATTTTAGTCCTCAGAATGTTAGTGAAAGGGCAGTAACAAAAAGGGTGATTCAATGCAGATGACTCTATAGACTGTCTCACACATTCTTTTCATTCCTCCATCATTTTTATGGAATAGTAAATCCCCTTCAGTCCCTTCTCACCTTTCTCAGTTTGATAACACCCTCACGGGTGTCAGTGTCGGTGGTAATCTCAAACACAGTCATCCCATCGCCCTCGATGAAACGATATGACACAAGTCCATTCTCCCCCAGATCTGGATCTTTAGCCTTCAGACGGCCTACCTCCTCACCCGAAACCTTGTCCTCTGAAACGGACATGGCGTATACACCTGTGGGGAGAAACAATAGAAACTGTTACAAATTTAAAAAATATATCATTCACACTTGTATTCGATGCCTGATGCCTGCTTTGACTTACTCCGAGGTACAGAATAGCATTCACCCAACTTTCCACTGCATTCATGTAATCTTGTTTTAAATGAGCCCCTGTCTATCCTTGTCACCATGGGGGCAGCTGTATATAGTTAGATACATGCACCTACATAGCTAGGTACTAGTAAAGAGGCTCCTAGTCTTCACCAAGTAGCTCAGATTGTCACTGCTCAATCCCCTTCTCTTCCTGTATTAGGCTATAGGCTTGGGGAATGTATGTTAGAAGAAATTGAAGTTGTAAAAGCCAATTATTGTTATTATATGCCTTATTCTTGAAACATTTTATAATTCCAGTAAAATTTTGATGACAATATACATGTTTTATTTAAAATTTATTTAACAAGGCAAGTCAGTTAAGAACACATTTTACAATAACCCTGGGCAAACTCTCCCCTAACCCGGACGACGCAGGACCAATTGTGCGCCGCCCTATGGGACCCCCAATCATGGCCGGTTGTGATACAGCCTGGGATTGAACCAGGGTCTGTAGCGGTGCTTCTAGCACTGAGATGCCTATCTATATCACTGAGATTAATGTTTTATATATATATATATATATATATAAATATATATATATATATATATATATAATGTTATGGTTCTGATAGCATGATGCAACTTGCACTTTGTTTTTAGGGTTGATTGAGACAATGTATTCCCCCCAACCTTATTCTTTCAATAATGTTTTTTAAAAATATTATATTGTGTATGTCTTTCCTTATCAAATGTAAGACTAAATGCCATTTGTAATATGTTTTGGTGCATATACAGTGAGCTCCAAAAGTATTGGGACAGAGAAAATGTTTTGTTCATAACACTTATTATGATTGACAGTCAAAATACAAAGTGCTGGAGTACAGAGTCAAAACAACAAAAACATTTTCACTGTCCCAATACTTGTGAAGCTCACTGTATGTATTTAAAATACTATCCAGATAAGAAAGTTAAAATACTATCCAGATAAGAAAAATACTACTAGTCAAGAAAACGGCTGTAACTCATTCACAGTAAAGTATATTACTATTCTGATTTCAGATAATCAATCTTTACAAAATATAAGAACGACTAAATATGCTCAGTTTTTCTCCATCTTCAATGGCAGCTGTTTGGGGACAAAAGCATATAAGATTGTCACGTTTGTCGTAATAATGGTCGGACCAAGCTGCAGCGCGATATGGTTTCCACATAATTTATTAAAGTGAAAACTTAGAACAAAACAAATAAAGAAACTAACAACGAACCGTGACTAACGAGATGCTACGTGCACTAACTCAAAACAATATCCCATAACACACAGGTGGAAAAATGCTACTTAAGTATGATCCCCAATTAGAGACAACGATAGCCAGCTGCCTCTAATTGGGAATCATACCAAAACACCAACATAGAAAAAACAAACTAGAACCCCACATAGAAAATATAAACCTGACTAAACCCCTAGTCACGCCCTGACCTACTCTACCATAGAAAATAAAGGCTTTCTATGGTCAGGACGTGACAAAGATACACATTTTCACAGGTGTTTTTTCTTGACTGATTAGCATTTCATTGATGTGGTCCTATCACATGTCATATCATTTGAAAGGGCTGTTTCTCAGCTTTCAAAATCTGTATCATGTTTTCATATATGGTTTGACACCAGAAAAGTATGCTCATTAATGCACGCTGAGGTCATCGTCTCAGTAATTTCAGGAATTCCTAAACTCTCCAAACAATGATGCAACAATACCAATATGGCGATTTACAGTTTATTTTTTATTTTTTATTTTACCTTTATTTAACTAGGCAAGTTGGAGTTAGCTGCTGTTTCCATTCATTTTTAATGCTGTAAAACACATTTGTGGTATTTTACTGTGCATTCTACAATGTTTTTAAGAGAAGTCTTACAGTGTAAGTACATGTCGTGGTCCATCTTTGAAAAACAGTGTGTCTTTAACTGTTCTGCATTTACACTTAATGACAGAGAGAGAGAGAGAGAGAGAGAGAGAGAGAATAATGGAGCACAAGAGATAACTGTGGAGGTCAGCTGGCCAGCACCTGAAGGCCTCAGCCAATGAGCAGTCAGTGTTTTGTGTTTGTATTTGCATGTGTGAGTGTGTGTCTACAGGGGTGCATGCACCTGCCTGTGGCCGAGCCAGAGCAGTAGGTCCATATGCCCTCTCCGCCCTATCTGCTCCACCTATTGAAGTGTTCAGAGCCAAACGCTTCAGCTGCATTTAAAAATAACTCTGGCATGGGAAGGAGCCTTTTAAAAATGGCCTGATGATACAAAGGGCTGCTACTTCAATCAGACTACATAGAAAACTATGGGATATTTTCATGAGAACGTTACTGAATCCTCCCAGTCTAAAATGGCTCTGACCTGGAATAAACATGAACATAATATCATAGGCTGAACAATATGACAATACTGATCTGTATGTCATCTGAAAAAGTATGTCATCACTTATTGAACAATGTTCCAGTTTTCATCATCTGGGAAATAGTTGACATTGTGACACGTGTTCGAGTCAGCCTAATGACTCAACCAGTTTCTCACCCCACCCAGGACTAGTTTACCCCAAATATGTCGATAATTTTCCATCCAAGAGCCACTGTTAGCAGGGCTACATCCGAGCCGCAGTGCTGATAGTAGGGGAAAGAGTGGGGCTCTCTGGGACAAATCTTCAGGCTCTACTCTCAAGAAGTAGGGGGAAATTGATGTAGGCCATTTCTACTATATGAGACATAAATCTGTGTTTAGCTCGCGGTTTAGAGCTACAAGAATTCCCCTCCATTCCCCCCCTGTCGAACAGAAATACTGACACAAGCACTGTTAATATTTCACAACTCTTTATCGGCTTAAGATACTTGCTGTCATCACATCTCCTATGAGCGCAATGAAACCATTTAATAATTAAGCTTCAATATATCCCCTTTAACATCTACACCCTGTATAAACCGTGTGTTGCATGGCCTCTGGGGCCAGCAGCGATCCATATTTTCAAGTGTCAATCCTAATATGTCAGCTGAGGCTTGAGGGGCTGGGAGAGCGCTAGACTGGCTAAAAGCAGACCTGTCCCTCTTGGATGATGGTGCTCGTACCTCAGCAGAGAGGGACAGTGACGGCAGGAAGAGAGACCATCTCAGGATCTCAGTCAGCTTAAGAAAACAGAAAAGAAAAAACAGAAAAAGTGAAAAAAAGAGAGACAGGACTCTTCACTTACTCTGAGGGAACTTCGGTGGGTTGTCGTTGACGTCCGTCAGGGTGATTTTCACTTCTGTTGTCCCTGACAGTCCCCCCATGTGTCCCCCCATGTCCTTGGCTTGTATGACGACGTCATATTCCTGCCGCGCTTCCCTGTCCATGTTGGGCAGAGCTGTCCGGATTATCCCTGGGGACAGGAGAGGAGGAAAATGGCTTTAATTCAAGAAGGAGCTGCCTGTGACCTTTCAACAGCCTACTACTCTGCAAGGCCTACTGGGAGGAGCAGGGCATGTTGGGTCATCACTGAAACGTGAGATCCCATTGTGACAAGTGCCATCGCCATCTCATTCATCAGGCTCCTTTTCTAATATTGGCGTAACTAGTGTGATATATAAAAGGGGAAAAGAAGTGACTTGTTTCATTGGAAACTGCAGAACAATGCTCAGAACAACAGCGAGGAACTGTTTTTTTTAAGCCAGTCTTGTTTATTTATTTATTTTTCTGTGAGGAAACTGGCGCTTCTCACATCACAGGAGAATATGATGGGGATGGTTGATCTCTGGTGATATTTAGATGAGCCTGTGCATGAAACGCAGATAAGCCAAAAACAAATTAGAAATGTGAGCATGGGACAGGATCCAGTGAAATATCCAGCTTTGGTTTATTAGCAGGATTTTCTCTCTCCAATCTCTCTCTCACTCTGAGATCTCCCTGTTTGGCTGGGGGTACTTTGGCTCCCAGGATGCTTAGAGTTCAACCAGGATATTGCTTGCCTAATCTGGCCGTGAGTTAATTCTGTTTGGCAAAGGACAGGTACACTCAGACTTTGCCTTGGAGAAATCCCAAAGCACGACAGGGCTGATCCTCAACGCCCCTTACTTGGCACGGTTACAAAATCAGAGAATTGACAGATTATCATAAGATACATTTAAATACATGACCGTTTTGATACGAGACATACAGTCGTGGCCAAAAGTTTTGAGAATGACACAGATATTAATTTTCACAAAGTCTGCTGCCTCAGTTTGTATGATGGCAATTTGCTTATACTCCAGAATGTTATGAAGAGTGATCAGATGAGCTGCAATTAATTGCAAAGTCCCTCTTTGCCATGCAAATTAACTGAATCCCCAAAAAACATTTCCACTGCATTTCAGCCCTGCCACAAAAGGACCAGCTGACATCATGTCAGTGATTCTCTCAATTAACACAGGTGTGAGTGTTGACGAGGACAAGGCTGGAGATCACTCTGTCATGCTGATTGAGTTCGAATAACAGACTGGAAGCTTCAAAAGGAATCATTGCTGGAATCATTGTTCTTCCTCTGTCAACCATGGTTACCTGCACGGAAACATGTACCTTCATCATTGCTTTGCACAAAAAGGGCCTCACAGGCAAGGATATTGCTGCCAGTAAGATTGCACCTAAATCAACCATTTATTGGATCATCAAGAACTTCAAGGAGAGCGGTTCAATTGTTGTGAAGAAGGCTTCAAAGCGCCCAAGAAAGTCCAGCAAGCGACAGGACCGATTCAGCTGCGGGTTGATTCAGCTGCGGGATCGGGGCCCCACCTGTATAGAGCTAGCTCAGGAATAGCAGTAGACAGGTGTGAGTGCATCTGCACGCACAGTGAGGTGAAGACCTTTGGAGGATGGCCTGGTGTCAAGAAGGGCAGCAAAGAAGCCACTTCTCTCCAGGAAAAACATCAGGGACAGAATGATATTCTGCAAAAGGTACAAGGATTGGACTGCTGAGGACTGGGGTAAAGTAATTTTCTCTGATGAATCCCCTTTCCGATTGTTTGGGGCATCCGGAAAAAAGCTTGTCCGGAGAAGACAAGGTGAGCGCTACCATCAGTCCTGTGTCATGCCAACAGTAAAGCATCCTGAGACCATTCATGTGTGGGGTTACTTCTCAGCCAAGGGAGTGGGCTCACTCACAATTTTGCCTAAGAACACAGCCATGAAAAAAGAATGTTACCAACACATCCTCCGAGAACAACTTCACCCAACCATCCAGGAACAGTTTGGCGACGAACAATGCCTTTTCCAGCATGATGGAGCACCTTGCCATAAGGCAAACATGATAGCTAAGTGACTCGAGGAACAAAACATTGATATTTTGGGTCCATGGCTAGAAAACAAAAACAAAAACCCACAAATTCTGACAAACTCCAAGCATTGATTATGCAAGAATGGGCTGCCATCAGTGTGGCCCAGAAGTTAATTGACAGCATGCCAGGGCGGATTGCAGAGGTCTTGAAAAAGAAGGGTCAACACTACAAATATTAACTCTTTACATCAATTTCATGTAATTATCAATAAAAGCCTTTGACACTTATGAAATGCTTGTAATATTACTTCAGTACTCCTTAGTAACATGTGACAAAAATATCTAAAGACACTGAAGCAGCAAACTATCTATCTATCTATCTATCTATCTATCTATCTATCTATCTATCTATCTATCTATCTATCTATCTATCTATCTATCTATCTATCTATCTATCTATCTATCTATCTATCTATCTATCTATCTATCTATCTATCTATCTATCTATCTATCTAACTAGATGAAGTCGGAAGTTTACATACACCTTAGCCAACTACATTTAAACTCAGTTTTTCACAATTCCTGACATTTATTCCTAGTTAAAATTCCTTGTCTTAGGTCAGTTACGATCACCACTTTATTTTAAGAATGTGAAATGTCAGAATAATAGTAGAGAGAATGATTTATTTCAGCTTCTATTTCTTTCATCACATTCCCAGCGGGTCAGAAGTTTACATACACTCAATTAGTATTTGGTAGCCATGTCTTTAAATTGTTTAACTTGGGTCAAACGTTTCGGGTACCCTTCCACAAGCTTCCCACAATAAGTTGGGTGAATTTTGGCCCATTCCTCCTGACAGAGCTGGTGTAACTGAGTCAAATTTGTAGGTCTCCTTGCTCGCACACGCTTTTTCAGTTCTGCCCACAAATGTTCGATAAGACTGAGGTCAGGGCTTTGTGATGTCCACTCCAATACCTTGACGTTGTAGTCCTTAAGCCATTTTGCCACAACTTTGGAATTATGCTTGGGGTAATTGTCCATTTGGAAGACCCATTTCCGACCAAGCTTTAACTTCCTGACTGATGTCTTGAGATGTTGCTTCAATATATCCACATAGTTTTCCATCTACATGATGCCATCTATTTTGTGAAGTGTACCAGTCCATCCTGCAGCAAAGCACCCCCACAACATGATGCTACCACCCCCGTGCTTCAAGGTTGGGACCTCCTCTTTATCCTCCAAACATAACGATGGTCATTATGCCCAGACTTTTCTATTTGTGTTTCATCAGACCAGAGGACATGTCTCCAAAAAGTACGATCTTTGTCCCCATGTGCAGTTGCAAACCATAGTCTGGCTTTTTTATAGCAGTTTTGGAGCAGTGGCTTCTTCCTTGCTGAGTGGCCTTTCAGGTTGTTTCGATATAGGACTCGTTTTACTGTGGATATAGATACTTTTGTACCTATTTCTGTAAACAATTGTTGGAAAAATTTCTTCTGTCATGCACAAAGAAGGGCCAAAACTATAGTTTGTTAATTAACAAGAAATTTGTGGAGTGGTTGAAAAACAAGTTTTAATGACTCCAAACTAAGCGTATGTAAACTTCCGACTTCAACTGTATACAATGTCATGCTACCTGGATGAATATGAAACAAGGCAGGACAGAGAGGTTGGGTACCTGTTTGTGGTTCCACTGAGAAGTAGGGTTGGCCTTGGAGAATGCTGTACACCAGTCTGGCACTATTCCCGTAGGTGGGATCATCAGCATCTGTGGCCGTTACCTGCATCACTGAGGTACCTGGAGGACACAAGAAACGCGGGTGTTATTATTTTCAACACCATTTATTTACCCAACATAATAGTAGACTTGCAATTTGTAAATCATTATGACATTTAGCTTGAGCCAATCCTATGTTTCTCAAATGAAATTCCTGCTCTATAGCTCCTGATGCTTGGAAGTTTTTGCCATTCTAGAAATCACTTAATCTTAACCTGAATGATGGTGCAGTCAGCATCCCTCCTATGGTTATAATGTCCTTAAGTGTTCATGGTTTTGGAATTCACACAAAGCCTAGCCGTTTCACCAGTACTTGAAATGAATTTGCCATCACAATGGTTTCTGAACATATTTGAAGCTGGGCTGGTTTAAACTGCCAAGTCTGAGCCCCAGAAGCACCATTTGGGTTGTCAGCGGGTGGAATCACAGGGTAACAGATTGTTACTCTGTGACAGGCCAGCATAAAGGATGTTGTATTACAAGGTGTGACCCCCCACAGACACACACACACACAAAACACTCACGAGGAAGAGGGAAATTGCAAAGCCACAACAACAACAGGAACACTTCCAATTTTGCCTCCCCCGGTCAGATTTCAGTAATTTTGAATAATGCATGGGAAACAAGCTGTTCACTGGTAAACAGTCTGAGGAAGGGAGAATTAGACAGAGGGTAGGGAATCCTTCACGGTCCATTCCCCAGCCAGACTCACCGACGTTGGACATTTCAGGCACCCTGGCGTAGTATGGTCCATGTAGGAACTCAGGTGGGTTGTCATTGATGTCCTGGACCTTGACTATGAACTCAGACGGAGGCTCCAGAGGCTTGTTGGTGGCCCTGTCCACAGCCTGGGCTGTGAGGGTGTACTGGGCCTGCTCTTCCCTGTCCAGTGTCTTGGTGGCATGGATGTTGCCTGTCTTGTCATCAATGACGAAAATGGTGCCTGCACCCTCCCCTGAGAGAATGTACTTGCAATTGCCATCTCCAGCGTCAACGTCTGAGTGGAGCTGGAAACAAATGGACAGCAGAACATTTTAGCAAAATTACTTGGGTAAAATATGTAAAAACCATTTAAAAATACTACATTCCAACATGTAGTGTGATCACTAGGAGCATGGATAAGGAGAAGCACATTCAGCCCAGGCAATCATGTAAATGTGATTATGCTAAACTGACTTGAAACCAATATGTTTCAACACAGAGAATCAATCTATATTTCCTCTGATGATAAACATTAGGTGCAACACAGCAACATTACAATTAGTGGTCTGTCACCTTATCAGGTAGTTAGCCACTTAGTTGATTGGTTCATTTCTGCAATTCAAAACACGTAGAACTATATTCCCACAAACGCATATGTGAATGATATTTTAATTTTGCAATATCTACCAACTTTCATTATATTCTATGAAGTATTCTTCATAGAAGCCTGTTCTGCATGCATGTTGTTTTTGTTGTTGATTGATGTCATGATTGATATTCCAATCCAATAATAACAAGGTACCATCTCTGTCACTGCTGGAATTAGAGGCAAATTTAGGTCCCCATTTGTAATCATCATTTCTGTGGACCCATAAATCGCTTGTTTCCCAGATGTCAGTGTCTTTGGGGGATGCTTTAATATTAAAAATGAAATCCAATTCATAACCTTTAATCAAGTGGGCCACTGATTGCTTTTGTGTAACAAATTGAAGATATTGCAAGGTCTCCGCTGGTAATGAAAACCCCTTGTGACTCTAATTCAGCAGTCAACAGATAGATAGAGGGAAAGAATGGGAGAGAAAAGAGAGGTGGGAAGGTGATGATTAAGAATTTAAAACAGTGACCTTACCCTGCCCACTAACACTGGGTCTGGCCCTGTGTACTCCTCAATGACAAAGAACTGGTTCCAGACCCAGCCTCTCTTGGAGCGATGTAGGACCTGTCCCTCTTTGCCTGTCCTCTCCCGGTGCCTGTGTAGGGAGAGGCGGTGGCGGTGGCTGTGCTCCAGGGGTGCCGAGGTGGCCACAGCGCTGCACAGCACGGCGCCCAGGCACATCAGAAACACCTGCAGTCCTAGTCCCTCCCACATCCTGCTGCCTGCTGCCTGCTGACCAACGCTACTCCGACCTTCCTCTGGGCCTTCCTGCACGTGTGCCTGTATCCCCTGAGAGGCACAACCCAGAGATAATCCTGGAAAAACCTTCCTAAGAGGTCCTTCCTGGACTGTGGCTTCACTCCACTCACTCACTAGCCTGGGGACTTGGACCCTAAGCCTCACCGGATCCTTTGGTTTTGCTTTATGCAGTTACTCATCACAACCCCCTTCTTCTTCTTCTCTCTCTTCCTCCTTCTTCTCCTCCCGACGTAGGCCCTGAAATGAAAATACACAGTCAGTCACAGGGGACAAAACAGTTCTGTACAAGAGTAGTTATCATCAGCCCACACTCCAACCAAAGTTTTAATTGACTCCTCTCTAAATCTCGACATATTAATTCATTTTGTGCCTCTATCTTGCTCTAATTAAGTGACAGAGGTTGTAAACTCATTTGCTCTTATTTAATTAGACATCAAGCCACTGGTGTTCTCAAATTGAAACGTTGCCTATGTTTTGTCCCTTGTAGTATTACATTGGGTGATTAGAGCAAAAGTGAAATTGTTTCCTTGAAAATTCTTATTTGGATAAAATGCATCACTTAATTTTAATTCCCTGACCATGCACCGATGGTCAACAACGCGACAATGGAGCTAAAAAGAGAATAGTCTAATAGTTGATTTTCTCAGTCACAACTGCAACCAAAAGCAGGCTTTACCACATGCCAATAGGTTATGTTACACATCCGACAATTAACCAGATGAGGTGTTGTTGTCAGTCCCATGATTGGCTTTCATCACTTCCTACTTGGCTGCTCATGGATGGACAGAGGAACAAATGGCCCTTTTGGGGATTTTCCTGTTCAGTGAGCCACTAAGAACCTTCAGCCTCAGCACTTCAGCAACGATGCTAGCTGGAAGCCCAACCACAACAATAATACTTTAACACACTGCTTAAAGCTGCCTCTCACTGGAACCAGTTCAACACACAGTCCAGCAGGGAAGAGAGTGAGGGAGAGAAGAGGAAAAAAACAGAACAAATCTCCAGCTTGTGTGACAGCGCTCATAAATAAAGTCCAAATAAAGCGCATCCACCAGTGAAGTAGGGAAATGGCATCCTAACTCAGCTGGACCTCTCCACTGTCAGCCCCCATAATGAACGCCTGATAACGCTTCATGCTTTCCAGTGTCTCAGCTGTAAATTGGCAGCTACTCTGGAAAAAATAATACATTTTATGCTTTCTTTCATTATTGACTGGCCACCAAAATGTCAGCAAACTGTGTGTGTAGGAGTGGTTTTATTGCCTCCGAAGCCCCATCATCTCAAGGGGAGTGTTTCCCATTTAAATGCTTCGGGAATCACAGGCATTCATTCCTTTCCAGTAAATCCAGATGGCTCCTATAGGCCCACTCTGCAGAGGTACATAAAAAAAATGGACAGCTAATGCAGCTCTATGCTATCATGTCGGAAATTCCTATGCAGAAGCAGTTATTTTCAATCTGTGTCAAATCAAAGGAAATGAGTTGAGATTCAAACAGCCGACTCAGAAGTCTGAGACACAAGTCTCCTACTTGTTTGATGATGAAATTACGTGACTAGGATCTAATCAACGCTGGATATTCCATTACATTCCACAGGATTTAAGCTTGACTCACACACCTTTCGTAGGTCTACATTGGGTGAAATGAAACCCACTCCATGTTTTTATTGTATTTTTTAAGTATTTCTCTTGGTATGTCCTCTAAAGAGGTCCTTGAAAGAGTGAGCTTCCACCCACAACATGTTGCAACAATATCCATGTGGTACATAGGGGCGGCAAGTAGCCTAGCATTGGGCCAGTGGCCGAAAGGCTACTGGTTCAAATCCCAGGGCAGACTAGGTGAATAATCTGCTGATGTGCCTTTGAGCAAGGCACTTAACCATAATTGCTCCTGTAAGTCGCTCCTCTGGATAAGAGCGTCTGCTAAATGTAAATGTAAAAAAATTGCGGTCCTATAACTTTGCCTACATTTGATTTAAAATGCATCCCCACTCCAAGACGAATCAAGAGGGTTCTAATACATGATTCACCCCCAGATCGATCTCTATTTGCTTCCGTCTTGGCTAAGACAGATGTGCTGAATAAGTAGTCTGGTCCAAAGTCACTAATTGATGGTAAGTGGTTCACCAGTGATGCAAAATCTCTCATCTGTTACAGTAATACAGTGATTGTGATTCATGTATTAAGTATTCCAGTGGAAGGCTAGACAGCTAAATGTTTCAATGCAGCACCACTATGGAATGGTGAGAATTTGTGAATATGGAAAAATACACTGAATATACCAAACATCAGGAACACCTTCCTAATATAGAGCTGCACCCCCCACTACCACCTTTTGCCCTCAGAAAAGCCTCAATTCGTCGGGGCATGGACTCTGCAAGGTGTCGAAAGCATAACACAGGGATGCTGGCCCATGTTGACTTCAATGCTTCCCACAGTTGTGTCAAGTTAGCTGGATGTTCTTTGGATGATGGACCATTCTTGATACAAATCAAACTGTTGAGGATGAAAAACCCAGCAGCCTTCCATTTCTTGACACAAACCTAACTTTTGTCTTGCCTATTCACCCTCTGAATGGTACACATACACAATCCATGTCTCACTTGTCTCAAGGCTTACAAATCCTTCTTTAACCTGACTCCTCCCCTTCATCTACACTGATTGAAGTGGATTTAACAGGTGACATCAATAAGGGATCAAATCTTTCAACTGGATTCACCTGGTCAGTCTATGTCATGGAAAGAGAAGGTGTTCTTAATGTTTATATACTCACGTGTATATCAACACGCTATAGCATCTTGTAAATATTGTAAAAGGAGGGATAGGCCATAGCTGCAGACTGTAATATATGCAGGTTTACTGTCATGAGTCTTGCCCTGGAGGCAGGACTGAGCGACTGCAGCAAAATTGACCAGCTGCAAAGTGAACATTGGCTATATTGTAAAAATGTATGAAAACTAAAATGTGCTTTTTGGTCTTAATTTAAGGTTAGGGTTAGCAGTTGTGGTTAAGGTTAGGGTTAAGGTTAGGTTTAAAATCAGATTTTATGACTTTGGGGCTGTGCCAGCTAGTGACCACTCTGCAGAGCTGCCTCCAGAACAAGATTCATGAAGAAAAACGCTAAAGAAGAGTATCATGTTCCTCTTGAATAAATAACTTAATGAGGGGTAAGAAAATGCCACAGCTGCTTGTAAGTGAAAAATTATTACTGAGACAATAATTATGGGAAAAAGGGAAAAAAATAGCTTGTGCTCCAGAAGATACTAAATTGCCAGCTACAAATATCCTTGTTTCTTAATTGTAGTTTGTGACTCCAGCTCTATTTCTACTGTTCAAGCCCATGGACAGTGGTGGAGAGGGGATGCCTGAGGAGAAATGGAGAGACCTGACATTGAGGGACAATTAAAACAATCCCTCTAGTCTTTCTGCAAGTCTCCGCTATTCTAAAAGTAGCCAGTAACTTCACACTATCACAGCCATAAAAAGAGAAGATCAGGAGAGAGGCACTGGGCAGAAAAATCCTCCCTCTCTTTCAGAGCAGTCTTTTTGACATTAAGCAAGTGACTTCAGTATCTCATAGAGGTGCTGTAACAGCACGTCTTAGTGCACTGCCAATAGGACTATTTTAAAAGGAACCAATGGGAAAGTGGAATGCTTGAGTTTGTTCCATGCTGATGTTTCATATTGAGTACCAACACATCAATAGACTCTAAAAGGCATACGATCCCACACCATTTGATTGGGGGGAACCCCAAAAAGCACTTATCAGCTCAGTGGGGCTCTTACATAATTGAACTCTAACCAGCAAGTATGGTCCTCAAAGGAAATATCATTAAGCAGTACATACAAAACATATTTTACTGGTTCAATGCAGGGCTTCATTAGGGTTATAATAAGAATCAAATATCTCATGATTTTCACACAGTAGAAAGGGGGCCTGTCCTCAATAAGTAAAGCATTTCTTCAGCCTCTGAAGGTGCATGTGGGGGTTGGGGTTTGTTTTTACAGCTGGGAGATGTGTTCTTCTTTTTTAAGTAGGAAGCACAATCGCTCCCCAATGGTTATTGGAGCTATAATTTTTTAATCGCAAGCAAAACAAATGCATTTTAACAGAAGACAGAGGATGGAATTGTATGCTCAAACCCGAACCTCCCTGTGCAGAGGGGTTCAGCTTACCTACCATTAAAATTGTACAAGGGGGCTTTCTTCTCTCTCTCTCCCTCTCCCTCTGCCACTCCCTCGCCCTCTCTCTCTCTCTCTTTCTCTCTTATTCTCTAGTGCCAGTTTAATTCTGTAAGTCCAGTCACACATAGGCATAGATGGAATGGTCTGTGTAGATTTGATATATGCCCCTGTCTTCCAGAACCCTGGAGGCTCCACCACTGTTCTCACAAGTGTTTAGGACTGTATTGTCATACTAGTGTGTGTGTGTGTGTGTGTGTGTGTGTGTGTGTGTGTGTGTGTGCGCGCGCACAAAGTATGTCTATTGAGTGTGTACATGTACTGATTGTGTGAATGGTGTGGGCAAACAGTATATTTATTGGGTGTTGTCATTATACAATGAATGGCCTATGCTAACCTTTACTAGGCAAGTCAGTTAAAAACACATTCTTATTTACAATGACGGCCTACCAAAAGGTGAAAGGCCTCCTGCGGAGACAGGGGCTGGGATTAAAAATACAAATATAGGACAAAACACACATCATGACAAGAGATACACCACAACACGACATAAAGAGAGACCTACGACAACAATACAACATGGTAGAGAGAGAGAGAGAGAGAGAGAGAGAGAGAGAGAGAAATACAGAGAGAGAGGGTGGAGAGAAATACAGAGAGGGAGGGTGAGAAATACAGAGAGAGAGAGAGAAATACAAGAGAGAGAAAGCGAGGGAGAAAGAGAGAGGTAGAGACTCCAGTCTAGCGTTACAAATGGGGTTGCTGAGAGGGATGCAAGCCGCTTTGGAATTAATTCTCCATGTGCTGCCTGCATCCTGGCCTTCCCTTTTCGTGACCAGCTTTGAAGCACTTACTGGAGCAGTGGAGGAGGGTTTAGTGCTTGGTTTACTGTGCAGCTTGAGGGGATGTAAAAGAGTGGAGGTATTTCTGCTCTAAGAATGGCATGTGTGACATACCTTTGCACTGCTCGAATGCGATATTGAATCATTTCTCATCATAATTACCTAATCTATAAGGAATAAAATAATGAACATTACAACAATAACAAATACCATTAAATATACAGTCAAATGTATTTTCATTCAAGTTCCAAGAAATGTTAAATACAGGGAATAAGATTGCACCTCTAAACAGTAGGCTATGCATCCGTTAAAGATACAAGCACGGTACTGTACAGGTTATACGGATAAGAAAATGCTTGCACTCAACACAAAGTGGCCACATGATCACGGCAGATTGTTAGACAGACCATATCATAATGAAAGTCAACCACCCCTCTAAGCCAACCACATGCTCTGCAATACGCCACTTTCATGGAAAAACAAGGTGCACTGCAGTCTGTATATTACACCATAGGTGCTGAGTGTTTCCCTTTAACAATGCTGTATTTTGGAGCATGACCCCTGTATCCGCCTGAGTGGTGGTTCTATTCCTAGGACTCAAGCTTTCTCGGAATCTTAACCCCTTGCACACATAAAATCTTTGTTTGGATAAAGAAATTGAGAAATAACACCACCGTCACCACCTATTCTTACAGTGTTGAAATAAGCAGATCAGGGTCAAGTGATCAGGACTGTAGTCTTGTGTAGTCCTCAGAGCTTCATCATGCTGCTTCTCACTCTGACAGGTAATTGCTCCAACACTATTACCATAGAGGACTCTTGAGATCAGGAGGTTCTCTGTTATTCTCCTATTAATTTTAGAGAGAGATATTTTTTTTCTTTTAAAGTTAATTTCCTGGAATTCTACACATTTTGCTATGGGGAGCAGAGAACATGTTGCTGTTTTAAAGCAAGCTTTCTGCAATTCTACACATTTTGCCATGGGGGAGCAAACATTTTGCAATCTTATAACACATTTCACACAATTCTACCCATTTTGCCATGGAGTGTAGAGAACACTTTTGCCAAAATGTAGGCCATGTTAATGATAGCTGAGTGATAGTGAAAACAAAATCAATGGGGGTCCCCTGGCAGACAGGACCCCTGGGCACCTGCCCTGCATGCCCAGTCTCAATTCGGACATGATAACTATAAGTGTAGTTAGCTGGCTAGACTAACTTACCAAGCAAAAAATTGTTTGCTGACATTCAAATTTAGTGACTTACAAAAAAAGAGAGAAACTGCTGAAGCGCAACCAAATTTCGAAATTACACCTTTTGTATTCTACTATTCTAAGTTGCAACAGTAAGTTGAGACACCGACTGAGTCCCTATCGGCAAGGGGCCCTAAGCAACCACTTGTGTCACAAATACCCTGCTGACAAGTTTGTCAACTTTGAAAATACTGTCCTGTTTTTACCTTTTGTATACGACATGGCTTCTGTAAATCAATGCCTCACAACAAAGACATGCTAGTATATCTACAAAGATATCATAGCATTCATGGCCTTGACGGACTAAACTCTTTAAAAGAAGACATAAGAGGATAAACAACAACAACAAAAAACGATTTTCTATTCAATACGACTGCATGGAAAGAGGCTTTGAAGCCGCACTGCAAGGAGGAAAAGTGGTCTTTGGTTTCTGGTTACTGTGGGCTGCTTCCTGTGGCTTTTATAAGCAACAAAATAGAGAAAAGAAACCAACGATTGTGCTCCCAGGACATATCCTGACTCTTAATTGCCATTCAATTACACAGACTAATCAGTGTAGGTGTTTCACAAACAAAATACCCCAGTCTGGCTTTCTGCACTTCAGAAACAAAGAGGTCATTAGTATTCTAACAGGTGAGTGATGCACCTGCTTTTTTTCCCCTCTGAGCTGACAGAGTTAGAATAATATGCTAAAGCCATCATCCACAATGTGGCGTCACAGCTACAGGTGAAGGAAGAGTGCATGTACAGAAGATACTGTTACTGCTGCTACAGCCTTTGCATGCTGCTGTTCGTGTTGCTGCCGATGCCGTTGTTCGGAGGGATGTCAAGAGCCGTGGAAAACGACTGATTCCACGGATAGCAGCCAGTAATTTGCACTATGGGAGTAAGGGAAAGCAACCAAAAAAAAAGAGCGAGGGAGAGGATGCAGAGGATGCAGCTGAGCTTGAAGCGATGGTGGGAGTCTCGTTACCGAGACGGCTGGCTGTGGGATGGAGATGGAAATGGCGGAGGAGGTATGTATCACAGAGGAGCTGCACTCAAAGTGATGATATTTCAGATCAGCCCTAGGCTTCTTTCCTCTCTGGTGTGCTCAGGAAGGCAGTGCATGCCCTTGGAGTTGAAAGGTTTATGACTGGGTATCATTTTACTGTGGCAAACAAGGCTCAGCACTCAGGTTAAGTTACCTTGAAATATCTGAAGGTTAGAAGCCCTGCACAAGTCAACCACAGTGCTTCTTCTGTATACCTGGCTACAGGAGTGTGGGTGGGAAGGGGTTTGATAGAGCACTGTGAAGGTAGGATGCACCTGTCACTCATGACTACAACAAACTGGACGGAAAACAAGATGGAGAGTAAGAGAAGGACAAGAAGCTACAGCTGAAACAGTACAGTCCATACACAGCCTGAACAAAGGGCAGTCACAAACAAACCACAAAGGGAATGATAAGGTTCAGCGAGACAAACATGATTGTTCCACTTCACAGGAGCTTCTGACTATGTGTGTTCATGTGTGTTGCATGTATCTGGTGGAGTAGGGGGTATCGGATCTCTCTTAAGCCACTACATGAAGTTAAGGAGTAATTATTAACTACAAGTACCCACATCAGTTTGTTCATAGACTAGTAATCCTAGTCTCAGAGGACATGAGTACACTGTATTATGTATATGAACACAAACAGCATTAAAAATAGGCCTATCTAGGAAGTCTGAAAGGTAACTTATTCATGCCAGTATCCCCAAACTCTGTCATTTAGTAAATGTATATTCAACTTAAAATGAATAAAGCAGAGGAAAGACTATCTTTGTAAATGACGAAAATGGTTACGTGCGCACAGAAGTTATGCATCTTGTTAATGAACATTTACTTCAGTCAGCAAAACTGAATTGATGTTGCAATTGCACAACAATACCATTAACCAAAGAGTTGTATCATTAAGAAAATGCTGAATAACTATTCAGCTCAAAAATACACTTTCTAAACAGCTGAGAATACAATTAAAGAAACAAAAAAGCAGTAAGACATTTGAATCGGAAATAGCTAAATAGACTGTAATTGCAAGCACCAATCTGAAATCTCTCCACTGAATGTGAAACTAAATGGCATGTACTCAAAACCTTTACAAAGGGTCTCCACTACTGACAACCAGCAGACGTCAGAAGGCAACGCATGCTATGGTGGTGCCTCCAATTAGTAAGAACCAGGGTTTCTCTTTTTGTGTCACATCCATAACATAATAATTATGTCTTCGGTTATTATGCAAGTCTAATTGCTATGCCTCATTGCTGTGTATCCAAGAATGTTAATGACTGGATATATAGAAAAAGTAAGAAAAAAAATAATTGAAGACATCTGCATCTCTTCCGCTATTCAATCACCCACAAGACAATTTAACCATAATTAAAATGTGTGAGGTTTATAAAAAAATCCTGTCTTTTCCCTTTTGTCTAGCAACGAGATGCTAGTATTTTAGTCACAAAAAGAGGAATTGCCAGCATAATGTCTTTTTACAGCTACACTCAAACTGTGGAACAGTGGAACTGTCAGTTTCCAAAGCCCCAAACTCCCCAGCCTTCTCCTATTCCTGGAAATGAAGGAGTAGCTGGAGTTTCAGATGGCCCAGTCCAGCCAGCCTGATCTAGGGAGCAGGAAACTGTGGTGTCTGGAAGTGATTTGAAGCAAAGGGAAAATAAAATACTTCAGATTCTTAAGGATAGGGGACAGGAGACAAAAGCCCCAGATCCCAACCATTATGGCTGGGGGATGACACACGAGAAGGATGGAGCAAAGTGAGAAACTGTAATAGGGTGGGGTTTTTGTTAGTTAATTCTGTGTTGAAATGCCCAGAATGAAAATGGAGACCAGAAATGCTTGGAGAAAAGCCTCATACACAAAGTGTATGCACAGAAGGAAAAAAATACCTAAATATTTTTTGGGGGGAGAGCACCTTTTCACCAGACTGTATGACCAGACTTTACTTTTCATAACTGTCATACTTGAACTTAACTAATTAGAATTAAAAAATATATATATTATCTTCTGTGCAATGTATTCCCTTGATGAACAAATGGATGGACACCTTTCCTACTTGGATTTTCTATAATGATAGAAAATCTCATCTCCTTTTAAAGAGGTAATCCGCATTTGAAACAATAACAAAGCATCTCCCCACCACTTTTTTCCGGGTAAAAGCTGAGGGCTGGGGCTTGAAAAATGTAACCACTCAAATGTATTGACAGAGCTATGGATGCAAGGACTGACCATCCATGATCTCAAAAGTATAGTTTTAATGTCATAGCCAGCATAATAGGTCATTTTAGACATGGCTAAAAGTAAGTCATTGGTCAGTGGTAATGAATCTGCCAGGTTGAATAATGATATAGAAGATAGTCTACACTGTGGGTTATGTATCAATATATTGTATCAGTAGAATCCATAAAGAATCTCACAAACCATCTAGCTACCACTGGCTGGTAATCTGCCTTTGCAGCAGCCAAAGAAAAAAAAACATTACTAAACTCACAATTTCATAGCCACTGAACTGATTTCTTTCATGGACAAGAGCAGCAGACCTGAAACAGTCTCCATGGTTGTTAAACAAACAAAGAAGACGTCAAGGTGATGAGCGAGAGAGAGAAAGGAAGAGAGAGAGAGAGAGAGCAAAGTGATCAAGATGAGCAAAGAGAAATCTAAGGGAAAGCACACAGAATGTTAGGGACAACTTCAGTGCTTCAAAGTTCCCCTTATTGATGATGAAGACAACCATGTCAATTCACAGAAAGAGATTTCAAATTGAATGCATACCACTAGTTTCCGGATCAGATTTCAGTTGACCCATAAAATACACTGACCTTGTTGGCTTTTTCCATAAGCAGTTGTCACAACCTACTGGACACAAAGTGGATGAATCAACGTTGTTTCCACGTAATTTCAACCAAAACAAATTTATGTGATGACGTTGAATCAATGTGGAAAACTGATTGGATTTAAAAAACACATTAGTTGACAACTCAACCAAATTTAAATAAAAAAAATCTAATTTATTTGTCACATACAGTGAGGGGAAAAAGTATTTGATCCCCTGCTGATTTTGTACATTTGCCCACTGACAAAGAAATGATCAGTCTATAATTTTAATGGTAGGCTTATTTTAACATTGAGGGACAGAATAACAACAAATAAATCCAGAAAAATGCATGTCAAAAATGTTATAAATTGATTTGCATTTTAATGAGGGAAATACATATTTGACCCCCTCTCAATCAGAAAGATTTCTGGCTCCCAGGTGTCTTTTATACAGGTACCGAGCTGAGATTAGGAATACACTCTTAAAGTGAGTGCTCCTAATCTCAGTTTGTTACCTGTATAAAATACACCTGTCCACAGAAGCAATCAATCAATCAGATTCTAAACTCTCCACCATGGCCAAGACCAAAGAGCTCTCCAAGGATGTCAGGGACAAGATTGTAGACCTACACAAGACTGGAATGGGCTAGAAGACCATCGCCAAGCAGCTTGGTGAGAAGGTGACAACAGTTGGTGCGATTATTCGCAAATGGAAGAAACACAAAAGAACTGTCAATCTCCCTCGGCCTTGGGCTCCATGCAAGTTGTGGTCAGATGAGACCAAAATAGAGCTCTTTGGCATCAACTCAACTCGCCGTGTTTGGAGGAGGAGGAATGCTGCCTATGACCCCAAGAACACTATCCCCACCGTCAAACATGGAGGTGGAAACATTATGCTTTGGGTGTGTTTTTCTGCTAAGGAGACAGGACAACTTCACCAAATCAAAGGGACGATGGATATGCCATGGGTGAGAACCACCTTCCCTCAGCCAGGGTATTGAAAATGGGTCGTGGATGGGTATTCCAGAATGACAATGACCCAAAACACATGGCCAAGGCAACAAAGGAGTGGCTCAAGAAGAAGCACATTAAGGTCCTGGAGTGGCCTAGCCAGTCTCCAGACCTTAATCCCATAGAAAATATGTGGAGGGAGCTGAAGGTTCGAGTTGCCAAACGTCAGCCTCGAAACCTTAATGACTTAGAGAAGATCTGCAAAGAGAAGTGGGACAAAATCCCTCCTGCGATGTGTGCAAACCTGGTGGCCAACTACAAGAAACGTCTGACCTCTGTGATTGCCAACAAGGGTTTTGCCACCAAGTACCAAGTAGTCATGTTTTGCAGAGGGGTCAAATACTTATTTCCCTCATTAAAATGCGAATCAATTTATAACATTTTTGACATGCATTTTTCTGGATACTGTTGTTGTTATCCTGTCTCTCACTGTTCAAATAAACCTACCATTAAAATTATAGACGGATCATTTCTTTGTCAGTGGGCAAACTTACAAAATCAGCAGGGGATCAAATACTTTTTCCCCCCACTGTACACGTGTTTTCCAGATGTTATTGTGTAGCGAAATGCTTGTGTTTCTAGTAGAGGTCGACCGATGATGATTTTTCAACGCCGATACGAATTATTGGAGGACCAAAAAAGCCGATACCGATTAATCGGCCGATCTTTTCTTTTTTTATTTGTAATAATAACAATTACAACAATACTGAATGAACACTTATTTTAACTTAATATAATACATCAATAAAATCATTTTAGCCTCAAGTAAATCATGAAACATGTTCAATTTGGTTTAAATAATGCAAAAACAAAGTGTTGGAGAAAAAAGTTAAAGTGCAATATGTGCTATTTAAGAAAGCTAACGTTTCAGTTCCTTGCTCAGAACATGAGAACATATGAAAGCTGGGGGTTCCTTTTAACATGAGTCTTCAATATTCCCAGGTAAGAAGTTTTAGGTTGTAGTTATTATAGGAATTATAGGACTATTTCCCTCTATACCATTTGTATTTCATTAACCTTTGACTATTGGATGTTCTTATAGGCACTTTAGTATTGCCAGTGTAACAGTATAGCTTCCGCCCCTCTCCTCGCTCCTCCCTGGGCTCGAACCAGGAACACGACGACAACAGCCACCCTCGAAGCAGCGTTACCCATGAGCAAGGGAAACAACTACTTTGAGCGAGAGCGAGTGATGTTTGAAACGCTATTAGCCCGCGCTAACTAGATAGCCATTTCACTTCGGTTACACCAGCCTTATCTCGGGAGTTGATAGGCTTGAAGTCATAAACAGTGCAATGCTTGACGTACAACGAAGAGCTGCTGGCACGAAAGTGCTGTTTGAATGAATGTTTACGCACCTGCTTCTGCCTACCACCGCTCAGTCAGATACTTAGATACTTGTATGCTTGTATGCTCAGTCACATTATATGCAATGCAGGACAAACTAGATAATATCTAGTAATATCATCAACCATGTGTAGTTAACTAGTGATTATGATTGATTGTTTTTTTAAGATAAGTTTAATGCTAGCTAGCAACTTACCTTGGCTTACTGTATTCGCATAACAGGCAGTCTCCTTGTGGAGTGCAACGAGAGGGAGGCAGGTCGTTATTGCGTTGGACTAGTTAATTGTAAGGTTGCAAGATCGGATCCCCCGAGCTGACAAGGTGAAAATCTGTCGTTCTGCCCCTGAACGAGGCAGTTAACCCACCGTTCCTAGGCCGTCATTGAAAATAAGAATGTGTTCTTAACTCTCTTGCCTAGTTAAATAAAGGTATAAAAATAAAAATAAATCGGCAAATCGGCGCCCAAAAATATCGTTTTCCGATTGTTATGAAAACTTGAAATCGGACCTAATTAATCGGCCATTCCGATTAATCGGTCGACCTCTAGTTTCTAGCTCCAACAGTGCAGTAATATCTAACAAGTAATATCTAACAATTGCACAACAATACACACAAATCTAAAGTAAGAAATGGAATTAAGAATATATAAATATTTGGACGAGCAATGTCAGAGCGGCATAGAATAAGATACAGTAGAATAGGACAGAATTCAGTATATACCTATGAGATGAGTAATGTAAAATATGTAAACATCATTAAAGTGACTAGTGTTCCATTATTAAAGTGGCCAGTGATTTCAAGTCTATGTATATAGGGCAGCAGCCTCTAATGTATTAGTGATGGTTGTTTAACAGTCTGATGGCCTTGAGATAGAAGCTGTTTTTCAGTCTCTCGGTCCCAGCTTTGATGCACTTGTACTGACCTCACCTTCTGGATGATAGTGGGGTGAACAGGCAGTAGCTCGGGTGGTTGTTGTCCTTGATTATTTTGGGGGGCCTTCCTGAGACATCGGGTGCTGTAGGTGTCCTGGAAGGAAGGTCGTTTGCCCCAGGTGATGAGTTGGGCATACCTCACCACGCTCTGGCGAGACCTGCGGTTGCGGGCGGAGCAGTTGCCGTAGCAGGCGGTGATACAGCCAGAGAATGTTGCTGTAAAAGTTTGTGAGGGTTTTAGATGCCAAGCCAAATTTTTTCAGCCTCCTGAGTTTGAAGAGACACTGTTGCACCTTCTTCACCACACTGTCTGTGTGGGTGGCACATTTCAGTTTGTCAGTGATGTGTACTACGCGGAATTTGAAGCTTTCCAACTTCTCCACTGCAGTCCCGTTGATGTGGAGAGAGGGATGCTACCTCTGCTGTTTTCTGAAGTCCATGATCAGCTCCTTTGTTTTGTTGACGTTAGGTGAGAGGTTATTTTCCTGGCACCACACTCCGAGGGCCCTCACCTCCTTCCTGTAGGCTGTCTCGTCATTGTTGGTAATCAGGCCTACTACTGTTGTGTCATCTGCACACTTGTTGATTGAGTTGGAGGTGTGCATGGTCACACAGTCATAGCCTAGGGATGCCATCTGGGCCGACAGACTTGCGAGGGTTAACACGCTTAAATGTCTTACTCACGTCGGCCACGGAAAACTAGACGTTGAACTGACGTCTGTGCCCAGTGGGAAAGTGCTTTACAGATACCCAGCCTAAAACCACAAAGAGCAAGCAATGCAGATGCCGAAGCAAAGTGTCTCGGAAAAACTCCATAGAAGGCAAGAACCTAGGAAAAAACCTAGAGGCTCCGAGAGGTGGCCCGTCTTCTTCTGGCTGTACCATGGTGGTCATTTAAAAGTACATGCGGCCATTACATGGGTGAAATGTTTTGTCATTATTCTGAAGATAAATGTAGGCTATTTACCGGAGGTTATACCATTAAAACCCCGTACAAATTAGGGCTGGGAATTGCCAGGGACCTCACAATATGATATTATCAGGTGCTGATACGATGTTTATTGCGATTCTCACAATTCTCACAATTCTATATGTATTGTGATTCAATACTGCGATTTCATTACGATTGAATGTTCCAAACATATTGCTCACTATATCTGCTGCAGAGAGGCAAGAGTTTTGGCGCATGTACAGCGAACTAGCTTTAGCTGACTCTACCTAAAGTAGCAAAAAAATAAAATGCATGTTTTTATTTTATGTTACAAATCGATACTTGGAGTCAAATATTGATATAATATTGTAATAAAAATTATGTTGTGATATGTTACTGTATCAATTTTTTCTGTCCAAACAGAGATGGGACTGTTCAAGTGCTACTACAACCACACACTGCTGACTAAAACGGACCATATCCGCCTTAAGAAACATTAGTATGACAGCAACAGTTGATAGGCTTAATCCCTTCTTCTGATTCAGTGAAAGTGAGTAAAAATGAGCAAAGCAAGAGGATAATAACTCTTAGACACAACAGAGTGGCGAACAGGGGAAATAAACAAGGGAAGGAAGATATGAGACAGGAAATGTGATCCCACGTGTTATCAATCTTACCGGGTCTTGGCGGTTCAGTCCAGCCACCATTAATTAGCAATATCCTTTACGTCTGGGACTGATATGTCTATTTGTGAATAAAAATCCCATATATCATCTATTCCACAGACGCAGGTTAATGAGTCACATTCTAAAGTCAATTATATCCAACTCAAGCCTGTGGGAGTCACCATTGAGGAAATTACCCATCACCCTCTCCTCTCATAGCACATGATTGTGAGACTAATTGGAGAGAAAATGAACGATGGTGTGTTATGACCTGTCTCTAAAGATCCTGTGAAGATTGAGCACTGGCAGGATATCTGCTCATTTAAAATTAGATATTGACAGAGATGTTCAACTCCATCAAGGTCCTCAAAAGATAATTGTGTCAATTCCGAGCAGAGGTATGAAAAGGGGGCATTTAAACTATAACACATAGACCAATAATGGATGAGGGGCTCTCATCATCTCAGGATGAGCACAATGTGCTGGGCCTAAATCAACACACATGCTCTACTTTTGAATAGGGGCACAGGGAGGAAAAGTGAATATACTGTATTTTACACAGTACAGCGTGCTACAAAAAACCCAAAGCATGAATGGACACATTGATAACACAACAATGACAATGATCTGTATGCACCCTTAACCCCTGTCTCTAAAGAAGTCGGCCATGGTTAATAAAATCCCAGTTCTCTGCAGCCTGTGACAGCAGTGACCTTTGGCAGTGTTGTGAGGCGGAAGGCGATATAGCATTATCATCAGGTCTGTCTCCCGGAGCCCCAGAGCCCTAGGCTAGGTATTCTCTGGGTTTAATCCAACATTTAATGCAGCATTACTGTATCTGTATCTTGGCCTTTGCTTTATCCTTTTCCCTTTATATAAAGTGATATTCTTTTCTGCAGGCAATGGAAGAAGGGGGGAAAACATGCCTGACAGGGAATTCACCCTCTACACACAATCCGCCATTTCAGGTAACGCACAAAGGAGACAAAAAAGAAATGTAGCCCTGCCTCGCTTTGACCGGAGCTGTCTAGGCTCTGATGCACAGGGCTATGCTTTATCCCATAAATTGCAGAAATTAATACATTATTAATATGACACATATCAAAGGAGGAATAGAAATCCTCTTTTCATTCTTGCAAGCAGAGAAATTAGATTGTTAATCCTCAAGGGCTTACATTTGTTTTCTGTATCTCTGAGTTTGATTCCTTTGGGATTTATGAACCATGGTAATCCCACAGGAAGTGAGTTCAGCTTCTTTTTTTCCCTTTGCACTGGGACAGCATCAATATTGCTTTGATCTGTGTCACTGGAGCCTGGCAAACATTTGGTTTGATTTGGGCACCCAGACAGAATTCTAATTCTTCCAGGTGACCTTGATGCCCAGTCGATCAGAGTATCGAGGCATAATTTCACCGTTTGACCTTGCTGTCAGGTTTGGATTTAGATGATGGATTGTTGAAAGTATTGCAATGCCCTAAGTCCCAAGAAATACGGAAACTTCTAATGAATTGTAAAAAAAAAAAAAAAGAAGGAAAACTGGTTACATCATGTCACTCAATGTTTAGCTAATTCAATTCATTTGCGCAGTGAAATAAATATCCGGCTGCTACTTTAACTGTACTGTTTGTACTGATTTGTCAGTTTTCTACCCTACATTTGTTCAAATCTCCTGGTAACAATCAATAGTGTTACTGGGTATAAAACACAGCAGTGGCACAGGAAAGATCCCAGCAAATCCGCCCCAACAAGGAGATGGATTTGGCAAAACCAGTCAGAACCAGGTATTCAGACAGAGGGAGGCTGTTTATCTATTTATAGTGACAAACTAAACACTAAAAGAAAATCAGTCTTCTACCATGGCAACAAGACAACAAGTAATTGTGTAGCGTGGCTGAAGCAGTAATCTGCAGCTGAAAGCCCTGACGCTAAGCGCTTTTGTCCCTGTGCGGGATGTGCACAGAGCTGATGCTCCACCCTAAATGTGTCTGCGAAGAATAGAAATAATCTGCATATTCAAAAGAGTTAAGGCTGAAATAAAAGTCCCTATATCGCTGATGGATCTGGCTTTAGGACCAGGGGTCAGGGGTAGAGATAAGTGGGGAGGCCTTCTGCTGGAGATATTGACATCCTACTGCCTTGCCTTGTAACTAAAACAGCTGCCATGCTGTCTGTCTTTTTCTCACATTGCAGGACTTTTCTAAGATTAGAGACTCTGGTACTCTCTGACATAAGGTCACCCAGGGACACAATCCTAATAACTACATCTCATTTAGATAAATATTTCTAAATCATACATTATTTAAAAAAATATATATAATACACGTGTTTCTCAAATTAGTGTTGCTCACAGAGGTGGTGGACAATTTACACGCTTTTTGATTTCAAAACACCAAGGGATGTTATGAAGCACAGTTTCTACATAATTCCAGTCAGTTATAATCAAACCATGTTTATTCTGTGGCGGCCATGCTTTCTATTTATCGATGTAGCATGAATTCCATATGACAAGAAAATCACATAGCATAAGTCAACCAACCTAATGAAATGGTCATGAAGTCCATTAAAAATATGGAAAATTAATAAATGTACCCTCAAACATGTTACAGTGCTGCAGCGAATCCACAAAGTTGTATATTTTAATAAGGTCAAATCAATTGCCTTTTTGTAGAAGTGAACTCACTCTCTTTTAGAAATGTGCATTTCCATGTAAAAAGCCCCATGAGCACTAACATGTGAAGTTCATAGGAGCGCATACAATTTGGTGTCAAATGAAAGCTAAGAGTCAATTTATTCATTTTTTATTAAGGCATATATACACTGAACAAAAGTATAAATGCAAGAAGTGTTGGTCCCATGTTTCATGAGCTAAAATAAAAGATTCCAGAGATGTTCCATGTTCACAAAAAGTTTATTTTTCTCAAATGGTCTGCACAAATTTGTTTACATCACTATTAGTGAGCATTTCTCCTTTTCCAAGATAATCTATCCACCTGACAGGCTTGGCAGATCAAGAAGCTGATTAAACAGCATGATTACACAGGTGCACCTTGAGCTGGGGACAATAAAAGGCCACTCTAAAATGTGCAGTATTGTCACACAACACAATGCCACAGATGACTCAAGTCCTGAGAGAGCGTGCAATTGTCATGCTGACTGCAGGAACGTCCACCAGAGCTGTTTCCAGAGAATTTAATGTTCATTTCTCTAGCATAAACGTCATTTTAGAGAATTTGGCAGTATGTCCAACCAGCCTCACAACAGCAGACCACGTGTATGGCATTGTGTGGGCGAGCAGTTTGCTGATGTCAATGTTATGGTAGGGTTATGGTATGGACAACAAACACAATTGCATTTTATCCATGGCAATTTGAATGCACAGAGATACCGTGACGAGGTCATGAGGCCCATTGCTGTTCCATTCATCTGCCGCCATCACCTCATGTTTCAGTATAATAATGCACGGCCCCATGTCGCAAGGATCTGTACACAATTTCTGGAAGCTGAAAATGTCCCAGTCTATGATTTATTAAGTGTCATTCTGTTACCAAATCTGTAACAGATTGACCAAAACACCTGTAACAGATTGACTGCAACTGAATTGGCAACAATGGGAAGTCATAGTAGTCACAAACCACAGTTGGGTCACCTGCTTCTGTCCTCCCTTCCAGTGGCATACTGTTGTGTTCAGCTCATAACTGATTTCTTTCTATTTCTGTCAAAGCAAGAGTGTGAAAACTGTCTGGACAACCCGTCCCTCTCTCTGTGGTCTTGTTTGGGGGTGGAACTCAGAATAATAATACCCCAACATGCAAAGGAAAATGTCCTACCTTTGTGTACCTTTTCAGGATGCATCACCATGAAGATAATGGCATTCACAATTATGCATTTCTGTATAGTACAGATCAGGGACTGGTGATGAAATTATCTTACCAATATTCTGTTACCGGGTGTTAATCGACTTTACTTACTGTAGTCCGATAACCAAAATAGATTTTTTTCAAACCCGTGTCTTATCATAGCTGACACCCCATTATTTCTGCAGACATCTTTGAATCTTAATTCCGAGTAGCTATATAACCGAGTTCAGGGGAAAATATAGTCACATACAAAACTGAGGAAGATTATACCGCCATTCCGTTGCCAAACTTTACATCTGCACTGTTCGAGTAAACATATTTTTGTAAAATGTTCTATGGAAATTTGAATAAATAGTTATTGTGCATAGAGCTGTATGCTTTGTTTAACTTTGAAATCAATGGGTTTTGTTTGCCATACTTTTAAAGTGAAAAAGCAGTCTCAGCGTCATTCTGTTACCATTGAATTTGCCCACATATGAAAATCCTCTAGTTTTTGATTCTCTGGAATGAGTTATCATCAACTGTTCTCTCTAAACTATACAAAATTAAGCTGTTTAATAAAAGTATTCCCGTGATTGAGTGTACAGTAACTGCACACTCCAACAGTCTACATTACATTATCAGGTTGAATACCAGAAAGTTTTGCTTATACATTCTTACAATTCATTTTATTAGCCACATAAAACCTCTCACTCACATACTTGATTTATTTCACTGTAATGTTGTAAAACTGGCATATACTACTTACGTATAAGACAGCAGTGAGGGAGGAATACTTTTTGTAAATACTGTAGCAATGAAATAAATTGCATCAAGCTGCAAGGACATTTGGAAGGGATTTGAGTAGATCTCCATTTTTCTCCCCAAGGAACAGTTACACAACACCGACTTCACCCTACAGCAATCATCATTTCTCGCTTTGTCTTTTAAACGCTGCAAAGTCAGATTATTTACACACGATGACACACAGAACTATCAAATCCATAAAGAGTTCATTTCCCCCTTGATGACAACATCATCAGCCTTACAGACGACATCAATCAGACACAAATCTGGTGCACCGTTAGTATGTCCATAGACATTCACTCTCATCTAAGAGACCACAAAAGAGCTTTCCACATTGAAATGCAGTACAATTCGATCAGCTACGCACCTCCATCTGAGGAACTTTTATAAAAATTGAAACGTTATATATTTCACATCTCAGTCATTCTTTGAGACCCTGCAATGACAATGGTCTGCATACAAACACTGGTACCATTTCCATAATGTGGTTTTCACTCTTGATTAAGATAACAGTATATTGGACCACATTTGTGGTGACCGTCCACCTCTTTTCTCTCCATATTAAATGATATACAGTGCCTTCATACCCCTTGACTTATTTCACAATTGTTTGTGTTACAGCCTGAATTCAAAATTGATTCAATATTTTTTTTTTATTTTTTTTTACCCATCTATACACAATACCCCGTAACAACAAAGTGAAAACAGGTTAACATTTTGGGGGGCAAATGTATTGAAAATGAAATACGGAAATACAGTATCTTGTTTACATAACTATTCACACCCCTGAGTCAATACATTGTCGTTGATTCGCCCTCAGTTTTCTCCTATCACATCCATCCAAACTCTGTAGTTGTTTTGAAGTCACCATTGGCCCCCTTCCTCTCTGGAAACAAGGACGCCTGTATCGTTGCAGTTGACTGGGTGCATTGATACACCATCCAAAGTGTAATTCATAAACTCACCATGCTCAAAGGGATATTCAATGTCTGTTTTTTTTCCACCTATCTTCCAATAGGTGCCCTTCTTCGCGACGCTTTGGAAAACCTTCCTGGTTTTTGTGATAGAATCTGTTTGAACTACACTGCTCGACTGATGTGTGGGGTACAGAGATGAGATAGTCATTCAAAAATCATGTTAAACGCTATTATTGCACACAAAGTGAGTCCATGAAACGTATTGTGACTTGTTAAGCACATTTTCACTCCTGAACATATTCAGGCTTGCCATAAGAAAAGGGTTGAATACACATTGACTAGCTTTTCCTTTATAATTCATTGGTGCAAATTTCAAAAAACATCATTCCTCTTTTACATTATAGGGTATTATGTGTATGCCAATGACATAAAGTCTAAATGTAATATAACACAACAAAATGTGGAAAAAGTTGAGGGGTGTGAATACTTTCTGAAGGCACTGTATCTGCATACAGCACATCATCATACTGATCATCTTAAACATAAGAATATTATTGCTAGTGGATCTCTGGTATCTGATTCACTCTGACAACACAATGCCACAATAGATGGTCATGGATGGTCCGATATAGGCTCCTTTGGAAAAACATTCACACAACACAGTGAAAGTAGGTGTATGTCTCTAAATGTTTGTGCCACTGAGGCCTCCTGAGGTCAACTCACCCTGGTCTGTGATTCTACAAATCCTCTACTGTGAGATAGGGATTACCAGCAAACAGCAGTCTGACAGAGCAATTATTATAAGAAGGAACAAGATATTGTTGAAATAAGGTTTGTTTTTGGTGAGATCAATTATGGGTGACTGCTCGGACATAGGAGAGGGCACACAAATGAAATTGAGATCTATGTCCCTAGAATTATGTGTTGTAACACCAGCTTCCTTTCAGGCCTTGGTATTCAACCTCAACAGAACCTTGACTTCTGATACTGCGAGAGCAGGAGCAGTGCTATTGGACCCAACCTATACTCTACTATGCGCTTACCTGTGATGCATGGCTGCATGAGCAGAATCAATGAGAGGGCTTTCAGGCAGAAACAGAATTATACCAGCTTTCGGGAGGATTTTGCAGGCCACAGCTGTGTGGAGTTGACAGGTGGCAACGATGCCAATGTTTCGAAGTCACTCACACACACACACACACACACACGACCAACGTAGCTGAACAAGGCCACAACCACACCAAAAAAAATGTCAGTGCAGAAAGACTGAGTTCATCTATTCTGCAAGTCTGATTAAGAGGACTGTCAAATGATGCCAGGCAGAGATGTTCAAAGGACACGTCTTCATCCTGGCGCACTAGGGCCAGTATTTACCCCAGATAACAGTTTCCCACTTCCTCTACATTAGATGTTAGTCATTCTAGTCACACACACACACACACACACACACACACACACACACACACACACACACACACACACACACACACACACACACACCACTGAGCACCTCTGGACACATTCCTGGTTTAATCACATATAAATCATAGGCTATTCTGAAATGTCCTTCAACTTCTCACATTTTCCACAGTTCCTTTGGTTAAAACCATTGTAAGAGAAGCTCATTGAAAAGCCTAAGGATGGCTTGCTGAACATAACATAAGCAGATATTTAACAGCTTATTGCATTACAACAGGGATGTCAAACTCATTCCATGGAGGGCCTATTGTCTGCTGGTTTTTGCTTTTTATTTTCCATTAAGACCTAGACAACCAGGTGAGGGGAGTTCCTTACTAATTAGTGACCGTAATTAATCAAGTACAAGAGAGAAGCGAGAACCTGCAGACACTCAGCCTAATGTGGAATGAGTTTGACACATGCTCGACAAGAACACCTGCCCACACGATGTGTTCTGCAAGCAAAATGTAAATTTAGACATAAAATATATATAGAAAAATAACAAATTGCCAAAGTCAATATAAATGCAAAGTAACGTAACAATAACCACCTTAAAGAAACCCAGTACTACAAACCTGCTGCAATCCCCCGGAGATGTGTTCATGGTGCCATCGCTGACAGCTCTGTATAGGCTTGATTTCACCCACTTCAAATGAAACGTGGGAGAACAAACTGAATGAATAAGTAACCACAAAACAACATGTGCCACCATACACAGCAAGTGCAAAAGGTAATTGAACGGAATCAGAGTAAATCTCCACAGAAGAGACTAGCATTATCCATGACACATTGATTTAGTGAACCAAGAACAACAACCCAAATCCTTCTAGCCATCTGACAGGACTATCGAGTAGAGGAGGGCCAGAGGGGGTTGTCCAATACAGAATCAAAATAAGCAACATTTTACATTTTATAATACGCATTGCAGCGCTGGACTAAGGAATATGGTGGCTCAAAACAGCTTGGATGAAATCCAGTATTCAGAGTGGATCGGCTTAATATCAGTCCCCAATAGAATACATCAATGCCATCCTAGCAAGGGAACAAAAATAAGGTCATTGGAGTAGAAAAGCCTATCAGTACATCAGCTTCGACAAGCATCATTCACCCACTCTTCCTTTCAGAGCCACTAGGCTTTGATAACAGACTACCCTTTGTGTGGCCCCTATTTGACACACCCATTGAGCTGTTGATAATGACAAATGACATTATTCAAGTCAACTCTCCTGTCACTCTTTTCAGCAGCTGTATTTTTTTTCCAGTCCTTTAAAAACAATAAATATGTGAGACGGAGGGAAAGGGAGATGAAAACACCCCGGCAGTTTTTCTTTTTGCATTTTGTAGGAATTATACAATAGGAGCACACCCTCGTAATGAGTTTCAGGGCCATTTATTTGACCTTCCCCCTTCTTTATCAACAATACTCAGCATTTTTCCATGGTTGGAGAGAAGATTACCTAGCCAAGGTGAGTGAGCCTGTGTGTGTAATGACAGCAGGAGAGCCAGAGTGAAATTGCACAGGTAATACATTTAGAGTCGAGAGAGGTGGGAGTGGGAGTAGGGAGGAGGGGACATAAAGTAGGCCTGGACAGTTAGGAGATAAAACGCTCAATCCCAGAGCCTGAATCTTTTCCCCTGTAGGTTGATATTCAGAGCAGTGCTCACCTCTTGTGGATGATGTTTATGGATAAGCTGATGAATATGTATTTGCCAGATTATGAGCTTTTGCCACCAAACGACCGTCCTTTATTTATCCAGATAGAGGTCGCTGACCTCCTCTGTTGACGCGTACCCTACTTGTGCCCGAATTAAATCCCTCCACTTTGCCTCCTTGACTGGTGATTCATTCTGAAGGAGATGCTGCCACTGCATCGTATTACCTGTGTAGAAAACCTGCAATTGAGGGAAATTCAATATGCTTTTAACATACATTTAGCCTCAGCAGCATGGGTGTCAGATTCAAAATCTATGTTTCACCCAGGAGAACAAAAATTAACATCAAATCATTGAAGTCCGTCTTTCAGTTTATAAACCATACTATTTTACTTCACAACAGAAAGCAAATGATTTTGTCTCTCACCAGTGCTGACTAATAGGATGTGTAGCGGCTGATATTAGATCGCATCAATTTATCTCCATACATCTTCAAACTGCATAGGAGTAGAGTACATGCTGTGAAAATGATAAAGTGCTATTTAGACATGAGTATTTCTTTGTTTATGATATTGCAGTTCTCTCTGTGGAGGAGATTTATTTGTGTAAAAAAATAGCATAGAATTGAATAGCCATGCAATACATAATAGATAATTAGTGTGTTGGTGGACGTTTGAAGAACTCGCCGTATTTAAGATAAAGCAACTGCATTTAATGAGATAAGGCCTTGGGTAATCTGCCATACTCTAAATTCCTGAACTTTGCCTTACACCATTTCAATAGTCAATATAAATGTCGAGCATGATTTGCATTAATATTTCCACCATTCTCTCCCCTTGTATCGAGCCTGTATCTAATGGCAAGCTGGAACCATCAGTCCTCAAGGATAAGACAGCAATCTTCCTCTTCTAATGACAAGTAAGTGCAATTTCTCTTCTTTGCTTTTTTGTTGTCATTGGTAAGTAACCTATAGTATCTCTTTTTTTTATTTCCTGGAGTAGTCAAAAGAGCTGGGCCACCGAATGGTTATCTTGATAGGAGTAAGCCCTGAGCTAGTCGCGCTGAGACAGCCTCCAATGAATATCAAGTGACATGAGTCAGAGTGGGAGACGCTCCGGAAAAAAAAATGCTCTTCCATTAGAGTCGCCTTTTTCATTTAAACAGCCATTTCTTCACAGCACACTGGCCAGAGGTGAGGCGGGGGGCGCTGACATACACCCGCTGTCGCTTGCCAAATTAAAAGAGGCTCCGGCCTACTTTGGTGAATACTAAACATCGCTTGGCTCGCTCTCTATGCCACTAATTCATTCCCTCCGATTGGACTTTCACAATTTGCCCACACACTGCAAACTCTCCACAAACCCTGTTACATGGGTGGGAGAAATCGATAACTTTGAATCATTTGATGAATAAGGCTTTGGCATGGGCTTATTTACAGGTGTTAAGAATCATTGGTGCGGACGAAATTGGCTGCAGCAGGATGCTAAAGGACTCTCTCCTCCAACCACCCCTCCCTCCCTCCCCCTACCTCTCCCTCCCTCCCCCTACCTCTCCCTCTCTCTCTCTGTGCCAGCCTGTACGCTGTATAATCGGACCCAGTTGGGGCTCATTCATCAATGCTGGCTAGTCTCCTCCCCCCACACACGCCCACTCACTGAGGGGACCAGGAGATGTAGGTTTCCCACTGTACGCTCCGCTCTGCCACTAATGACTAAATCTGTCATTTTCAATGTTATGAGGATTTCTGTGCATTCTGCCTACAACTCCATCATGGCTGATTAGTTCCGGTGAGCTAGATCCAGTGTGAAATAAGCTCCTCGCTTTCAGACTCGACCTCCCTCACTCTCTGTCCCCTCTCTCTTCCTTTACAGTATCTTCCTCACTCTCTATCTCTCACTCTTTCACCATGGCCCTTGATTATTGCACAGACTACAATGTGAAATAATTCATACCATAATGAAAATGGTTTGAGCCAGCCAGCTCGACTCCTCACTATTTAAATAATGCATCATTCAATAATTTCCATTCAACGTGCCCTGCTCTCCAGCTTCTGATGGTTAATGGTTGCATATTAACTTTTTCTTGCCACAAAATAGGATAAGTTAAATTGGATAACAGCTGAAGTAAACACAATTCATTATATATTTGGAAGGGGGGGACAAGTTTGTATTATTACTAGTACAAAACATATGCCAGCTGTGTAGACCCTCATTACCACTTGAATTTAATTATTTACCTATAAATAATGGAAGCACTTGAGCAAATGAGAGATACAAATGAAATCCTCACAGGTGTGGTTCCTAAGTTAATTAAGCAATGAACATCCCATCACGATTAGGGTCATGTATAAAAATGCTGACCGTGAACTTAAGCATGAGAATAGCGTGCTATTCACCTGCTATTCGTTTTGATCGTGTGGAGATCTAATAATTTAAGGTGTGGCAGAGGTGTGTTTACAGATACGCTGTATTCTGACCTTTCCTAATAATTCCACAACCTTTACGCAGGAGAAAACCATGAATGAGGTCTCGCGAACCTACCAGTTCCAAGTGGAAAAAACTTAATAGACTTAATTTTTCCCAATAGAAATAACACCATTCTCCACGCAATGTGATTTACAACTTGATAAGATATATTGAGTAATCTGTTCGGATAAGGGATTTGTAAATATGAATTGTTTTAGATATATTTGATTTTATATTCGCTACAGACAAATGTGAAACCAGTCATATGGCAGTAAACTGAAGCATATCAATATATATATATTTAACTTGCAGGAATGGGCACTCTCGAATGTCTTAATTATAGGCTACCCCGACTTTCTCTGTTTCCTGTTTCTATCATGTAAAATATTAGCCACTATCTGTACCAACTGTCGGTAGGCCTAATAACAACATATATTCAACTTCCAATTTACTGTCAGTTCCCTTCAGTTGGTATAGCCTACATTATCATGCCATTTAATTACATTGTTTTGTTTACCTTCATTTGCTTCCTCTGTAAACAATGTCACAGCCATGTGGTTGTTGCGGAGGATCATTAGTAACCGTTGTTAATATTAAAAAAAGACAAGTAGGCAAATTAAATCGTTACGGAGCAAATCGCAGACCAAGCGTAACAGTTTGAACCCAACTCATGGCGCAATACTTGGCTGTGTCAGTACACAGTTCCTTGGTTACTGCAGGCAATAGACGAGGGTATATCCTACTATTGTAGACTTTTCTCCCTATGATAATGTTATGTACACTAATCTTCCAACATCACAATGGGTTAAATAACGAAATATTCAGAATGAATCAAACCAACGTTTTCTTTCTTTCGTGCATGAAGGCTCTCCAAACCTGATTTTTATGATTCATAAATACATTCCTAACCCTAAATAATCTACAAGATCAGAGTATTTTCAAATATAGCAAAAGGTGCTGAAACGGCTTGATTTCATTGATCCCTAATATTCTGAAACCATTCTCTCGTAATATTCAAACTAAAGTGTGCACAATTCTTTAAAGGAAAGGCTTAAGATAAATGTACTGAAAGCCATATTGAATGAAAACTCCATGAGAAAATCTGTTGGCCAGCAAGAGGGAGGGTTTTCAGCGGTTGAATTACAATTATTCAGCACGTGCAAAGGAACCATGCCTGCAATGCCCGTTACGCACCTTCATACGGTAAGTCTGAATACCAAGTGCGTAGGAAAGGTGTGCGTAAGAAAGGCGTAATTTCCAATGTCTGAATGAATGCCCTATATGCTTAGGCATGTGTGAACAAAAATGTGAATGGAAGTATAGGATCTCTATGGGCACAGAGATCGTCCAGAGAGAACCCAGACAGCACAAAGCCACTCTCACCATGTTTAATCTAACAATAATTAATGAGAGAAAAAACACTCAATTTGTTTCAATGTAATTCCACTTGGTAACCACTTAGAATCAATGAAAAGTCTGAACTTAAAATAAGGGTCAAGACAATCAATTATGCAGTTATCTTAGACCTAAGTCACACACAGTCTCTGACTCTCTCTCTCTCTCCCTCTCTCTCTCACACACACACACACACACACACACACACACACACACACACACACACACACACACACACACACACACACACAGTCTTGTACAGCTAACCTTGTGTGGATGCAATGCAGTCCCATTCAAAATCCTATTACCCTAACCTGTATTCTTATGTAACCATGACCCTAACCTTAACCTTAAACCCTAACTCAGTCTCTGACTCTCTCTCTCTGACTCTCTCTCTCTCTCTCCCTCTCTCTCTCACACACACACACACGCACGCACGCACACACACACACACACACACACACACACACACACACACACACACACACACACACACACACACACACACACACACACACACACACACACACACACACACACACAGACACACACACACACACACACACAGACACACACAGTCTTGTACAGCTAAACTTGTGTGGATGCAATGCAGTCCCATTCAAAATCCTATTACCCTAACCTGTACTCTTACGTAACCATAACCCTAACCTTAACCTTAACCCTAAACCTAACCCTAAACAATTTTTGTTTGTTTACTAATAGTTAAACAGGTCCACACACACACACACACACACACACACACACACACACACACACACACACACACAGACACACACACACATTATGCCCTGTCTGCCTCGCAATACTGGAAAGTCCCAGTCTCAACCATACTCCCACAGTGACTAAACTTTCCATTTAATTATTTTTTTCTTCTCAATCTTCGTTTTTTCAAGTCAAACCCTCGACTTCGAGAACTGCCACTGGCCAGTCATAATCTGTTATTGTTTCCCTGAAACCATGTGCGATTATACTTTTTTTTAAATTCTTCTAAATGAACTATCCAGGCTGATTTGACATTGGGCGGTATGATGGAGCTGCACTATAAATGGTTTATGTCATAGGTTTTGTCAAGTTCCTTTCCCTTGCAGCTCCACTTTGTCATTGAAAAGCCATTTCAGAATAAGATGAGTTAAGGGGGCTGACCGGCTATGTTTGCTGCATTCTGAACACTGACGCTTGGGGAAAATGGGCGATGAGCGGCACTGGTCAACTTTATTTGACACATTATCAAAGCAGGGGCTCGCAAAACCCAGATACCAACTGAACCCAGCAAGTCTCACTGGATGCATGTATGCTTGTGTATCAGCTAAGTTAGAGTAAGATGAAGTAGCTGCATTTTTACATTGGCTCTTTTGAAAACGCCTGTTAATAGCCTGCCAGACAGAATTGAAAGGTGCAGGAGAAAAAAATGAAGTCAATTTAGTATCAATGTCATATCTGTGCAAATCCATTCAGAAATCTCAGTCGAGGCCGAGCAGATTCACTTTCTAATGGCTTCGGCAGACATGCACATTTCTGTCTGACCCTCGATCTCTCTCTCTCCCTCTTCCTCCATCTCTCTTTCTTCCTTTACCTCAGTCTTTCTCCCTCCTGCAGAGGCCCCCAGGTGCTGCTTTGCTTGCAGAGCGAAGGCTGGTGATAAATGGCCACATCTGCCTGTCTTTAATGCCAAGTGCAGCTCGAGCTTCAGTCCCTAATGTAGCCACACACAGTATCACAGGGCCACTTATCAACCCATACAAACACCCAAGAGACTCAACTAAATCCCCAAAACTAAGATCTCACATTCTAGTCAGGCATGTAATTGCTCATATTAAGTGCAGGTGGTAGTCCAAGTGCTGTACTGTTTAGTGGCTTGTGAATGGGAAAAATAAGTCAATCTGTATGCCCACCTCAGCATAACCCCTGATCATTTACACCCACATTTTTCATGGATTTAAAAATATACAGCCATCAGTATGAGCTACTATACACCTGCCATATTTATGGGCCTAACAGGTGAGCCTTTACACTTTTTATCAAGTAGTGTCTGACAGATCAAGGCACCAAGGACGAGGGAACAAGAAACGTCAGCGTTTCCGCCAAACACAAATCTAACTGTGAGGCATGCAAGCGCCTCCTTCTTCAAAGCCACGTTGGCAAATTGTTTTTGAAATGCTTTATTCAGGTGGATGTGTGTGCTGAGACCAAGGCTGCTGCACCTCTCTCGAAACAACAGCAGACACTGGCTGCGTCTGAATATCCATACTAGCGTACTACATACTTAAACTGCATACCATGTACTCATTGCCGCATACTTTTTTAGCACGTACTGCTTTAGTCAAAAGTATGCAGTGTGCCACAGCCACAACGCAGTAGCAGCTGAGTAGGTGGGGCGGGACCAAGTGCGGGTGGATTTTTCCAAATTCAACAGACATGCATAGTATTAATCAGCCTGATAATAGCTTGTTTCCTATTCAATTAATTTCTCTAAACTATGAATAGAATAGAAATGAAGTTATAGGCCTACTCAGGCTGGTTATAGGCAGACTATCACATTAGACCTATACCGTAGCCAATATAGCCCATCTATCCTATTTAAAAAGGACAGAAGACAGAAACAGATCATTGAGTTCCATTTCAACATACAGTATTCATCCGTGAAACCAAAGTGCTGTAACATACAGTACCAGTCAAAAGTTTGAACACACTTACTCATTCAAGGGTATTTCTCGGTTTTTTACTATTTTCTACATTGTAGAATAATAGTGAAGATATAAAAACTATGAAATAACACATATGGAATCATGTAGTAACCAAAAAAGTATTTTTTTAAATCAAAATATATTTTAGATTTTAGATTCTTCAAAGGAGCCACGCTTTGCCTAAGATGGATTCTTAAGTTTACAGTGTATCGTATAGGCATCACCTAGGAAGCCATTGAATAAACCAGCGCTCTGCTGTAACTAAGGAGAGTAGTTCAAATGGAAGCAGCTGTCAGGCCTGCAATAATGCATCTGGCCTTCAAAAGTAAAGTAGGTTTCCTCCCTGTGTAAAATAAATAAAAGGCGAATGGTTTGATTGCTGGGAAGGGATGGCTAAGTACTAACTTGAACGAGCCTTTTCGGCAGCAGATGAAAAGACTACCATTTTACATGACAGAAAATAGAAGCTGGGGATTGTTTGCTCTCTTGTGTGTATTGGTGGGAGTGTCGGGGGTGACAGGGTTATGGTATGGTAAGGGGCCTGGTGTTCTGGTAGAAGGCACAGCAGGAGACATGCCTTCCCATCTCCCACTCCTGCCCTCCATTACGATCAGGTCCTCGTTTACTACACCCATCTGAGTGTCATGTTAATGACAGCCCTCCTGGAGTTTACAGCCCCAATGTCCTTGCGGGAGTGACAGGCATCTTTCAGCCCACAGCCGTTTCCATTGAGCAGGCCATGACATTCCTGGTCCTTCACTGGTTGTGCTGCTCATGCTCAACTGCCTCAATTATAAAGGGAGAAAAAATTATTTCCTTAAAGGGATGTTTCAGGATTTTGGCAATGAAGCCCTTTATCTACAGTACCGGTCAAAAGTTTGGACACACGTACTCATTCCAGGGTTTTTCTTTATTTTTACTATTTTCTACATTGTAGAATAATAGTGAAGACATCAAAACTATGAAATAACACACTAACTAACTTTGCACACTAACAGGTGGCCTTGTTAAAAGTTCATTTGTGGGCCTCCCGGGTGGCGCAGTGGTCAAGGGTGCTGTACTGCAGTGCCAGCTGTGCCGCCGGAGACTCTGGTTTCGAGCCCAGGCGACCTCCCGGCCATGACCCGGGAGGTCCGTGGGGCGATGCACAATTGGCCTAGTGTCGTCCCGGTTAGGGAGGGTTTGGCTGGTAGTGATATCCTTGTCTCATTGCGCACCAGCGACATCTGTGGTGGCCCGGGCACAATGCACACTAACCAAGGTTGCCAGGTGCATGGTGTTTCCTCCGACACATTGGTGTGGCTGGCTTCCGGGTTGGATGTGTGCTGTGTTAAGAAGCAGTGTGGCTTGGTTGGGTTGTGTATCGGAGGACACATGACTTTCAACCTTAGTCTCTCCCGAGCCCATATGATAGTTGTATCGATGAGACAAGATAGTAGCTACTAATAATTGGATACCATGAAATTGGGGAGAAAAAAAGGGGTAAAATTCAACAACAACAAAAAATTAACCTGTGGAATTTATTTCCTTCTTAATGTGTTTAAGCCAATCTGTTGTGTTGTGACAAGGTAGGGGTGAAAAAAGACAGCCCTATTTGGTAAAATTTGGTAAAATACCAAGTCCATATTATTGCAAGAACAGCTCAAATAAGCAAAGAGAAATGACAGTCCATCATTACTTTAAAACATGGTAAGTCAATACGGAAAACTTAAAAAACCATCAAGCGCTATGATGAAACTGGCTCTCATGAGGACCGCCACAGGGAAGGAAGAACCAGAATTACCTCTGCTGCAGAGGATACGTTCATTAGTGTTACCAGCCTCAGAAATTACAGCCCCAAAAAATGCTTCACAGAGTTCAAGTAACCGACACATCTCAACATCAACTTTTCAGAGGAGACTGGGTGAATCAGGCCTTCATGGTCAAACTGCTACAAAGAAACCACTACTAAAGGTCACCAATAAGAAGAAGAGACATGTTTGCGCCAAGAAACACGAGCAATGGACATAAGGCCGGTGGAAATATGTCCTTAGTCTGATGAGTCCAAATTTGAGATTTTTGGTTCCAACAGCCGTGTCTTTGTGAGACGCTGAGTAGGTGAACGGATGATCTCTGCATGTGTGGTTCCCACCGTGAAGCATGGAGGAGGACGCGTGGTGGTGTGGGGGTGCTTTGCTGGTGACACTGTCAGTGATTTATTTACAATTCAAGGCAAAATTAACCAGCATGGCTACCACAACATTCTGCAGCAATATGCCATCCCATCTGGTTTGCGCTTAGTGGGACTATCATTTGTTTTACAACAAGATAATGACCCAACACACACAGGCTGTGTAAGGGCTATTTGACCAAGAACGGGAGTGATGGAGTGCTGCATCAGATGACCTGGCCTCCACAATCACCCGACCTCAACCCAATTGGAATGGTTTGGAAAAGTTGGACCGCAGAGTGAAGGTAAAGAGGCCAACAAGTGCTCAGCAAATGTGGGGACTCATTCAATACTGTTGGAAAAGCATTCCAGGTGAAGCAGGTTGAGAGATTGCCAAGAGAGTGCAAAACTATCATCAAGGCAAGGGGTGGCTATATATTTTGATTGGTTAAAATTTCTTGTTGGTTACTATCTGTTATTTCGTTGTTTTGATGTCTTCACTATTATTCTACAATGTAGAAAATAGGAAAAATAAAGAAAAACCCTTGAATGAGTAGGTGTGTCCAAACGTTGCTTATGTTTTATGTTTCTACATGCAGTTTGAAGGAAGTTGCTAACTAGTGTTAGCGCAATGACTGGAAGTCTATGGTAACTGCTAGCATGCTAGTAGAGACCATAGATGTCCAGTCATTGTGCTAATGCTTGTTAGCATTGGCACGTGAAACTTCTTCTAACTTCCTTCATACTGGATGCAGAGACATAAAACTGGTATCCAGGAGTTCATCTGACTCTGGGGAAGTAGATGGCCAAAATACCAAAGTATCCCTTTAATGGGTACCTACCCCTGGGCCACCCACAATGTCAGCCACTTAACCCATGTAGTAACAATTTCTGCCCTGCTGTAAAACTCATCCCAAGAAACAAAGGCCATGGAAAGATTATCAAACTGCTTCAATTACCTACAATATAATCTCAAGCCTTTAAATTATTCTCAGAAGAAAAGTTTTAAAGTAACAGTTATAAAGAAATCCCTAGATATGAGGGAGTTAAAACAGAGGTAGGAAATTAGCTGAAACTTGGCCTCATACCAATCAGTGGGGCCTAAAATACTTTAATGCACTTTCCAAACACACAGAATGAGAAATGACCCAGAGGGGTTTCCAGTCACGGAAAAGCCATCTCATTGGAGGCTGACAAACAGCTCTGGGACAGAAATCAAAATGGCTTCCCTGCAGACACAGTGGAGGAGCTGGTGGGGTCTAATAGGTGCCAATTCCAGAGTGGTGAATGGGTGCACTGATGCAAAGCTACCCTGACAGTTTGAAACAACCCAAGCGAACAACACATAATAGATGCAAACTTTTTTCTTTCTTTTCTCTCTTTTTTCCCTATTTTGGTTTTAGCATTGTCTGCCTTATTACCCATGGAGTCAAATGGAAAGTGACAACATACTTCAAACTCTTACAGACAGTGCTGAGTCTGCTGGTGTCCAGGGGTAGAGTGTGGTCAGTATTGACTATTCCCCTTTCCAGTGTCCTGAATCAAGGGGTCTGGCTCAGGAGAAGAGAGGGGGGGACTCAATCCTTCATTGTTGCGAGCTGATAAAGAGATTAGGGCACTGTGAAAAGAGGCAGGACTGAATATCCCAGCATCTGAGACGCCTGTATGAAAGGGCCCTGGTACACATCCTGCCTTCCCTAAACACTTGACAACCTAAACAGTGCACAAGAGAATTCCTGTGTCAAACAAAACTCTGCACCAAAAGTTTATCAGCCTCATTTACAAATGTATGCCTTTGTGACCAAATAATTCCCCATTAGTAAAAATACTAGAAGCAGAACTAAATAAATTATTCAAAGATTCACTGTTCTTAATGGTTAAAAAAGAAATACAACCGTCTTCATGACCACATGACTGAGTAAAGAAAAATAAGTTGATTAAAAAGTGCCATGCATTAGTTTGAAAACATGTGGTGGTAAGGTTTTTCTCTAGCATTTGTGTGTCACTGAGTTTGACTGGTTTGTGTGGTTAGAATCTGCACGTCAAAAGCAGAGAAACCATTTGAGTGGGCCACCAGATGTACCATCACAATGGGATTCACATGAATACAGCCTCCCCCCCTAACCTATTGATTCCCATACAATTTCCCCTGGAGGAAATTAGAACTTTAGATGTGCAAAATGAAAGAAACAAATGTAATCAATGACACTCCATTTCTTATTATAATGACAAATAAAATCTAAAATGATAAATGGGAGAAAATAATTTGCATACCTATACAATTTTAATGCATCCAGGATGGAAGCAAAGACCACATTATACCACAGTACATAGCCTGCATCCCTCTTCCACAAGAAGTAAACAAACTACTGATGATGATCCGCGGGGGGTATTTTTGTTTCATAATTCATATGAGACAGATTTCCTTCCATGGGTAATTCTGAAGCTCGGAAGATCGCTGGAACAAAGCTGTGAATGCCAAAGACCACATAAAGGTTTTCAATGAGTCAACAGACTACGAGTGCAGCATCTGGTCTCCTTGTTTCACCCCAGTATGTTAAGGCGTATGATGCCCTAACAGCTTCTACAGTATGTGCTGACTGCACTTCCCCTTACATGTGTGCTAGCTTCCCGATGAATTCCAAAACCTTTGTCTCGCCAACTCCCTCTCCTGTGAAATATATGCTCACTATTGGAAGTCAAAGATCATATGCAGCCAGTCCAAGTTTGACTTAATCGTTTTTTTATGTCAATAAAACGATATTACATTCTCCAGACAATTCCTAATTGGCCTCTGGTTAGAGCATTTTATTTAAACTTGTTTAAACTTTTATTTAAACCTTATGACCCCTTCTGAGGAAGAGGGTGACCAAAGGATTGGGACAACTGGGAGCAGACCCTGATTATTCCCTCTCCATGGAATTGTCTAACGGTAGGATTGACAGTATTAGTATACATTGCCAAAGCTTTTAAGACCACATATATCCCAGTTATAGCATGGAGGCCTTAGGGCTCTGTTTTGTCTTACTGTCCTCTAGCTGTGACTGATAAGATGACACCTGGTCTAGTGTAGCTTGTGTTTGGCCTATCTCAAAGTGATCTTGGATTCCCCAAGGAAGACAGGCCTACATCACACAGACACATTAAATCCAGTATTTTTTTTGTGAAAGGTGCTGAGAGGGGAGCCTGGCTGACTGGCAGGGTGCTAACAGACTGATGAGGGATAATACCAAGTGAAGAAGCCTCAGCTCAGACAGAACAAGCTGATAGGGCTGCGGCTGAGCTCAGAGAGGAAGGGAGGCCTGAGATTAAGAGTGAAGAAAAAGCAGGAAAAGCAGCCAACATGTGCTCAGCATATGTGGGAACTCCTTCAAAACTGTTGGAATAGCACTCCAGGTGAAGCTGGTTGAGAGAAGGCCAAGAGTGTGCAAAGCAGTCATGAAGGCATAGGGTGGCTTCTTTGAAGAATCTACAATCTAAAATATAATTAGATTTGTTTAACACTTTTTTGGTTACTACGTGATTACATGTGTCATTTCATAGTTTTGATGACTTCACTACTTTTCTACAATGTAGAAAATAGTACAAATAAAGAAAAGCCCTTGAATGAGTAGGTATGTCCAAATGTTTGACTTGTACTGTACTTCCCCAGAGTATACCATTTTATGTTTCTGTGTGCAATTTGAAGGAAGTTGCTAACAAGTGTTAGCGCAATAAATGGAAGTCTATGGTAACTCCAAGCATGCTAGTAGAGACCATAGATTTCCAGTCATTGTACTAAGGCTAGTTAGCATTGGCTCGTGAAACTACCTCTAACTTCCTTCCTACTGGATGCAGAGACATAAAAATGCTATCCAGGTGTTCATCTGACTCTGGGGAAGTAGAGGGACAAAATCCCAAAGTATCCCTTTAATGGGTACCTATCTCTGGGCCACCCACGTCAGCCACTTAACCCATGTAGTAACAATTTCTGTCCTGCTGTAAAACCCCCAAGAAACAAAGGCCATGGAAAGATTGCCAAACCGCATTCAATTACCAACAATATAATCTCAATACTTAAAATTATTCTCAGAAGAACCGTTTTAAAGTAACAGTTTGCAGAGAGGTAGAAGTAGTGAGGTAGCAGGTGGACAACACTAAGTAGAGCCAGGCAGCCTGAGATACAATGGGATAAGTTTCACAATCCTTTATTACAGACAGTGTGACATTTACAGACCTACTCTGAGTGGGGAAGAAGCCGGACACAGCTCTTGGCCTTCACTTTATTACAAGCAGCACCTCCACAATATACACTCACCGGAGAGTTTATTAGACACATCATCCTGTTCACAAAAACGGACCACTCCTACAGACAGTGAGTCACGTGGCCATGGCTTGCTTTATCAAGCAGGCAGACAGGCATCGAGGCATTCAGTTACTGTTCAATTGAAAATTAGAATGGGGACAACAAGTGACCTAAGTGACTTTGAGCATGGTATGATTGTCGGTGCCAGGCGTGCAAGGATCCAGTATTTTAGAAACAACCGCACTCCTGCGCTTTCATGCAAGACAGTGTCTAGGGATTACAGAGAATGGTGCGACAAACAAAAAACATCCAATAAGCGGCAGTCCTGTGGGCGAAAACAGCTTGTTGATGAGAGAGGTCGAAGAAGAATGGAAAGAATCGTGCAAGCGGGCTACAAACAGACAAATAACAGCGCAGTACAACAGTGGTGTGCAGAAGGGCATCTCGGAACGCACAACTCGTAGGACCTTGTGACGGATGGACAATTTCAGCAGACGGCCACACCGGGTTCCTCTCCTATCAGCTTTAAAACAAGAAGAAGCGGCTCCAGTGGGCACGCGATCACCAACACTGGACAATTGAGGAGTGGAAAAACAGAGCCTGGAACAAGACAGTGAGTTCAGTTTACTTGAGTGGCCAGCGCAGGACCCAGACCTCAACCCAGTAGAGCATCTTTGGGATGAGATCGAACGGGCTGTTCGCACCATGAATGTACCGCCATCCAATCTGCAGCAACTGTGTGATGCCATCACGTCAGCATGGACCAACATCCCTACGGATCGTTTCCGACACCTTGTAGAATGCCTGTTCTGGAGGCAAAGTGGGGTCCGACCTGGTACGATGGATGTACCTAATAAACTGGCACAATGCAGAAAATAAGGACAGCGAAAATGAAAAGGCCTATTGAAATATGTTGCCACTTACAGTCTTGATCTATCAAGCTTCCAATCATTTTCATATGTTTTATTGTGGCAGCGTAGCCTAGTGGATCGAGTGTTGGACTAGTAAGCGAAAGGTTGCAAATTCAGATTTCTGAGCTAACAAGGTAAAAATCTGTCGTTCTGCCCCTGAACAAGGCAGTTAACCCACTGTACCTAGGCTGTCAATGAAAATAAGAATGTGTTCTTAACTGACTTGCCTAGCAAATTTTTATAAAATAAAAAATTGTGTTTCCAATGTTACTATCAAAACCCTTCTTTCCCTAGAAAAACACATTATCAATCCTAGCTACCTCCCATGGAGTAGCCCAAAAAGTGGGCCCTTTTCAAAGTGTCTTCAGACAGTATGGGAGTACTTGTCCAAATATAAGCCAGCATGTAGTTTGCTCTTTGCATCTCATTCCAAATTACATACAAACGGATGCAAAAGAACCAGACACTGTGAAACACTGTAATTTCCACCTGCCATTTTCTGTTACTTTGCTAAATTCAGCTAATTTCACAGGCTGCTGAAGCAACTGATACACATTCAAAGATGGAATACGCATCCGTGATTAACATGGGCTCTTTTCATATCTACAGACACAACTTTCAAATAGCTACACATCAACAGAAAATTGAACAACAAGCAGGTTGTGATTCACAGTTCGCTTTCATTCTTTCTTTCAGGATCGTCTAAGACGTATAATTAGACTATTTAACGAAGAGTGCACATCACTGAGAAGTTGAATTGCCCTGAATCTCACACTGCCAATAGGCACAGCAAATGATAAAAGGAAGAGAGCTAGAGTAAGCATTAGCTGATTATGCAAATGTATCACCATATGCCAGCAAATAATGAATGAACCTAGTGCACTTAGCACTCTGATTGCAGACTACAGGTGATTTATAAATCAAAAAGATGTTATCTTAGCATTAGAGCAAGGGGGAGGATGGGCTGCACATTTAGTGCCTGCGTATTCCATCTTAGTGGTTCCTTTAAACAGAAACGCTTTCCCCTTGTCCTCTTTATGTTTAGGTGCTTTCTGTTGTTGACTGGGTTGGTGTGTGGGCAACCAGCAAATAGGGTTATTGCAGATGTAGAGTGGGTGTAATGGAGCCTGTCATTGCTAATCAATTCCTCCTCCACCCCTTACAGGGCTAAAAAGGAAAGTAAATGTTGAGGTTGATTACAAGGTGCACCTCCGAGATGCTTAAGATTATTGTTTTCAACCAGGGGTCTGCATTTATACTTCGGTCTTAGGTCAACGCAACAGAGTTTTCTGTATATGCTTAGCCGTCCGCATTTCCATAGTAAACCGAGACCATAATCCTCTGAGTAATAGTATCTTATTAAAAAGGTCAAAAGCAAGCTAATTGCTTTTGTTCAGCAAGCTAATTTATGTGCCCCTTCCATCGCTCCCCTCAGTGCCCTTGCTTATTGAACCTATAGTACAATGGCATTAGATGTCAAGTGCAAAGTCCTATCAGAAATACTCAGAACACATCTGCTAATGCCTTGGAGCAACAGTGAAGAAAAGCACCATGCAGTGACTGTCAGTTGTCCGTGAAAAACAAACAAAGACAATACCCAACAAACAGCATATAAACTTTTTTCGTCTTTGAAATGGAAAAGATATGCACCTCTGCTCTCAGGAAAGTAGGGCTAAGAAGGTCTCCTAAGGCCTGGGAGAGAACTCAGCCATATTACCATACATACAGTATATTGAAGCCAAATCCCTTATGGACTGTGTTTTATTTTTAAAGGTCAGCTTGGCCATAGCTCTTATCAAAGCAGTTTCTTTCGATTATGCCATGAAAAATCTCATTTAGGAATCAAGTTTGCACAGAAAATACAGGACTTATTGCATACATTCATATATTTGAATTTTTATTCAAGGACTGGTATGCAAGCAGAGTAAACTAAGCAAAAAAAAGAAACATCACTTTTTCAGGACCCTGTCTATCAAGGATAATCCAAATAACTTCACAGATCTTTATTGTAAAGGGTCACTGTTTCCCATGCTTGTTCAATGAACCATAAACTAATAATGAACATGCACCTGTGGAACGGTCGTTAAGACGCTAACAGCTGACAGATGGTAGACAATTAAGGTCACAGTTATGAAAACTTAGGACACTAAAGAGGCCTTTCTACTGACTCAAAAAACACAACAATAAATATATATATATATTTATTTTATTTAACCTTTATTTAACCAGGTAGGCTAGTTGAGAACAAGTTCTCATTTGCAACTGCGACTGGCCAAGATAAAGCGTAGCAATTCGACACATACAACAACACAGAGTTACACATGGAATAAACAAAACATACAGTCAATAATACAGTAGAACAAAAGAAAACAAAAAGTCTATCTACAGTGAGTGCAAATGAGGTAAGTTAAGGAAATAAATAGGCCATGGTGGCGAAGTAATTACAATATAGCAATTAAACACTGGAATGGTAGATCGGCTGAAGATGAATGTGCAGGTAGAGATACTGGGGTGCAAAGGAGCAAAATAATTCAATAAACAAATACCAGTATGGGGATGAGGTAGTTAGATAGATGGGCTGTTTACAGATGGGCTATGTACAGGTGCAGTGATCTGTGAGCTGCTCTGACAGCTGGTGCTTAAAGCTAGTGAGGGAGATGTGAGTCTCCAGCTTCAGAGATTTTTGCAATTCTTTCCAGTCATGGGCAACAGAGAACTGGAAGGAAAGACGACCAAAGGAGGAATTGGCTTTGGGGGTGACCAGTGAGATATACCTGCTGGAGCGCGTGCTACGAGTGGGTGCTGCTATGGTGACCAGTGAGCTGAGATAAAGCGGGGCTTTACCTAGCAGAGACTTGTAGATAACCTGAAGCCAGTGGGTTTGGCGACGAGTACAAAGCGAGGGCCAACCAACGAGAGCGTACAGGTCACAATGGTGGGTAGTGTATGGGGCTTTGGTGACAAAACGGATGGCACTGTGATAGACTGCATCCAGTTTTCCCAGGGTCCCTGCTCATCTGCTTGAACGTGCCTTAGGCATGCTGCAAGGAGGCATGAGGACTGCAGATGTGGCCAGGGCAATAAATTGCAATGTCCGTACTGTGAGATGCCTAAGACAGCGCTACAGGGAGACAGGACAGAGAGCTGATCGTCCTCGCAGTGGCAGACCACGTGTAACAACACCTGCACAGGATCGGTACATCTGAACATCACACCTGCGAGACAGGTACAGGATGGCAACAACAACTGCCCGAATTACACCAGGAACGCACAGTCCCTACATCAGTGCTCAGCCTGTCCACAATAGGCTGAGAGAGGCTGGACTGAGGGCTTGTAGGCCTGTTGTTAAGCAGGTCCTCACCAGACATCACAGGCAACAACCTCGCTTATGGGCACAAACCCACCGTCGCTGGACCAGACAGAACTGGCAAAAAGTGCTCTTCACTGACGAGTCATGGTTTTGTCTCACCAGAGGTGATGGTCGGATTCGCGTTTATCGTAGAAGGAATGAGCATTACACCGAGGTCTGTACTCTGGAGCAGAATCGATTTGGAGGTGGAGGGTCTGGTCATGGTCTGGGGCGCTGTGTTACAGCATCATCGGACTGAGCTTGTTGTCATTGCAGGCAATCTCAACGCTGTGCATTACAGGGAAGACATCCTCCTCCCTCATGTGGAATCCTTCCTGCAGAACGAGCTCGTTCTGTGCGTGATTTCCTGCAGGTCAAGAATGTCAGTGTTCTGCCATGGCCAGCGAAGAGCCTGAATCTCAATCCCATTGAGCACGTCTGGGACCAGTTGGATCGATGCGTGAGGGAAGGGGCCATTCCCCCCCAGAAATGTCTGGGAACTTGCAGGTGCCTTGGTGGAAGAGTGGGGTAACATCTCACAGCAAGAACTGGCAAATCTGGTGCAGTCAATGAGGAGGAGATGCACCGCAGTTCTTAATGCAGCACGTGATACTGACTGTTACTTTTTATTTTGACCCCCCTAAGGGACACATTCTTTTATTGCTGTAAGTCACATGTCTGTGGAACTTGTTTAATCAGTTGTTGAATCTTGTTATGCTCATACAAATATTTACAAATGTTGAGTTAGCTGAAAATAAACACAGTTGACATAGTGGGAGGACAATATTTTTTTTGCTGAGTTTATATAAGAGAATATTGTCAATGTCTATTGTTTGTTTCTTGAAAGACAAAAAATAGCTGTAGGGATTTCAGCTGTGGTACAGATGTACATACAGTGCATTCGGAAAGTATTCAGACTCCCTCCTTTTTCCACACTTTGTTATGGTACAGCCTTGTTCTAAAATGTATTAAATTAAATTAAAAATGTTCCTAATCAATCTGCACACAATACCCCAAAATGACAAAGTGAAAACAGGTTTTTAGATTTTTATGCACATAAAAAAATTATAATACAGAATTACCTTATTTACATAAGTATTCAGACCCTTTGCTATAAGACTCGAAATTGACCTCAGGTGCATCCTATTTCCATTGATCATCCTTGATATGTTTTTACAACTTGATTGGAGTCCACCTACTGTACTTTCAATTGATTGGGCATGATTTGGAAAGGCACACACCTGTCTATATAAGGTCCCACAGTTGACAGTGCATGTAAGAGCAAATATCAAGCCATGAGGTTGAAGGAATTGTACGTAGAGCTCTGAAACAGGATTGGTTTGAGGCACAGACCTGGGGAAAAGTACAAAACATGTCTGCAGCATTGAAGGTCCCCAAGAACACATTGGCCTCAATCATTTTTAAATAGAAGAAGTTTGGAACCACCAATACTCTTCATAGAGCTGGCCACCCTCCAAAACTGAGTAATCGGGGGAGAAGAGCCTTGGTCAGGGAGGTGACCAAGAACCCGATGGTCACTCTGATTGAGCTCCAGAGGTCCTCTTTGGAGATGGGAGCACTACACTACACCAATCTCTGCAGCACTACACCAATCAGGCCTTGATGGTAAAGTGGCCAGACGGAAGCCACTGCTCAGTAAAAGGCACATGACAGCCTGCTTGGAGTTTGCTAAATGGCACCTAAAGAACTTTCAGACCATGATAAACAAGATTGTCTGGTCTGATGAAACCAAGATTGAACTATTTGGATTGAATGCCAAGCACACAGCCAAGACAATGCAGGAGTGGCTTCGGGACAAGTCTCTGAATTTCCTTGAGTGGCCCAGCCAGAACAAAGACTTGAATCTGATCGAACATCTCTGGATAGACCTGAAAACAGCTGTACAGCGACGCTCCCCATCCAACCTGATAGAGCTTGAGAGGATCTGCAGAGAAGAATGGGAGAAACTCCCCAAATACAGGTGTGCCAAGCTTGTAGCGTCATACCCAAGAAGACTCGAGGCTGTAATCACTGCCAAAGGTGCTTCAACAAAGTGCTGAGGAAAGGGTCTGAATATTTATTTATATTTTTTAAAACCTGTTTTTGCTTTGTCGTTATGGGGTATTGTGTGTAGATTCATGAGAGGGAAAAGCAATTGAATATATTTTAGAATAAGTCTGTAATGTAACAAAATGTGTAAAAAGTCAAGGGGTCTGAATAGTTTCCGAAAGCACTGTATATCCCATTACAGTATCTCCATGAGCACACTCATTTTTATGCAACAAAGAGCCTGCCAGAAATTCACATTCAGTGGGTCCTTAAATGAAAGAGGGAAGATGGATGCAGCTTCAAAGAATGTTAAAAGAATGCTGATATGTTGTGGAGGACACGCTGATTGCAATGGAGTTATACGTTAGTAGCCTTAGCCTGCCAACCGCTAGGATGTTATAGATAGATACTGTCTTCACTACTGTATGTCTATACTATATCTATCATATCCTCACCTAGCTATCGTAAGACGAATGCGCTAACTGTAAGTCTCTCTGGATAAAAGAGTCTTCTAAATGACTAGAATGTAAATGTAATCGGAAAGTCTGTTATTAGTTTTTTGAAAGTCAGGGTGAAATTCAGCCAAACCCTCTCATGACAAAAAGCTTTCCAGTTCACAAAATGTACTCAGAGCAAATGTACAGTACAAAACTTGCCATTCTCAAAAGTTATGGAATTGTTTAACTTTGTGTGACTTTGACCCCCTTTTCCCAAGTGCATGTGTTCCAAAAATGTATACACACAAAAGTTACGAGGGGAAATTTGTTAGAACATCACGACAAGCACCAAGCTTAAAGAAAAGCAATGGGGTAATGCGTAATTTGATCAAAGTGTGAATTTGACATCAGAGAAAGACTATGCATGCTGCTGCCAGACATCAAATCCAGTTCAGCCAACATGTCCCCTCCAGGAAACAGTGGAAGGAAGGTTGATAAAGGCATTAGAATGTTCCTGAGAGGTCTGTTTTAATGAGTGGATAATTCAGACTGCAACGCTGTTAGTGTAAATGGGGCCCTACCTAAATCAACCCCATAATCAGTTAAGCTTCATGCAGCATTTGGCATGTTGGCCTTCAGTATGTTAAGCTTGTGCTTTTGACACGCATATGGACACAGTTTGAGCATGTGTCCACATATCCACACTCACATAGACGCTGATGCTCATACAGTATCATATACACAGCTTGTGCACAGCTTCAGAGTTGATCACCAGCAATAAGATTCTAACATATTCCCTTCTTAAAGCTACCCTTCTATCCACAAGCTCTAGAGAGTATTAGAACCCCTAAAGTATGTTAATCAGAAGCATTAAATTAAAATGCCATGTCAGAAAGCAAAACATATTTATACGCAAGTTACTGTCATGAAAAGGTAGCCCAAAGGAGAAGGGGACTATATGGCCTCAATGTTGACACCCTTTGAAATAGACATTGACTCACACATTGCCTTGCACTTATGGGTGAAGAGAGAAAATAAATACTTCATATGGCCTTCAACGAAGAGTCCTTTCAGATTACAACATTGTACACTAAAGGTGGCATGGAAGGAACATGGTGTTCTGGTCTTGTAGTATCTTAACACACTCAGGGTCAAGTCTACCAGCCCAAGTGTTCCTGTTGTTTTCAGACTGAAGAATAAGCATGTATTTTACTTGGACATTCCTACATGTGTTATGATTGTCTTATTCAGCAAGTATGTACATAAGTTGAAATAACTTGTGTTTATATTGCTTGAACAGGAAATCATTATCAATGATGCTCTTGAGGGTAAGTGACAGTGTTCTGTGCACCCACATAGTGATTTACCCATCAATAAGTAGAGTGTAACAATAAGAACAGCTTTGAATAAACTGAGCCATGGTCATACTTTCATCAGTGTCAAGCAATATTGGTACTGCATAATTCTCTAACTATTCATTAAATCTCTATAATTGTCCACCCACTATCAATGCCGTAATTAGTGAATGAAAATAGATTCAAACACCACTATTCAAGATTATTTTTGTCCAGAATGCTTCATTAAATGAGACTTGCTGGTTATTCTACTACCTGACTATTACTATCTTCATTCGTCCTCAAAGTCACCGTAAATATCCGTCTGAAGAAAAGTCCAAGGCTAAGGTTCAACCAGCAATGCCGTAATACCTTCCTTTCATGTCCCATTGCTTGTGAGATAGATGGCGTGGGCATATCACGGGACTGCCTAAAAACCACCTCGCCTGACCTTAATGTCTGTCACATGACCTGAATGACATGTAAACAACAGAGACGCACAGGGAATGAAAAGAAGCCTAGTGGTAACCAAGCAGTAGACACGGAATATCTACTGTCTTGGATTGTGAAATGGTACCACACCATTTGTCCCACGACATGAGGATAATGATTCAATCCAATCTCTCACCCTACTAGCTGCTGATGGAGAGACACAGACGTCCCATATTAGCATACTATCGAACAGTGACATGTAAGCACGGTTAAGAAGAAGTGTCACATATTCAGATAACTTGATGCCTTAACTAGGCTGCCATGCGCCCCCAGGAGGACCAAGGCCTAGGTGGCATCCACTAATAATTATACAGGTACTGTGTGTTTAAAAGTTGTAATATTGTTATGTCAAGTCATTTGTAGACTACCTTACGATTAGAATCCATACCAAAGGACACATGGCCAAACAAGAACTTCTTGCTTTACTTCCAAAATTGATGACAATATTCAGATATTTTTCAGCTCAAAATCAGCAAACTGCGAGCTGTTTATTTCTATTTAGCTGACGGATGTGCATTTAGTCTACATTTTAAAAAGGGCACACTTTGGCGTCTTTCCTTTTTTCCCCCGAAGTAGAAAAAGAACTCCTTGAAAAGCTCTAGCTGGCAGTCAAAATAACAAATGCCTTTATTTGTTGAAAATGATGGAGCCTCTTCCTCTATCGACTCACAGTAATGTGGAATTGGAATTGCACAGCGTGGAGCAGAGCAGGAAACCGGGTCCTCGTTTTTCTCCCCTCCCCAGAACTCCAAGGTGGTAACGTGACACCGAAGGTAACAGAAGCCACTGACTAGAAAGATGTTAATCCTGACAAAGTGCCACAGCATTAGCCAGAGCCTCTGTTAGATTGAATTCTCCGTCCCCTGGGACCATGGGCAACACCGATGGTGGCGCTCCATCTTTTTGAGTGTCCCTCAGAGACTAGTGCCCGAGGTAAGCAAACTGGGCCAGCTGTCCACAGACCAACAGCACCCTCTATTGATTCCTTGAATACATGTATTTTCTTCCTCTGGGGGGTTTCAAGACTGTTGCCTGTAACTGTAGTTATAGAGGTCTATTCAGTTTTGTCATTCAACTATTTAAGTATGGTCAGTCAGTCAGAAACTAAACGGATCTTTCAGTTAACTATGATTCTGAAATGTTTTTTTGTTGTTGTTGTTCAAAACTGATTTGAAAAGGTTTTGAGTAAATTTGAAATAGGCTATGGAATAAGAGATGAAACAATCTATGCAATTCTTTGATATATGTATATCTCTACTATTTTCAGCAGTCACGTCACACACCAATGCCTCAGTTGTGACTGGAGCTAAGCCTTCTCTAATGTGTCATTCACTTCTGGTTATGCTGCTCAAAAGATTTCACCATCAAGCATTATTACACTTTCATTTTTAATTCATGAATTATTGTTTCATCAAATTGAGCATTGGGAATGAATTTCGAGGGGTAAAATCACCATTAAATACAATCAATTAAATGATAAACCCTTTGATGTGCATTATTTCATTTCAATACCTTGTTAGGGCGTAACACAGACCAATAATATCAGTAAAAGCATGTTCAAGAAGGAGAACGTTAAATTATTATATGAATGGTTCCCACAAGAGCACATGAAGGGAAGCAGAGCAGACATTTCGCTGAGCAACAGTATGGTGGGGGTATAGAGGGGTAGCGGGTGGGGGGGGGGGATTATTTTCTTCTCGCAAGCAGCAGTCATGAGCTGTGGACATGAATACTGAGGGTTATGTGAATACACACAGTCAATGCAATGAACCAGTTACGCACGCTGTCTTCTTTAGGATTCGTTCTCCCTATGAATAAAACCTATTGAAAACATGTTAGAATTGTTGAGTAGTTTAGCCTAATAAGATGTCCATGATCAATGCAACAAAAATGTGCACTAGGCTATATCGCCTTGGTTAGAGACGCAACAAGGGGAAAAATATGTTTTGCCCCATTCAGTTTGTATTCAGTTGTAAGTGATACACCAACCTGTTATCACTATAAAACTGTGACTCAGAAGTAGGCTAAACAAAAAGATTCAAACGACAGCTATCAAATAGCAACAAATACAAAACATACACATTTGAAGAAAATTTAACTGACTTTAAAAGATAATATAATAAAATATATTATGAATGCAGGACGGAGAGAAAGTGGAATATCGTCCGCATTACAATGAATACAATATACATATGATTTGGCTATTCATCCCATTCAGTTCAATTAGCTATTTAACTACAAACACTTTCAAGGAAATGTATCCCCGTATACCCTACACGTGCAGAGAAAGTTACCGTGTAGAATATTCGTCACAAAAACCTGAAAATGGATCGATGGGCTCATATACGTAGTATAGCCAACCCGTGTGTCAAACAAGCCGTGAATATATGTAATTGGACCGCCAGGCTTCCGATTAGAAACAGAGGATATATGAAAAAATTAATGACAAGAGATAATTCGATATGTGCTATGTTTACCGTCCTAATTTACTACATTTAAAGTGCTGGACATACAATGGACACAGTCCACTCAGACTGCGTATAAATGTATCAAAAATGTCGCTTCTGAGAGATAGGTTTTATCATTTGGAAAAGCAATTTCGGTCCAATCGCAGGACTATCACATTTTCCAGTTCAAATGACTCCAGAAATTCCACAACACAACTGTACTAAAATAAATTGACAGGACAATAACTATGGGCTAAATCCTTTACCTTGCTTGAAGTCAAACCAGACTCAATGTTGTCAGTCCACTGCTTGTCCCATTAGCAGCTCCAGACTATGACCACTTCTTTATGGCTATGAACATCCAACTCGACCGGTCCTTGCGTTATCACTCCTGGTCCAAGCGCCTCTCCTCTTGTGCGTTCCGCTGGATAAGAGAAATACCGTGGACCGTTTGAGAAGACAGTGGAACTAGACGCCTAGGGCGAGTATAGTATCATGAGAAAATGAGAATGAGTGAAGGATTAAAACCGTAGCATCCCCAACGATCAATCCGGTGCAGACGCTTAGGAGCGCACGTCCTCTCCAGCTTTCTAGTGAAACGTAACGAAGCTTGCAGATCTTAGTAGTAATGCAAACAGGATGTCTTGCCGAGGGCGCCTAAGTAGAATCAACCCCTTTTCCCTGCGATACCAGATGGAAGCAGTTTCTCATCTGTCGCGCGTTCCCAGACCCAGACAGTGCAAGAGAACAGCGCGAACGGTTAGACTAGGTGAAGAAATCTTCGTCCAATCAAAACAGGCGGGTGGAAGTAAAGCCCTCACTGGGAACCGAGAGCACTCAAGGGAGATGGAGACAAAACTCATCTTCAAAATAAATGTACATCACATGAAAATAAAAACTTTCCATGAGTAAAGTGATATAGTTACAAAGTATTCAATTTCATGACAAAACAGTTTTGCTTCCAATTACAGGTTAGCTTCCCTTCATTATTACCCCTACTGACCTTAACAGCCTACTGTAGGCCTATGTTGCAATGGTTGAGCCACTGTTTAATTAGCCTGTAGGGAAATAAAAAAAAATTTAAGTGAAAAACATAAACCTATAGCTGTAGCGTATGGTAACACATAATATTACATTGCTATTAGGTAATAAACCTGTAATTGCATAGCATTTTAGTATTAGCTTTGTAACTGCATAGCAACATTGAGAGCTGTGGTGAAGTACACTAACATGGTGTCTCACGGCCAAGGGGGTGGCATGTAGGTGCTGGACAAGACTTTCAGATTTGATTTAAAGCCAGGTGATCGGTGTTTAGCAGTCGAATTGTATATACACAAATGGATCCAGAAAATATAAGCTATTTTTAGCAGTCCACCTCCTAACTCTAACCCTAAGGTCTGAAACAGACTGTCATAAATAGGCCATCAGTTGGCAACCCTTGTACCTGGATTTGGTCATACCAACTCACTTCTCCAGAGAGGTGATGTTATCGCTCTAAAATCAAATCAAATCAAATTGTATTTGTCACATGCTTCGTAGACAACAGGTGTAAACTAACAGTGAAATGCTGGGTCCTTTTCCAACAATGGAGAGTTCAAGATAAGATTAAAAAATTAAAATAAAAACAATTTTTAAATAGTGACACGGATATACATCATCGTAGGCTTATTACACTCATAACCATGGCATGACATTCCAAGATGAATCAGCATAGAACAAATTGTACATACCTCAAAGCAGAAATAATGAAGACCTCATACATTTATATTCTCAGAATAACAAACAGGGAGAAATTGAACCCCTGTGCCATTGGTACCTCCAAACTGGGCATGAAGGGGCATTGGGCACCCAATCCGGAACGTCCCCTTTGCCTAGGACCAGGAAGTCAACGTCGGACACGCGGCAAACATTGTAACAAATGCCACAAACGTTACTAAAGTGAGTAATATATTACTTTTCATAACTGAAAAATTTATAATAGTTAGCGGACCATGTAAACTAAGGGCTGACTGTGTTTAAAAATCGAATGCTAGGCCTACTAACATGAAGGGGAAATCAAACAAACACTGAAACAAGGTGAATGAAGCTATGCATATCTCCAACCACAATAGGCCTATGACTGAAAGTGGTTAAAATGACTTTAATAGTGTTGCTGTTGCAAATAGCTACTGGCATAGCCACGGGAAGTAGGGGTGGTGAGGGTTGTGCAGCACCCCCTGTAAAAAAAAAACATATTAATACTCAGTGACTTTCAACGTGGCACCGTCATAGGATGCCACCTTTCCAACAAGTCAGTTTGTCATATGTATGCCCTGCTAGAGCTGCCCCAGCATTGTCCTGATGGAAAAACCAATCCTCAGAGTTGGGGAACATTGTCAGAGCAGAAGGAAGAAAGTTTTCTTCCAGGACAACCTTGTACAAAGCTTGATTCATGCGAGACCTGGAGAGGCCTACAAGCCACAGTGTCTCGCACCCACTGTGAAATTTGGTGGAGGATCGGTGATGATCAGGGGGTGCTTCAGCAAGGCTGGAATCGGGCAGATTCGTCTTTGTGAAGGACGCATGAGCTCCAGAATTAGTCTGTGGAGATGGGAGAACCTTCCAGAAGGACATCCATCTCTGAATCTCTCCAACAAACAGGCCTTGATGGTAGAGTGGCCAGATGTAATCCAGTCCTCAGTAAAAGGCACATGACAGCCCGCTTGGAGTTTGCGAAGAGGCTCCTAAAGGACTCTCAGACCATGAGAAACAAGATTCTCTCGTCTGATGAAACCAAGATTGAACTCTTTTACCTGAATGCCAAGCATCATGTCTGGATGAAACGTGGCACCAAAGCTACGGTGAAGCATGGTGGTGGCAGCATCATGCTGTGGGGATGTTTTTAAGAGACAGGGACTGGGTGACTTGCCAGGATCGAGGGAAAGATGAAAGGAGCCAAGTAGGGAGAGATCCTTGATGAAAACCTGCTTCAGAGTGCTCAGAACTCTCAGTGGGACGAAGGTTCACCTTCCAATAGGACAACAACCCTCAGCACACAGCCAAGACAAAGCAGGAGTGGTTTTGGGACATGTCGCTGAATGTCCTTGAGTGACCCAGCCAGAGCCCTGACTTGAACCCGATTTAACATCTCTGGAGAGACCTGAAAATAGCTGTGCAGCAACGCTCCCCATCCAACCTGACAGAGCTTGAGAGGATCTGCAGAGAAGAATGGGAGAAACTCCCCAAATACAGGAGAGTCAAGCTTGTAGCGTCATATCCAAGAGACTGTAATCACTGCTAAATGTGCTTCAACAAAGTGTTGAGTAAAGGGTCATGTTATTTTTTTAAATATATACATTTGCAAAAATGTTTTTACTCTGTCATTATGGGTTATTTTGTGTAGATCGATGAGGAAACAAAACAACTTAATATATTTTAGAATAAGGCTGTAACGTGGAAGGAGTCTGCATACATTCTGAATGCACTGTACATTTTTTATTATTTAACTAGGAAAGTCAGTTAGGAACAAATTCTTACTTACAATGACAGACCAGGAACAATGGGTTAACTGCCTTGTTCAGGGGTCAAACAACAGGTTTTAACTTGACAGCTCGGGGATTCGATCTAGCAACTTTTTGGTTACCGGCCCAATGTTCTAACCACTAGGCTACCTGCCACCCCTACATATAGGATATATTTCTTCTTTTGTAGCATTATGTGGTGATTTCCATCTGGCCATGTTGAGATTAGCATAGCAGGGCTGCCATAAAATGCGTGGGGAGCTTACATTTGTCGTCACACTTTTGATTCTCGTTTGATATTTTCTACATTGTAGAATAATAGTGAAGACATCAAAACTATAAAATAACACATGGAATCATGTGGTAACCAACAAAGTGTAAACAAATCAAAATATGTTTTATTATTTTAGATTCTTCAAAGTAGCCACTATTTGTCTTGATGGCAAGAACAGCTCAAATAAGCAAAGAGAAAAAACAGTCCATCAGACATGAAGGTCAGTCAATCCGGAAAATGTCAAGAACTCCAAAATTTTCAGTCGCAAAAACCATCAAGCACTATGATGAAACTGGCGCTCATGAGGACTGCCACAGGAAAGAAAGACGGAGGATAAATTCATTAGAGTTACCAGTCTCTGCTTCACAGAGTTCAAGTAACAGACATATCTCAACATCAACTGTTCAGAGGAGGCTGAGTGAATCAGGCCTTGCTGCAAAGAAACCATTACTTAAGGAAACCAATGAGAGGAAGAGACTTGCTTGGGCCAAAAAAACATGAGCAATTGACATTAGACCGGGGTAAACCTGTCCTTCGTCGGATGAGTCCAAATTTGAGATTTTTGGTTCCAACAGCCATGTCTTCGTGAGACGCAGAGTAATTGAACAGATGATCTCCGCATGTGTGGTTCCCACCGTGAAGTATGGATGAGGAGGTGTGATGGTGTGGGGGTGCTTTGCTGGTGATACTGTCAGTGATTTATTTAGAATTCAAGGCACACTTAACCAGCATGGCTACCAAAGCATTTTGCAGCAATACGCCATCCCACTTGGTTTGCGCTTCGTGGGACTATCATTTGTTTTTCAACAGGACAATGACCCAACACACCACCTGTGTAAGGGTTATTTGACCAAGAAGGAGAGTGATGGAAAGCTGCATCAGATGACCTGGCCTCCACAATCCCCTGACCTCAACCCAATTGAGATGGTTTGGGAAGAGTTGGACTGCAGGGTGAAGGAAAAGCAGCCAACAAGTACTCAGCATATGTGGGAACTCCTTCGAGACTGTTGGAAAATCATTCCAGGTGAAGCTGGTTGAGAGAATGCCAAGAGTGTGCAAAGCTGTCATCATGGCAAAAGGTTGGCTTCTTTGAAGAATCTCACATATAATATATATTTTTTATTTATTTACACTTTATATTTACACCTTTTTTGGTTACTACATGATTCCAAATGTGTTATTTCATCGTTTTGATGTCTTCTCTATCATTCTACAATGTAGAAAATAGTACAAATAAAGAAAAACCCTTGAATGAGTGGGTGTGTCCAAACTTTTGACTGGTACTGTATATTCAAACTTCAGTTGGCTAGGCTATTGAGACCTTACCAATCCAAAATTACTGACTGGAATAAATGAATCAACACAATAGTGATGACATACTGTGTGAGTAACTTTTTAATCACAGATGCAAATGTCACTATGCAACCCTGCATAAAGCAAGCCCAGCCCTGTTAGTTCTATTGTTCAATCACAGCTGTTGTCTAGTTTTTAAAAGGCTTTTTGTGCGAATACAGGTTCTGCGCATGTGTTATTTTACACACACATTTCTTCTACGTAGATGCTGTTCACACTGCCCTTCCCTTTACGTTTTCCTCTTTACTCACCCTCTTCTGAACCATGATGATGTAACCTACGTCTCTGCCTCATATTTCCATATATCTGCTAGCCAGAGTTGCTGAAAAAGAACACTATTACTTTGACTGCCTGTCTGCCTCCTGCTTAGCCAATGTTTGCAATGATGATAGAAAAAATAACATTAAATTACTAATTAGACTGTGTGTCTGTGTCTTGCTTGTGTTTGAAATGCTGCCTAGATAGCTGCATGTATACTGAGTGTACAAAACATTAGGAGCACCTTGGTAATATTGAGTGGCACCCCCTTTTTCCCTCAGAACAGCCTCAATTCGGTGGGGCATGGACTTTACAATGTGTCAAAGGAATTCCACAGGAATGCTGGCCAAAGTTGACTCCAATGCTTCCCACAGTTGTGTGAAGTTGGCTGGATATCCTTTGGGTGGTGAACCATTCTTGATACACACGGGAAACTGTTGAGCAGGAAAAACCCAGCAGGTTTGCAGTTCTTGACACACTCAAACCGGTGCGCCTGTCACCTACTGCCATACCCGTTCAAAGGCACTTAAATATGTATTGTCTTGCCCATTCACCCACTGAATGACACACGTACACAATCCATGTCTCAATTATCTCAAGGCTGAAAAATCCTTCTTTAACCTGACTCCTCCCCTTCATCTACACTGATTGAAGTGGATTTAGCAAGTGAAATCAATAAGAGATCATACATTTCAACTGGATTCACCTGGTCAGTCTATATCATGGAAAGAGCAGGTGTTCCTAAAGTTTTTTACACTTTAGTGTAACTCCCCACTTAAGTTTTGCATTGGGGAAAAAAATGACAGTATCTGCGAGTTTGTACGAACATGTTGATTATGTCTTTTGTTGACAACATGTAAAAAGATGCATGTAGCCTTACTCGCCTCCTCAAAAAAGTGCATGAAATCGAGTTTATGCTTAATGACCTACTGAGGAATGGAACGCAGTAGGTGGAATATGTCGATCATGTCCTTTGTGTACACCATGAAGATTGTAGGCTACAGCAGACAAAGCCGTTCATCACTGATCAAGAAATCTCTCTCTTTTTTTGCCACGGCAAATCAGCTTTCCAGAAAATCTGGAACCGTAGCCATCATAGCCCACTTAAACCATTTTACAGCTGATTTATTACTATGTCATACCCTACAACTAGGATCCAGAGGTTTACCTGGTTACATTAGCTTACCAAATCAGGAAAAACTCTGGGCCCACATTGGTGGCAGGAATGGGCTTTCATAGGAACAAATATATTTTCTGCATGCATATATTTACCTGGCATATGAAGCAAAGACTCAGATTTGTATTTTTTTTATTTTTACATTGGACATACAATGTAATAAACATAGCCTAATCAAACAATGTGTTTATCAGTATTCAATTTTCTCTGATTACAAGTAGAACAGTGGCCCCTCCACTCTGGGCGGTGAAAGCTCATTTTCAGCCACAAAGTCCTATTCCTGTCCTACCGCAGGGAATATCAAACATGATCCTTCCTGCATTGGCCATTTGTCTGGGAATATAGTGAACAATCAATTCCGTCAGATTATTAGCCCGTCTAATAATTGAATGTGGCTGTCGCTGGGGTAATGGATTCACTGTTCACACAGCCGCATTTAGCAGACTAAAGCAGGGAGAGGGAAGGAAAAACAGATACCATGTCTGAGGTGACACTGGTGGATGGCATAGCAATCAGCAAGTGTGGCAGGTTTTAATCAGTTCTCTAAAAGCACAAATTAGTCATTGGGTGAGAACAACACCTTCCTTCTCTCCTTTTATTGGCTGCGATGTGAACCACCATTTTGCTTCTCTTTTGAGTCTGGTAGGAACTGGGCCAGTGATCTAAGTAAAATAACACACATCAGACATTGCTCTATATACAGAACCAATTACAGTTTCAACAAATAAGGTATGGGGCAAATAACTTTGGACTAACACTTATTCTGTATGACAAAAAAATTCCTTTATTTTCAGGTATGCATTGATACATTAATATGGTTACTTGAAGAATACTGAATGGCTTATGTAGGCTAACCATCTTTGTGACTCCCAAAGATCAGGAATCAAATGTAGAACCAAATCAGCCTACAATCAGAATTCTGAAGAACATAGCTATTTATTATAGCTATGAACATAGCTTCTGAAGAATATAACTACCCCATGTTGACTTTTTTATTATATAAATATGGTGTTTGTTCTGTCTGGTCCCATTTAAAAGTCTCCATCCAAAAAGATTGATTTCTGCTGCAAGGTCTGATGCATCAGCAGGCAGCCCACAGAGCATGTTAAAGAGGATGATTCAAATGTTTTTATGCTGTGGGAGTTCAGATTAAACAAAAACAGAGCAGCTCCCATCATATGGAGAGAGCAAGATATCTGACACCTTATCAGTCGGTGGGCATTGGAGCATGGACTGATTTTCCTCTCAGAGAGAGAGAGAGAGAGAGAGAGAGAGAGAAAGAGAGAGAGATGGAGGGTACCCCACTGTGCTTAGTGACAGTAAAGACACAAACTGTACTGCATCATTGACCTAATCGCACCAGGGCGTAATTGCTAAAGAAACAGAGGGATTTCACAGGCAGTGTAGGCAACTAAGATTGTGGTTTATTAAAAAGTCAACCAATATCACTTTCTTCTCACATTATTTTGTAACTTAGGTCATTTGAGTTTTTCATGGTCAGGTCACATGGCCAGAAAAATAACTGTTATTCTTGGTTATAACAACTTTGTTCATTTTTTTAGTTATTACACAATTATTCACAGAGGTAAAGGGGGATACCTAGTCAGTTGTACAACTGAATGTATTCAACTGAAATGTGTCTTCCCCATTTAACCCAACCCCTCTGAATCAGAGAGGTGCAGGGTGCTGCCATTATCGACATCCATGTCTTCGGCGCCCTGGGGAAAGTGGGTTAACTGCCTTGCTCAGGGGTAGAACCACAGATTTTTACCTTGTCAGCTCGGGGATTCGATCCAGTAACCTTTCGGTAACCTCTCCCGTGAAGAGCAATGCCTCTCCACGGGAACACCAATAAATGTTCGACTCTAAAACAATTTCTATGTGAAGGAGTGTACAAAATACAGGTTATATAAATAATTAAATGCAAACATTAAAAGCAGGGCTTATCATGTTGGTGTCTATGATGTTCTTTTTCTGATGATGTCAACCTTTTTTGATCAAATTTAGGCTTGTTAGTGTCTGAGTTGTTAAATAGATGCAGTGTTTGACAGATATATCAGGACAACCTCTTCTTAGATATTGTGAGTGGAAGAAAGACATTGCATTTCTAAATATACGAACGTCTGCCAAGAATGCTTTAATTAGAGTTAATGCAACTGGCATCCTTACAATAAAAAGTAGACTCAATTTTTGCATTCAAAGAAGTCCACATACACAAAAAAAGGTTTGATTTCATCTGAGGTTTAATTTAGTATAACTACTGACTACTCCTTGAAAGAAGAATCATGTTTGAACATAATGACTAGGGCAGCATCAATGTTAAACTTGAATAAAAATAAAGTATTGGTGGTAAGAGTGCCTTTGTCTCTTGTTCTTTATTCTCTTTATTCTTATAGGTGACAGATCCTGCATTTGAATGGGGATACTCAGCGGTGCCATGGACAGTTGGCTTGATAAGGTAGCGGCGATGGATGGTCTGGCTGGCGGTGCATTGCTGGGGAGCAGGGGAGCCATTGGCAGGTACAGCAGATGTAATTGAATGAACGTGGGGCCATTGCCGCGCCAGTTAATGGAAAGGAAACAAGCTGCTGGGCAGAAATGAGAATCTCACAGACCAAACAGGGGGTGTGGGCCAGGCGGGAGGCGGGGGCTGCTGCATTGGTGATATCCAGTACATAGGATAGATCCTTTCAGGGATCTGCCTGCTGGATCAGGGGCAGGGGGCAGGACCCTTAGATGGACCTTTTAGAGGGAAACCCATTCCAGTCCATCTACCATCTATCTACTATCCCCTCCTCCTTTTGACATGTGTGGCCTGCTAATCTGATCTCCTGTGGTGTGATAGCCCAAACATAACCTCCATTTATTGACAGAGATGGATGGTCACTGAAATACATTCAGGACTGTATTTCATTTAATTAATTATTATGACTTGGCTCATATGATATGCATACTGTAAAAAAAAGTTGGATATGTCAGTAAGCTGTCGGTCTATACTACACTCTTGTGTATTAACACATGCAGAATATTATAAAACCAGAATCATTTGCATTCTCACCTCTCTCTGAACCCCATGATAAGAGGCAAACATTCCCCACTTCAGTAAACAAAGTTTTGAAGCATCTCCACACAAGGGACAAACAAAGCTGCACACATTATTTGTTTTAGTCAGTGACAGATCTTATTTAGGTTGATGAAATCCAGACCTGGAGGTACAGCTTAAACACAACAAAGCCACACGGAAAGCTGTTCTGCCCTCTCCCACCAAGAGTTTTATAACTGGTTCCAAGGGCACATTCATGAATTCATGAATTCCTATATTTATTCATATCTCCACAGATGCTTGATATGTGGTGGTGGGCTTCCTGACACAAAATGGACACAGTCGCAGTAGCATCACCCAGGAGTCTGCTACATTATATAGATAGTGGATGAGGTTAGTTCCCCCTTGGCAAAGTGTTATATAAATCCTGTCTGTTTAAAATGTGGTACTTTAGTAGTTATGTAATGTGACTAAAGTAGCTTTCAGTCATTGATATGCTAAGTAAAACAAAGAAACCATCATTCCATGGTTTCTCATTGTATTTCAATCTTGGAGAATAGTTTTCTCGCTCTGCTGGAAGCCATCTCAATCAGCCCAAACATCACCTGAGCCATACCTGTCAATTACTGGTCCTGTGTTTAGACAGAGAGGCAGAAGCATTATCCTGCCCAGTTGGGGACCCTGGACTGGACCACATTAGGCCCTTTCATTGCCCCTCACCCTACCCCATCCATCACACTCACAATAATGTGCCACACATATTGTAACACGATACATCCTCCACATTGTTACAAGAACAAATGCTACTCCAGGCCGACAACAAACAGCCTTTTCTTTCTCATTCATACCCAAGCTGGCCAAGTAATCTGACACATCCATCATGACCTCTGCAGCTCTGTTTAATTTAAACCTCACTGGAGACAGTGTCCAAGCCCCATGCATCATTAAGGTATCTGTAAATATTTACACTGCAATTTCTGAAGACTTTTCACAATGGATCCTTTTCAATGTTGAAATGGGCTCTTGTTTAGGGTTCTGAAGGGGGTGATGGGGTATGACCATAGTTTCCTTTATCTTTATTTTTCTGCCTTTAGTTATTTTTAGGTAACAATAAAATATCCTTGTGGGTTCCCTGGAATTAATTTACACTCCTTATGACTCAGAGTCCTGTATTCGTTTTGCAGAAAAATCTGAACTCTTCATGTCAAATTAAGCAAGGCTATTCAGAGAATTCCTCCTCTTCCCTCTATACTGTTTTTTTTGCATAAGGAATTTATAAGAGGCGTTTGTGCTGTAATGTGAACTGGCATTAACAGTAGACAATGGTTTAGGGGGATTTTTACCATTGAGACATGAGCCTATGCAACAACAATGCTGGATTTGCACATATCAAAGAGATTAAACAGCTCGTGAACAGCGACCACACTCCACTCCGCACTGCATATTTTAATATAGATGTAGTAGGATTTCGTGGACCCCCAATTTTTTTTAAATGATAAATTCCAGATAAAATTAGCTTGGAAATACATTTTTGCTACATAGTCACATACATTATGATGTTTATTAGTATACATGAAATATTTCCCTCACTTATCAAGAATGCTGGACTGGATTAAAAAAAAATACATATACAGACTGTTTAACCCTTCCTATTAGCTATATTTTTTATATTTTTTGTTTATTTTACTAGGCAAGTCAGTTAAGAACAAATTCTTATTTTCAATGACTGCCTAGGAACAGTGGGTTAACTGCCTGGTCAGGGGCAGAACGACAGCTTTGTACCTTGTCAGCTTGGGGATTCAAACTTGCAACCTTTCGGGTACTAGTCGAACGCTCTAACCACTAGGCTACCCTGGGAACAAACCTACAAAAGAATACAAATTGCAACAGATTACAAAATGTGGACAATTGCCAAACACAGTACACATAATTTCAGTACACATAATCAGGACAATCATTTAATAATTCATGAATGAATATCATTGCCTGGGAGCTACGAGCCAGATACAGGAAGTTTGTTTTGCTGGGTCTTACTAAAATAATTTGAGGAACACTATTTGGCGGATGACAAAATGTATTTTGCTTTTGTGACCACATTTTTAAGGGATAGCCATTTCATGGACTAGAATTGAGAAACCGTCTCCAAGACATGTTAGTCATATCCCTCTGTCTCCCCAAACAACCCCTTTAGTCACTGACTAAGTTGGAATGGACTGATGTTCTCTATTTAGGGTTAGTGTGTGTAATGATTTTATGTGCATCATTCAAACAGTGAAGAAAATGTCATATATTTTATCCCATTGCTCCTTCTCAGTTCTCCTTTGTGATTTGTAACACCTGCATTGTGCTCTTAACTTCCACAGCTGGAGACATCAGTGGAAAAAGCATGCTACTGAGCTATGCTTTTATTGGTGGCCGTTTAAGACATATGGTAGAAATGAAAGACACACAAAATGGCATGGGTGTAACTAAGCATATGTGGAGTGAAACAGACTGGAAATTCTAACAGTGAATCAAAGCTTCAACTGTGTAATTGTTCACTTGTGTGTGTGTGTGAGACTGTTCATGTGTCGTGAGAATAGCTGTTTCATCTGTGCTCAAGATGGATGTGTTTATGTTGCTGCCAAGTTTGTTGTTTGATCGTTGTGCATTTTTTGAAAGAGCATCTTGATCTCTTCTGGTCACCTGCTTCCCTAATCTCTCAATCACCATAATTAGGGGTCAAAGACTCAGATGTCAATTTTTGATTGCTCACAGGCAATTATTGCTACAACAGATGTGTGTAACTGGGGCTTTGAAGTGTGCATGGGTTTTCATTAGAAAATGTCCATTAAGATTCTAAACCAGGGATGGGCAACTTTTAATGGGGGTGGGGGCCACCAAAAATCATGGGGGGCCGCAGCATCTCACATCCATTATTTTTTAAATGTAACCTTTATTTAACTAGGCAAGTCAGTTTAGAACAAATTCTTATTTACAATGATAGGCTGCCCCGGCACTGGGCCAATTGTGCACCGCCCTATGGGACTCCCAATCACAGCCATATGTGATGCAGCGTGGATTCAAACCAGGTACTGCAATGACGCCTCTTGCACTGAGATGCAGTATCTTTGACCACTGCCCCACTCAGGAGCCCATACCCACACATGCAGTCAGAGCCGGCCCTAAGCAACATTTTGTTGACACAGGGTGGATAGAAATGTTTGCAGTTTTCAATATAATATCTAAGGGACAAACAAAATCAATACCCCCCCAGTCGGTGATTCGACCATGATCACTACATGTTTATATAGCTGGCCGCTAGACTAATTTAACAATCTAAAATAAATTGCTGACATTGGCTAATTGAGTGACTGTCATTGATTGACATAACAGAAAAACTGCTGATGCACAGCCACATTTCAAAATTGCACATTGTGATTTCGACGATTCTGAGTTCCAAATCTGGAAAGCCTACAAAAGGGGGTCATGCATCCTGCGGGCCACTAGTTGCCTATCCCTGTTCTAAACAAACCCAAATAATATCAATGTTGCCAAGGATTACAAATTATAAATATGCTACATGGAAACTTAAATCTTTAAAATGCTGTGATATACTGTAGATTCTACTGTATATCACATTTTGCAGCAGTGAGTGAGACAGCCACTGTGTCCTTCGGCTTGTAGCCACAGCACACAAAGGAAGTCTCTGAAGAGCCCTTTCAAAAATAAATATGTTCAACCCCTTTAAATATGTCCAATGGCAGGTACAGAGATGCACAGTGCCCCAGGGACTGTGGTCATCTGAGTGGAGAGAGGACACTAATGTCACAGATGTCTGCCTGTTTGTTTGAGAGGCAAGTTGAGTCTAATGTCATTGCAGAGAGACAGGGCTCCGTCTCCACTGTGGTCTCTGGTGGGCTTCTATCAGCCTTCACCGCCGGGGGAAGGGTCAAGTAGATGATTTCTTCACACAGATCATACCAGAGACAGAGAGGAAGAGAAGAGATTTTCTTGCAGTAGATTGTGTGTTACATTTGAGAACTTTCTGCATTTGACTCAAAGGGGATTGGGTTTATCTTCTGAAATGTACGTCTACATGTGTGCAGCAAATGTTTTGTTACCCTGAAGCTGCATTTTGGTTTTCCTTTAAACAGGCTCCAAAACAAGACAATTGGATAATTGAATTACTTTCAGGGACACTAAAATGAGTCCAATCTATCAATGTCTATGGACCTTGTTGACTGGCCTTTTTGTTTCATTCTGTCTTACTGGAATGCCAGGTGACTTGACATGCACATGGCTAAGTGACTCAAAAAAAACTATTTCAGTCTCCTGCAGTGAATGCGCACAGTGAATCCAGTGTATTCCTGAAAAATATCCTTGCAACAAAAGGTATACAAATGATTTTAAGAAAGTATTTGTAAAGAAGAGAGCTTTTAAGAATTACTGTGCAACTGTTGACGATAGACAGGAAATCCAATGAGGGGAGACAGAAATGGGCTATACCAGCGGAGAGGGAGGAGTTCTGATCCTGACATCTGCTGAATAAGGTTAATAACTTAACATTTTTCAATCCCCCAAACTGTCATAACTACATAGCAGCAAAACTTCAATTCAGAGCCATTTACTATATACACTGACTTATTCAGCCTGCTGTCTGCACACACTGGTGTGAATAACAGTCTCACTGTCTCAAAAGGCTGAATACAGCATCAGTATATATAACAATTATGATAATTCCTACATCTGGGTTTAGGCGAAGCAGCAGATTCTCAATCAGAGTTGCTGTCTGGTCCAAATGTTAAAGCCTGGTTTGCCTGGGGCCCTATCCTGTAGGAACATATCTGATCATAGGGTCCATCTTCTGGGAGATACCTCAGTTACAAAACGTGAAGCTCTGAAGTCCCATTCACTTATCCATGGCTCTCTGGTCTTAATCAAAGTAAAATTATCATTTTCCATTTGCCCCCCTCTTCAGCTATGCTTTGGTAAATTGTCATGAGAATTTTTATCCTAATGTTGTAAACTCAACTATCACTTAAGCTTTGAATAATTCCCAGGGGTTGTAAATCCCTGGTTAATGAAGAATTAGACAAAGTCCCAGTCTGCAATAGGTCAAAAGTTTATTCAGAGAATGTTCTAAAAAATAAAAAAATCATACAACGCACATAGCCTTTTATACCTCACATTTGGTCATATAAATGCCCCTCCTCCTCTAACACTGTCAATGCTGTTTACAAGAAATTTCCAACAAATACATTGCTTCAATACGTTTCATAATCTACTGCAAGCCTAACGGTTTCTCCCCTCCCTGGGTGGGGAGACCTTCTTCCCTGTTATCAGTTTCACAGTGGTCACAAGTTGTCACATTCGTCGTATGAATCGGACCAAGGCGCAGTGTGGTATGCTTACATTCTTCTTTATTTAATAGAATGAACACTGAACAAACTAGCAAAACAAAATGAACCGTGAAGCTAATCTGAATAGTGCAGACAGGCAACTAAACATAGAACAAGAACCCACAAACACAAAAGCGAAAAAGGCCACCTAAATATAATCCCCAATCAGAGACAACGATAAACAGCTGCCTCTGAGAACCATATCAGACCACCATAGACATATAAATACCTAGACCTACAAAACCCCTAAACATACAAAAACCCTAGACAATACAAAACTACCATACCCACCCTCATCACACCCTGACCTAACCAAACTATAAAGAAAACAGAGATATTAAAGGTCAGAGCGTGACAGTACCCCAGGGTGAGTGTGAGGAGGAGGCACAGGACGTACTGGACTCTGGAGGCGCACTGGAGGCCTGGTGCGTGGTGCCAGCACTGGTGGTACCGGGCTGGAGACACGCAACTCAAGGTGAGTGGGGGCAGGAGACACAGGACGTACTGGACCGTGGAGGCACACTGGTGATCTGGGACGTAGAGCTGGCTCAATGTGTCCAGGCTGGATGCCCATTCTAGCCCAGCAAATGTGAGGAGCTGGAATAGAGCGCACCGGGCTATGAATGCGAACTGGAGACACCGTGCGCATCTCTGCATAACACGGTGCCTGACCAGTCACACGCTCCCGACGGTAAACATGAGGAGTTGGCTCAGGTCTCCAACCTGACTCAGCCAATCTCCTCGTGTGCCTCCCCCCCCAAAATAATTATTAGGGCTGCCTCTCGTGCTTGCCTCGTTTGTATTTCTCCTCGTAATATTGCCGTTCCGCTTTCGCTGCCTCTATCTCCTCCTTAGGATGGCGATACTCCCCCACTCCATCCAGAATCTTTTCCATTGTCCATTCCTCCTGAACACGCTGCTTGGTCCTTTTGTGGTGGGTTCTTCTGTCACGTTCGTCGTATGAATCGGACCAATGCGCAGAGTGGTATGTGTACATTCTTCTTTATTTAATAGAATGAACACTGAACAAACTAGCTCAACGAACCGTGAAGCTAATATGAATAGTGCAGACAGGCAACTAAACATTAAATAAGAACCCACAAACACAAAAGGGAAAATGGCCACCTAAATATAATCCCCAACGATAAACAGCTGCCTCTGATTGGGAATCATATCATGCCACCATAGACATATAAATACCTAGACCTACAAAACCCCTAGACATACAAAAACCCTAGACAATACAAAAACTAGCATACCCACCCTCGTCACACCCTGACCAAACCAAACTATAAAGAAAACAGAGATATTAAAGGTCAGAGCATGACACAAGTTGTCTGCCACAGTTCCTTGTCTGTTAACAGTTCCTCTTTTCCTATGCACATACAGTGGGGCAAAAAAGTATTTAGTCCGCCACCAATTGTGCAAGTTCTCCCGCTTGAAAAGATGAGAAAGGCCTGGAATTTTCATCATAGGTACACTTCAACTATGACAGACAAAATGAGGGAAACAATCCAGAAAATCACATTGTAGGATTTGTAATGAATTTACTTGCAAATTATGGTGGAAAATAAGTATTTGGTCACCTACAAACAAGCAAGATTTCTGGCTCTAACAGACCTGTAACTTCTTCTTTAAGAGGCTTATATGTCCTCCACTCATTACTTGTATTAATGTCACCTGTTTGAACTTGTTATCAGTATAAAAGACACTTGTCCACAACCTCAAACAGTCACACTCCAAACTCCACTATGGCCAAGATCAAAGAGCTCTCAAAGGACACCAGAAACAAAATTGTAGACCTGCAAAAGGCTGGGAAGACTGAATCTGCAATAGGTAAGCAGCTTGGTTTGAAGAAATCAACTGTGGGAGCAATTATTAGGAAATGGAAGACATACAAGACCACTGATAATCTCCCTCGATCTGGGGCTCCACGCAAGATCTCACCCCGTGGGGTCAAAATGATCACAAGAACGGTGAGCAAAAATCCCACAACCACACGGGGGGACCTAGTGAATGACCTGCAGAGAGCTGGGACCAAAGTAACAAAGCCTACCATCAGTAACACACTACGCCGCCAGGGACTCAAATCCTGCAGTGCCAGATGTGTCCCCCTGCTTAAGCCAGTACATGTCCAGGCCTGTCTGAAGTCTGCTAGAGAGCATTTGGATGATCCAGAAGAAGATTGGGAGAATGTCATATGGTCAGATGAAACCAAAATATAACTTTTTGGTAAAAACTCAACTTGTCATGTTTGGAGGACAAAGAATGCTGAGTTGCATCCAAAGAACACCATACCTACTGTGAAGCATGGGGGTGGAGACATCATGCTTTGGGGCTGTTTATCTGCAAAGGGACCAGGACGACTGATCCGTGTAAAGGAAAGAATGAATGGGGCCATGTATTGTGAGATTTTGAGTGAAAACCTCCTTCCATCAGCAAGGGCATTGAAGATGAAACGTGGCTGGGTCCTTCAGCATGACAATGATTCCAAACACACCGCCCGGGCAACGGAGGAGTGGCTTCGTAAGAAGCATTTCAAGATCCTGGTGTGGCCTAGCCAGTCTCCAGATCTCAACCCCATAGAAAATCTTTGGAGGGAGTTGAAAGTCTGTGTTGCCCAGCAACAGCCCCAAAACATCACTGCTCTAGAGGAGATCTGCATGGAGGAATGGGCCAAAATACCAGCAACAGTGTGTGAAAACCTTGTGAAGACTTACAGAAAACGTTTGACCTCTGTCATTGCCAACAAAGGGTATATAACAAAGTATTGAGATACACTTTTGTTATGGACCAAATACTTATTTTCCACCATAATTTGCAAATAAATTCATTAAAAATCCTACAATGTGATTTTCTGGATTTTTTTCTTCTCATTTTGTCTGTCATAGTTGACGTGTACCTATGATGAAAATTACAGGCCTCTCTCATCTTTTTAAGTGGGAGAACTTGCACAATTGGTGACTGAGTAAATACTTTTTTGCCCCACTGTACATATAAGAATTCTAGTCTTATGATTCAAACACATTTCACTCCATTATACAGTGACAGGGTGGAATACTGTTAGTTATTACTTTATCATTAATTTGAACATATAAATCATTTAGTCATTATCTTACCATTACCTTAAACATATAAATCATATGAATTTCTATAACATAAATTGACATCTCTGTAATAGTTCTGAATGTCTACTCACCAGTGTACTACTGAAGGTAGACATCTTCAGTAGTAGGATCTTGTTAGTGGGGCAGGAAGTGAGGGCTGCTTGCTATTATAAGGACATTATATTTAGGAATAGAACAGAGAAACAGATAACATTACAAAAATTGCTACTATTGCAACCTGATACTCTACTACAGTATGGGTACCATCATGTTCTTAGTACATTTGTAAACACTGTATATTGATTTTTCTATTGTGTTACTGACTGTACGTTTGTTTATCCCATGTGTAACTCTGTGTTGTTGTTTTTGTCGCACTGCTTTGCTTTATCTTGGCCAGGTCGCAGTTGTAAATGAGAACTTGTTCTCAACTGGCCTACCTGGTTAAATAAAGGTGAAATAAAAATACAAATAAAATAAATTAAAATGTTGTGGCTACCATTACATTGACTTTTACTACAACTACCACCATAACTTTTCCTGCTACAACCACCAGTATAGCCATCATCTTTGAGGTTGATGTAACACAGACACCTTCTTCATAATTACATTTTGAAATCAATTCAAAATCTAAACGGACGCGACTCTGGCAGGTGATGGTGTCATCCAATCCCAAAGCATGAGAGGGTTAGAGAGCGTGAGTCATACCTCATATTGGCTATGCCTGAGAGACAATAAAAATCGGTAAGCCATGACTCAGACAGCAGGACACCAGTCTTGCAGTTGACATGTTGCATTTCCAGTGGACATTTACAAGACAGACTAAATAAATTGTGCATAAGGTTGGCCTTCTATTTCATGTTACAGACAAGGCCATTGACGGGAGTATTTGTTTCTCATTTACTCCTTGTTCTCTCCTTAAATAAGAATGAGACTCCCTCATTCTTATTTAAGAGGCAAAGGCAAAACACCGCTTGTGGCCCACAGCACTTTGAAGCGAATGGATGGTTCAAAACAAATGAGGCAATGTCAATGTGGGAAATAGGCCGACAGAGATGATTAGTGTTCTACTACAGTCTGATAAGGTTTGACCTTTCAGGGCTGCCATAATAATTCCCTGCCCAAGTCATAGTGAGTGAAGATACCTAGTTGAGAACGAAACAACACAATACACAATACACACTAATCACAGTAGATAACACACAATTATGTTGTTTAGGTAGTTTAGGTAGGGAAATATTCCCATTCAAGGATTGGACATCAGAAGACACTGTTAGGAATATCAGACATATGGTACACTAGTACAAATCATGTTTGTTTCACAGTGTCCACATTATGAATAGGTATAACCCATGTGATAATTATATCTATATTGTACTTGGGTTAGGCCTATTTGTCAAATACACAACCAAGGTAAACAATTGTATAGTAACATGGTTAGAGAGGTGGTTTTAGGCTCAGGATCATCAATTAGATTCAGCCGTGGGCCAATTTATTTATTGAGCGGATGGTCAGGGTTCCGGAACATACAGTATATTTGACTTAAACATCATTTCAAATCTTGCTTACATGATATTGTGATCACGTCTCTATAATGCTTGTGAATATTTGGGAACAGATTTACTCAATTTAAATCACTTGGAGCCGATTTCCTGGTGTTGTCACAATGAAAATGCTAAAAAAATAAATACAAAAAAATAAATACAAAATTGAAATACAAAATCAGCCCGTAGTCCACTAGTTGGGGAACCATGTTTTAGGCCATGCTAAAATAAAACGTATTCATGCAAACGTGTGTCAATTGAGCAAAAATGAATGCCATCTAGTATGCTAAAACAAACAGAAACATGTGAGGCATGTCTTTTATCATGGTGGCTCTGATAAACACAGGCCCCCTGCCAGCATCCATTTACTGAGCCTGGTAACGTGGGCTCTGATATTACTCATTTGCCGCCTCGCGGCCAGCTGCGAGTGCTGGGGAAACAGAGATTCTTATGTGACACAAACAGCAGCACACTCAGTGGAAGATGGACGCTGCAGGCCTCGGCCTTTGCCAGCGTTAATTGCTTTAAATTATTCAATTGCATCCGATGCCGACGAGGGCACAGAGCACTTCTCTAGTGTGCGCTTGCTGGGCACACAGCTGCTAAGGAGATGTCACGTGCATGCGTTGCCCCATTCACATTCAAAGACCGACCACACTCTTCATTACTCTACGAAGTGGGTTAATGTGAGTGGGCAGCATGGCTGATCTGGTCAAATCCCACAGTAAGAACAAGCATCACTCAAGCCATCATAAGTCTAAGGTTATTGATTTGCTTTTCTCATGTGTTTGTCCTTGATGCTCTCTCTCATAGCTTACATTTCACATATATCAAACCCACATGTATGAAGGGACATGTATTGCATCTTCCGATACCACATACTACTAGGGATGTCTAGGGATAAAATGATGCAAGATGCATCTTGTTTTTGCCCTGCAACCTAGAGGCTCAATAATGTCTTCTTATGAGGATGTCATATTGCATAAACAGTCAGCTCTTTCAGGACACACACACACACACACACACACACACACACACACACACACACACACACACACACACACACACACACACACACACACACACACACACACACACACACACACACACACACACACACACACACACACACACAGCACTTTAGAAACTCTTCAAATGTAATATCTGGATCTAAAGCCTTCTTTCACTCTCAAACAGAGGAATTTAGTGGGATAGAGGCACAGGAGATTTATAATAAGGATTGTATGTACAGTATTACAAGCCCATTTCAAATGTATGTGTGATGTTTTTTCCAGCAGTATAAATACGGAAAGAGAAAAGGGAAATGTTATATCACTCGTCCCATTATGTGAGCATGCTAGGAGATACAAACTGAGTCATACATGATTCATTGGATGGGTTTGGGACTGAATGTTGGGGTTGTGTTGGCCCATTGTGTACAATGTCTTCCTCTGTTCTCGGAACATCAGACAGCCTCCTTTGATGATTTAATGCCATGGAAGCTAGAGTCTTCCCCCTGACAGGCTTTCAGGACACATCGAAAACAGCTCCAGATAGGCAGCATCTCCAAACCAGCATGGAAACTGAAGGGAAGAAAAATGGGGAAGAGAGTAATGGGTTTAGGGTGGGTTGGAGTGGTGAGCTGAGGTGATCCAGATGGTGGCTATGACAGGGGTGATGTGACTGTTGATTACCATAGTAAAACCTTTATCAGAAGTTTAAAGAAATACTTGGCCTCCTTGCACAGATTTCACATCCTGTTGCCTTAGAGCCTGTTATTTTGATGCATTCAAGTAGAATTTTCTTTCACAGCTTGTGCAAATTGCACATTTGGCAGCTGAATCAGAGGTAGTGTAGAGTACAGCCAGCCTTTCAGGCTGCCCATTTCAGTGCTGCTCCCTTGCTTTTAAAAGCCTGTTATGCAGCAGTTCACCAAGGCCTTACGAAAGGTACTGCTTGTTGGTTGTCACATCTCTCCTCTTCTCCTTATCGTTTTTTTTTTTTTTTTTGCTAGGCAGCTGAGTGGAAGGGGGAGGTGGGGTGTCAGAGGGAAGTGGGGAGTCCTCCGATGAGACAACAGGCACCCTGTGTCCAGTGTGAAGCCCCCACCTCTTCACTAGGAAAAAGCTTTTTGCGACCTGTCACCAGATATGTCACAGCTTTCCTGTTCCACGTTTTTTATGTGTTGTTAAAAGAAACAACTCTCCCACTATCGAGCATCAACATGTCATGGCTGTTGGGAGTTCTCCCTCTCCCCCCTCCCCTTCCTCCAGCCTACCCCTCCTCCCTCTCACTCTTTCCATAATATCTTTGAATGTATATTTACTCAAGGGACATGATGGATGTAAAATATACATACTGTGTTATATTTTGTGCATGTGTAGCTGAAGTAGGCCGACTTTTTTCTCTGTGAAAGTACTTATAAATGTTATCGGTATACAAATCCATAAAGAGCCAATGAATAACTCAACTAGCATGAGACTGAATGATCACTGTCAGCTTGAGTTGAGTCTTCTGGGTTGACATGGCTTTCCTTGCATCTTGTATAGGGACTGCCACTGTCTGCCAGCATGATGAAACGGGTTACAGAGCGCCAAAGACATATCCAACAACGGGCACCAAAGATATATCCAACAGAAGCCTGGCAATCCTACAACAAGGTATTCGTCACTCACCAGGGACTATTTGTCATGCGTCTGAAAGCGAGAGGATACCTCTGGAGAAGCTACGGTGGCACATCATCAAGTTGAGTAAAATAAATAGTGACAGTCAGGTATATCCAGAAAGTCACTTGAAAAAGTCAGATCTGATTCTGTCAAGCTGGAACACTTACCATCAGAGTGGGGCAAGCACCAGATGATATCCTTCCTAACTGCAGAAGACAATGATGATTTTCTCACTCCTCTAAAGACTTTAGGGTGTAACAGACAAACACCTGTAAATTCCCAGTTGTCACATTCTGTTACGGTTCTCTTGTGGTGAAGGAGAGTCGGACCAAAATGCAGCGTGTAGATCCATGTTTACTAACGAACGTAAAACACGAATCAATAACAAAAACTACAAAAAACAACAAACGTGGAAATGTAACGAAAACCGAAACAGCCTATACTTGTGTAACCTAACACATGGACAGGAACAAGGACACTAAGGACAATCACCCACGACAAACTCAAAGAATATGGCTGCCTAAATATGGTTCCCAATCAGAGACAACGATAAACACCTGCCTCTGATTGAGAACCACTCCAGACAGCCATAGACCTTGCTAGATAACCCCACTAGCTACAATCCCAATACATACACACCAAAACCCCAAGACAAAACACACCACAATACAAAAACCCCATGCCACACCCTGGCCTGACCCAATACATGAAGAAAAACACAAAATACTTAGACCAGGGCGTGACAGAACCCCCCTAAGGTGCGGACTCCCGAACGCACCTCAAAACAATAGGGAGGGTCCGGGTGGGCGTCTGTCCATGGTGGCGGCTCCGGCGCGGGACGTGGAACCCACTCAGTCAATGTCTTAGTCCCCTCTCCTCGCGTCCCTGGATAGTCCACCCTCGCTGCCGACCATGGCCTAGTAGTCCTCACCCAGAACCCCACTGGACTGAGGAGCAGATCGGGACTGAAGGACGGCTCGGGACTGAGGCAGCTCGGGACTGAGGGGAAGCTCGGGAGTGAGAGAAAGCTCGGGAGTGAGAGGAAGCTCGGGAGTGAGAGGAAGCTCGGGAGTGAGAGGAAGCTCGGGAGTGAGAGGAAGCTCGGGAGTGAGAGGAAGCTCGGGAGTGAGAGGAAGCTCTGGAGTGAGAGGAAGCTCGGGAGTGAGAGGAAGCTCGGGAGTGAGAGGAAGCTCGGGAGTGAGAGGAAGCTCAGGAGTGAGAGGAAGCTCAGGAGTGAGAGGAAGCTCAGGCAGGTAGGTAGATCTACCAGATCCTGGCTGGCTGGTGTTTTCAGCAGATCCTGGCTGACTGGCAGATCCTGGCCGACTGGCAGATCCTGGCTGACTGGCGGATCCTGGCCGACTGGCAGTTCTGGCAGATCCCGGCTGACTGGCGGATCTGGAAGAGTCTGGTTGACTGGCAGATCTGGAAGAGTCTGGCTGACTGGCAGATCTGGAAGAGTCTGGCAGATCTGGAAGAGTCTGGCTGACTGGCAGATCTGGAAGAGTCTGGCTGACTGGCGGATCTGGAAGAGTCTGGCTGACTGGCGGATCTGGAAGAGTCTGGCTGACTGGCGGATCTGGAAGAGTCTGGCTGACTGGCGGATCTGGAAGAGTCTGGCTGACTGGCGGATCTGGAAGAGTCTGGCTGACTGGCGGATCTGGAAGAGTCTGGCTGACTGGCGGATCTGGAAGAGTCTGGCTGACTGGCGGATCTGGAAGAGTCTGGCTGACTGGCAGATCTGGAAGAGTCTGGCTGACTGGCAGATCCTGGCAGACTGAAAGATCTGGCTGCTCCATGCTGACTGGCGGCTCTGGCTGCTCCATGCTGACTGGCGGCTCTGGCTGCTCCATGTAGGCTGACAGCTCTGGTGGCTTCTTACAGATTGGCAGCTCTGGCGGCTCCGTGCAGACTGGCAGCTCCTTGCAGACTGGCAGCTCCTTACAGACTGGCAGCTCCTTACAGACTGGCAGCTCCTTACAGACTGGCAGCTCCTTGCAGACTGACAGCTCCGTGCAGACTGGCAGCTCCTTGCAGACTGACAGCTCTGGCTGCTCCATGCAGACTGACAGCTCTGGCTGCTCCATGCAGGCTGGCAGCTCTGGCTGCTCCATGCAGGCTGGCAGCTCTGGCTGCTCCATGCAGGCTGGCAGCTCTGGCTGCGCTGAACAGGCAGGAGACTCCAGCAGCGCTGTAGAGGAGGAAGGCTCTGACAGCGCTGAACAGGCGGGAGACTCCGGCAGCGCAGGAGAGGAGAAAGGCTCCGACAGCGCAGGAGAGGAGAAAGGCTCCGACAGCGCTGGAGAGGCGGGAGACTCCGACAGCGCAGGAGAGGCGAGGCGCACTGTAGGCCTGATGCGTGGTGCTGGTACTGGTGGTACTGGACCGAGGACACGCACAGGAAGCCTGGTGCGGGGAGCTGCTACCGGAGGGCTGGGGTGTGGAGGTGGTACTGGATAGACCGGACCGTGCAGGCACACTGGAGCTCTTGAGCACCGAGCCTGCCCAACCTTACCTGGCTCGATGCCCACTCTAGCCCGGCCATACGAGGAGCTGGAATATACCGCACCGGGCTATGCACCCGCACTGGGGACACCGTGCGCACCACTGCATAACACGGTGCCTGCCCGGTCTCTCTAGCCCCCCGGTAAGCACAGGGAGTTTGCGCAGGTCTCCTACCTGGCGTAGCCATACTCCCTGTGAGCCCCCCCCCCAAGACATTTTTGGGGCTGACTCCCGGGCTTCCTTGCCAACCGTGTTCCCTCGTATCGCCGGCTCCTCTCTCCGGCTGCCTCTGCTCTCCTAAGTGCCTCCACCTGTTCCCATGGAAGTTGATCCCTTCCCGCCAGGATCTCCTCCCATGTGTAGCAACCCTTGCCATCCAATATATCGTCCCATGTCCAATCCTCATTGCGCCGCTGTTGCTGCCTTTGTTGCTTCTCCTGCGGCTCCTGCCTGTTGACACGCTGCTTGGTCTGTTTGTGGTGGGTGATTCTGTTACGGTTCTCTTGTGGTGAAGGAGAGTCGGACCAAAATGCAGCGTGTAGATTGCGATCCATGTTTAATAACGAACGTAAAACACGAATCAATAACAAAAACTACAAAAAACAACAAACGTGGAAACGTAACGAAAACCGAAACAGCCTATACTTGTGTAACCTAACACATAGACAGGAACAAGGACACTAAGGACAATCACCCACGACAAACTCAAAGAATATGGCTGCCTAAATATGGTTCCCAATCAGAGACAATGATAAACACCTGCCTCTGATTGAGAACCACTCCAGACAGCCATAGACCTTGCTAGATAACCCCACTAGCTACAATCCCAATACATACACACCAAAACACCAAGACAAAACACACCACAATACAAAAACCCCATGCCACACCCTGGCCTGACCCAATACATGAAGAAAAACACAAAATACTTAGACCAGGGCGTGACACGTTCTGACCTTAGTTCTTTTGTTATGTCTTTGTTTTAGTATGGTCAGGGCGTGGGTTGGGTGGGTGGTCTATGTTCCGTTTCCTGTGTTGTGTTTGCGTTTGGCCTGGTATGGTTCTCAATCAGAGGCAGGTGTCGTTAGTTGTGATTGAGAATCATACTTAAGTAGCCTTATCCCACTTTATCCCACTTATCCCGTTTGGTGGGTGTTTATTTTCTGTTCTGTGTTTGTACTGTATTTCACCGTTCAGGACTGTTTTCATTTTGTTCTCGTGTTTTGTTGGTTTTGTTCGAGTATTCGTTTTCATTAAAAGATAATATGAATACTTAACACGCTGCACCTTGGTCCTCCACTCTATCTCCCAACGACGAGCGTTACACCAATGGGCTGCAGAATTATTCAATCTGATCGTTGTCTCCGTCTATGCCCCGCAGTTAAAAGAAGAGCCAGATTCAAGCAACACATTAACTTAACAGGAAGAATATTTCGAAAACCAAACAGACCAAAAGGTTTTGAATGTAAGAACAACAAAAATGTTTTTTTCCCACAAATATTTTACAATGACAAGCTAGTTGGTTAATGATCCTCCTCCCCCCAAGCACACAAGCAAACTTGCACACACACACATACATACAGTTAAAGTCGGAAGTTTACATACACTTAGGTTGGAGTCATTAAAACTAGTTTTTCAACCACTCCACAAATGTCTTGTTAACAAACTATAGTTTTGGCAATTCGGTTAGGACATCTACTTTGTGGATGACATGACCCGAAACGTTTGACTCAAGTTAAACAATTTAAAGGCAATGCTACCAAATACTAATTAAGTGTATGTTAACTTCTGACCCACTGGGAATGTGATGAAAGAAATTAAAGTTGAAATAAATCATTCTCTCTACTATTATTCAGACATTTCACTTTGAAATTAAAGTGGTGATCCTAACTGACCTAAGACAGGGAATTTTTACTAGGATTAAATGTCAGGAATTGTGAAAAACTGAGTTTAAATGTATTTGGCTAAGGTGTATGTAAACTTCCGACTTCAACTGTACATAAATGCACACACACACACACACACACACACACACACACACACACACACACACACACACACACACACACACACACACACACACACACACACACACACACACACACACACACACACACACACACACAAAACACATAGCATATCATGTTCTCTAAACATCTCTCTCTGCTGATTTTTTGCCTTTATCGCCATCTGTGTCTGACAGATTTTGAGGCAACACTGTGGGGCCATTCGTTCCACACAACCTGTTAATTAGAAACAATCCTATTTAGTTGCTTTATCCCAGATGCATTACTCAAGCTTTCAGGAATGTAATTTTTAGTCAAAGGTATATAGTGTTGATAATAATGGATAATAATGGTTGATAATAATGGTTGATAATAATATGTTCTCCATTGAAATCTCCAATAGACCCACATCGGATGATTTTTGATCATAATGGCGTAATCAAGAATGTATTGGTAATAATATATCGATATACACTATATATACATACAGTGAGGGAAAAAAGTATTTGATCCCCTGATGATATTGTACGTTTGTAACGGCTCTCCTCTTCGTCTGATGATGAGGAATAGGAATCCTCGGACCAACACGCAGAGTGGTAAATGTTCATAGTAAATTTAATAAAATAAACTGAACACTGAATGACCAAAAAACAACAAAGAGAGTGAACGACACGAAACAGTCCTGTAAGGTGAAAAAACACAAAACAGGAAACAACTACCCACAAATCAAAGGGGAAAAACAGGCTACCTAAGTATGATTCTCAATCAGAGACAACGATTGACAACCATACCAGGCTCAACACATAGAAAACCAAAACTAGAACACATAGAATGCCCACCCCAACTCACGCCCTGACCAACCTAAACAAGAAACATAACAAAGGAACTAAGGCCAGGACGTGACAACGTTTGCCCACTGACAAAGAAATGATCAGTCTATAATTTTAATGGTAGGTTTATTTGAACAGTGAGAGACAGAATAACAACAAAGAAATCCAGAAAAACGCATGTCAAAAATGTTATAAATTGATTTGCATTTTAATGAGGGAAATTATAGACTAAAATTATAGACTGATCATTTCTTTGTCAGTGGGCAATTGTACAAAATCAGCAGGGGATCAAATACTTTTTTCCCTCACTGTAAGTATGTGGACACCCTTGCAAATTAGTGGATTTGGCTATTTCAGCCACAACCATTGCTGACAGGTGTATACAATTTAGCACGCATCCATGCAATCTCCATAGACAAACATTGGCAGTAGAATGGCCTTACTGAGGAGCTCAATGACTTTCAACATAGCACTGTCATAGGATGCCACCTTTCCAACAAGTCAGTTCATAAAATATCTGCCCTGCTAGCTGCCATGGTCAACTGTAAGTGCTGTTATTGTAAAGTGGAAACGTCTAAGAGCAACAATGGCTCAGCCGTGAAGTGGTAGACCACACAAGCTCACAGAACGGGACCGCCGAGTGCAGAAGCACGTAGCGTGTAAAAATCGTCCCTCCTCGGTTGCAACACTCACTGCCGAATTCCAAACAACCTCTGAAAGCAACGTCAGCACAACAACTGGTTGTCAGGAGCGGCCGAGCAGCCGCACACAAGCCTGAGATCACCATGCGCAATGCCAAGCGTCAACTGGAGGGGTGTAAAGCTCTCCGCCATTGGATTCTGGAGGAGTGGAAATGCATTCTCTGGAGTGATGAATCACACTTCACCCTGTGGCAGTCCTACGGACAAATCTGGGTGTGCCGGGTGCCAGGAGAATGCTACCTGCCCCAATGCATGTGGCAACTGTAAAGTTTGGTGGAGGAGGATTAATGGTCTGGGGCTGTTTTTCATGGTTCGGGCTCCTTAGCTCCAGTGAAGGGAAATCTTAACACTGCAGCATGCAATGACATTATTTTTTTGTGGGAACAGTTTGGGGAAGGGCCTTTGCTGTTTCAGCATGACAATGCCCCCGTGCACAAAGCAAGGTCCATACAGAAATTGTTTGTTGTGATTGGTGTGGAAGATCTTGACTGGCTTGCACAGAGCCCTGACCTCAACCCCATTGAACACAATTGGGATGAATTGGAATGCCAACTGCTAGCCAGACCTAATTTTATTTTATTTTATTTTACCTTTATTTAACTAGGCAAGTCAGTTAAGTCAGTTTGTGGATTAACTGCCTGTTCAGGGGCAGAACGACAGATTAGTACCTTGTCAGCTCAGGGATTTGAACTTGCAACCTTCCAGTTACTAGTCCAACGCTCTAACCACTAGGCTACCCCGCCCAACATCAGTGACCGACCTCACTATGTTCCAACATCGAGTGGAAAGCCTTCCCAGAAGAGTGGTCTGTTATAGCAGCAAAGGGGGGACCAACTCCATATTAATGCCCATGACTTTGGAAGGAGATGACATGCAGGTGTCCACATGCTTTTGGTCATGTCACGAATCGGCTCGAAGTTCGTAACAAAAAAGGGAGACGACGTGGAGATAAGGAATACAAAATATATTTATTAACTGAAGTAAACAAAATACAATTAACAATGGTGTGTGTAGTCAGTAATCAGTAGTGTAAGTGAGTGTTTGCGTGTTTGTGTGTATAAATGTGATAATGAGGGGTGTTGAATGGTGCCAAGGCAAACAAACAAAATGGCCACAAAAATGCCACAACCAAAATCTATCAGTGTGTCTGCATGGAGAGAGTCTCCTCAGTTAATGGGGAAAAGGTGTATTTATCCCGGATACACCCGGGCCCAGGTGTGTCCCATGTCACCGACATCCTAATAAGGAAAAGAAGAGCAAAGAGAAAGAATACGGCAGACAGAGTGGGAGGGTCGTCACAGTCATGTAATGTATCTTGTGATTACTGTAATCTTTAAATAGTAATCCCACCATTCTCCCAATACCACAATCCATCAGCGATCAGAAGCACCAATTCTCATTTTTAATGTACATGTCCTCTTCCCACCACTCACTCTACCAATGGGGCCTAGACGGCTGAGTAATCTTGGACTCATCTATCGATTTTAGTTCTCCAATGTAAAGTGAACCAGTTGGTTGACCATGGGGCACAGTATTGATTCACGATGTCTGGTATTGAACCTAGGCACTGGTGTCCTATATGAATTACATGTATTGGGATCCATCAACCATGTGCAAAGCTCTTTCTGCTGAGGCTAAGAAAACACTGTAATCTCATCCCCCATTGCCTACCTTTGCGATGGTCTCAGGCTTTGTATTTGAAACCTGTGCATAAGGATATTTAATAATTTATTGTCTGGACACTGTTACTACCCTATGTAACACATTACATCTAATTGTGCATTCGAAGAATCTCTTTGATAAGAAGATCAGGGTGCTAACACCACTAGCCATCACACCCGCTCTGCCTTTCGTGGTGGGTGCATGACCATCGGTGAGGGGTGTAAAGATAAGTGATGAGAGGCAGACAAAGATGTCATGATGCACAGCAGCAGGCCAGCAGGCCAGGGGAGCCAGGGTAGAGCAGAGCACATCAGCATATCCCTACTGGGCTCAGGGGATCAGCAGCAGGGGACAGGAGACAAATGGAGAGGCGCCCAGGTGGAACTACCGCAAGGTGATCAATGGCCACGCTTGAAAGATTCACCTGTGATGCCAAGGCGATCATGACGTGCATACTAAGTGCCTGAGACAAAGACCACATTTAGAAGCTAAACATATTTACCGACTGTGATTTGTCAAATCAAATCAAATGTATTGGTCACATACTGTACACATTTTTAGTAGATGTTATAGTGTAGCGAAATGCTTGTGTTTCAAGCTCCAACAGTGCGGTAATATCTAACAAGTAATATCTAACAATTTCACAACAATACACACAAATCTAAAGTAAAGGAATAGACATAGATAAATCAAAATATTTGGATGAGCGGAATTAAGATTATATAAATATTTGGATTGTGCCACGTGTTCATGTCTCATTGTCATGTAAGAAAACAGCAAAATTAGCTTTGGGTAATTGCATAGGGAAAAACTGTATTGAAATGATGGTGGCATAAGTAAAGTTTATGACCCATAAAAAGTGATATAATAGTTATTGGCAATATAATAGGTACGTGATGTGTTACACATGTCCATCTTACATGTCCTTAATCAAACACGTATCAGAAGAACCATGAACACAATGATGAACACAATGAAGCCATTTGATTCTACCTGCAGGGGCTGGCTGGCTATTGTCGATGGTCGAAATTGTAGCTACTGTAGGATGTCCAGATATCTTTTTTTTGTAAAACAGAATAATCCAAGGCAATATACAAGTTTAGAAATGTGTTATTGTCAAGAGTGAAATTGGGATTTTGTAGAAATGTCTCCAAAACGGATTGTTTTGACATGGTCATTTAACAGCAATCGGCTTAATTCCCTCTGTAACGTACACTGCCTAACAACAGCTTTGTGTTTTGAAATGGGACCCTTTTTATGAGGCTGTCAAGCTTCTGAGGGAGGACCTTGCCACGCAATTTCAACAATTAGTGTGTCATGATTGAAATATGTTTCATCATGTAGCCAGGCCTTTGGCAAAGAGAGAGAGAGGTACAAGCTCTAGGGGCATAAAATCAAAACAAGCGTATAATCGGAAGATTTCTACCAAGGGAAGGCTTCCTGCCCCATGCGGCTCCTTCTGCAGCCTTGTCCACGAATGGCTGTGCACACTTGGATAAATAAACAGAGATGGAAGGAGATGGACTTAATCTGCACTCATCCTCTCTTGTTGGTTTTCCACTTTGAAAGCAAATATCACTTTTAAAGGATCCGTTTGAATGGACCACAGGCTCCCTCGTGTCCAGATAGGAAGAGGAATTGTCCTGCCATTTTATTCTGGCATGTAAAAAATGCATGTTGAAATCTGATACAAAGCATATGTCATATATACAGCGTTGAATTAATCATTGGTTTTTAAACCACTCACAAAAGTCAATGGCGTTCTAAATAATAGGCATTTTGGGTATGCAAATAAAATAACATTTAACAGTATTTGAAATTTTGTATCAAATCAAATTGTATTTGTCACATGCGCCGAATACAACAGGTGAAATCTTACAGTGAAATGTTTACTTACAAGCCCTTAACCAACAATGCAGTTATGAGAAAAATACCTGAAGAAAAATAAAGATAATTAAAGAGCAGCAGTAAACTAACAATAGCGAGGCTATATACAGGGTGCCGGTACAGAGTCAACGTGCGGGGGTACCGGTTAGTCGAGGTAATTGAGGTAATATATACATGTAGGTGGAGTTATTAAAGTGACTTGTGCATAGATAATAACAGAGAGTAGTAGCAGCATAAAGGGGCGTGGTGGGGGGGGGGGGCAATGCATATAGTCTGGGTAGCCATTTAATTAGATGTTCAGTAGTCTTATGGTTTGGGGGTAGAAGCTGTTGAGAAGCCTCTTGGACCTAGACTTGACTTGACGCTCCGGTACCGCTTGCCGTGTGGTAGCAGTGAGAACAGTCTATGACTAGGGTGGCTGGAGTCTTTTAGGGCCTTCCTCTGACACCGCCTGGTACAGAGGTCTTGGATGACAGGAAGCTTTGGCCCAGTGATGTACTGGACCATACGCACTACCCTCTGTAGTGCATTGCAGTTGGAGGCCAAGCAGTTGCCATACCAGGCAGTGATGCAACCATGCCCTCAATGGTGCAGCTGTAGAACCTTTTGAGGATCTGACCACCCATGCCAAATCTTTTCAGTCTCCTGAGAGGGAATAGGCTTTGTCATGCCCTGTTCACGACTGTCTTAGTGTGTTTGGACCATAATAGTTTGTTGGTGATGTGGACACCAAGGAACTTGAAGCTCTCAACCTGCTCCACCGCTGCCCGATAAGAATTGGGGAGTGCTCGGGCCTCCTTTTCCTGTAGTCCACAATCATCTCCTTTGTCTTGATCACATTGAGGGAGAGGTTGTTGTCCTGCCACCACATGGCCTGGTCTCTAACCTCCTCCCTATAGGCTGCCTCATCGTTGTTAGTGACCTGGCCTACCACTGTTGTGTCATCGGCAAACTTGATGATGGTGTTGGAGTCGTGCCTGGCCATGCAGTCATGCCATGCTGTGTAATGACTCAACAATAACCTGCAAGAGATATTGTTTCGATGTATGGTATAATCTATTTATTTTCATTCTTAGTTGCTTGGTGCAGGCCGGCATTGTAAATTGTAAATAAGAATTTGTTCTTAACTGGCTTGGCTAGTTAAAAAAAGGTTACATACTAAAAACAATAATAATAATTTTGAAAATACAATATACACAGGACCTTCAAATCAGCAGATTTTGCATGGGTGGAGTTTTGGCTTGACTGGTGACATCACCAGGCTGTGTAAGTTAACAGACCAATAACAAAGAGTACAAAACCTCACTGACAATAAACAGTTTGTTTTCAGGTTACATATCCCTCCCACTGGGCCCCTTCACTCTGGTGATGAACTTCGGTTAATCCACTTCTTTGATTACTTTTTACCATTTGAATAGAATAAGATTACTGTAAGTTACTTAATTATTACCCACACACTGGCCCTTTAAGACATACCACAGAAAATAAGCTTAAAAGTTAGTTCACTTTCTAGACAATTGCATATTTAAGAATAAATCACTGGGGAAAGTATTTTCTACCTGACCAACTTACATTCACTTCCATAACTGTGAGGTGAAATAATAGCAAGTTCATCCATGCACTCTCACAGACCCAATTGGGGGAAATATATTTGTTGTTGTTCAGAAGTCACAAAAATCTGCCGTCTTTAATAATTCACCACAGTTGAGCAGTGATTTTATACCCCCTTTCAATCTTTAAGTGTTATCTCTGTGGCCAACTGAGTTTGAAAGAATGACTCTGGCCTTGAGTGTATTACTTAGGTGATCACAACGAACAGTACCCTTATAAATTGAATATAAGCAGCAAACTTTGACGTGACATAATTAAGTTTAGGTCTGGATGTTCCCTTGCCTGGCATGACCTACATCCATTTATCAATGTAGAGATTTCATCATCAAGTCACAAGTTAACTCAGTGTTGCCACTTACCAGTGTTTTCTGAAGGCAGAAAAAGTTAGAATAAATAATAAAGGCAATTCCTGGGAGGTGTTATCTTGTGCACTTTCATTATTTACCTACAGCAATTTGCTCAAAAACAGGCACAATGTGTGAAGAACCAAAGTGGACAAAATTGTTTTCTAGGGAGAGACATTTTGCTTGTCGTTGAAGGGCCTTACCCAGCCTCAAAGGTGAGCTGGAGCACTTGCCGTCATACAGTACAGTACTTTCTCATTGTAGGAAGTTCAGTCTTTGTTTTTACTTTTTTTTATCAGTGACCTTTCTCCCTTTTAATCACCGATTCCTGCTTGCCTGTACTTTCAATAGCAAAAATCTCCTGGTCTGTAGTTTTCAAAGAACATGTTGGATAAACTGTATGACAGTATGAAGATTGACCTTTGTGATGTGTTTGATGATGTATAAATGCAACATGGACAGATGAGTCAAAGATGGTGAAAGTGATTGTATGCTAATATAATCTAGTTGGGTCTAACTTGAATACTGCCTGCAGCCTCACAAAATTTGAGATTGGCACAGACCAGTGAATCATCATCCACTGTAATTGAATCAAGTGGCCCTCTTCCTGAGTTATATTTAGGGCAGCCAGTTGGAGACACAGGCCATGTTGTCCAATCAGAACACTTGAAAGGCTCATTTTTCCTCACTTGGAGTAAAAATTACATATTTTCTTTCGGAATGTATTGTAGTAAAAGTAAATGTTGTCGAAAATATCAATAGTAAAGTACAGATACCCCAAAAAGTAATTTAAAGTATTTTTACTGATGTACTTTACACCACTGTCTGAGTCTAACATAAAACATACAAGTTTATATAGGCCTAGTCATCTAAAATCAAGATTCATAGGCTACAAAAATATAGATAACCTGTGGCACTGAGACATAAAAGGGAAATACATTTACACTGAAACATCAGGTCAGTGATACTGATAAACCTGAAAGAAACAGATGGTTCGGCCTCCTCTGATGCATTCCTCATATTCATTCCTCATATCTTATCTCTGTAATGTACAGATAGTTCCTGGTCTCATGACAAAGTTATTTGTTACTAAACATGGTCCATAGATGAAATCCTGACAAACCTGTGAATTCCTGAGAAAATGTAGAATAATTTCAGGTCCATCCGTATATTATGATCAAATCAAAGTTTATTTGTCACGTGCGCCGAATACAACAGGGAACCTTACAGTGAAATGCTTACTAACAGGCTCTAATCAATAGTGCAAAAAAGGTATTAGGTGAACAATAGGTAAGTAAAGAAATAAAACAATGGTAAAAAGACAGGCTATATACAGTAGCGAGGCTATAAAAGTAGCGAGGCTACATACAGACACCGGTTAGTCAGGCTGATTGAGGTAGTATGTACATGTATATATGGTTAAAGTTACTATGCATATATGATGAACAGAGAGTAGCTGTAGCGTAAAAAATAGGGGTTGGCGGGTCGTGGGTGGCGGCACACAATACAGATAGCCCGGTCAGCCAATGTGCGGGAGCACTGGTTGGTCGGCCCAATTGTTGGATATATGTTGGGGGGTGAGAGTCCTCTCTAACTTCCTCACAGTAAGAGCTCTTTGTGAGAAATGACTCCTCTACCATGTCATCCTTTGGAGTGGGCAGCACGGCAACATTTATCACTCAGATCAGTGTGACATCTGCCATGACTGATAAAGTGAGAGAGAGCGGGAGTACACTTTTTCCAAAAGTGTCTTCTTTTCTATCCTTGTTTGGTGAATTGTGTCAGTAAAAGAAATCGATTAATACCTAAAGGTGAAGTCAGAGATGAAGTCCTACTATCCCTTCTTATAGGTTTGACTCCTATTGGTGTACCACAAAGTCACATCACTTTATCTGAGTTGTAATTAAACTTGTATGCAAGTCACATGCTACAGTATGTAACGAACACAAATCAAACACACAAACAACTTGTCTTTAAAAGAGGACTTTAATGTACGCTTGCTGGTTTGCATAGCAGACGAGGTGACGTTCCACAAATGGTAGGTTTAGTCAGCCTCTATGTCTTGAGTTAGCATTGATTACAGTTGTAAAATGTGTATACTTAATATTTAGACATTCTGTAGTCTCTGATTTGTAGGCCTTAAATCCCTGGCAGGGATGTTTTTTGTGGTTGCAGGGCAGAATCTGTAGCTCAGGTGCAGTCCCCAAATCAGTAGGGGAAACCAGCTGAAAGCCTTCTGAGCCATGGCCATCAATAACTCTCAGGGACTGGGCTCAGAATGGAGGGAGGGGGGGCCGAACATCCGCATGTGGAGCAATTAAAACTATGTTGTGAAAAACTTCCATTAATAAGATATGTGCATTATGGACAAGAGCATCCGCTCAGCTTGAAATAAAAAATTCATACCGAGGAGAGATAGCCTGCAGAAAAGCGCCTCCTGAAATAAAACATGTACCCTTGGAGGCACATTAGCGGTATCAATAAATCAGGAAATAAAAGGCAAGTTTCAAATGAATGAAGGGCAGTTCTGTCGCTTATCCCCTGCAGGTACAGTAGAAAAGTATGAAAATGTATGCACTCAATACTGAGCGTCTGCTAAATGACTAAAATATAAATTGAAAAATGTTGATGTACTCTGAGCTATGAGATTTTAAATTAAATCCGATAAGAGGCCGACACTTTTTCTGTACACCCTGTATCAGGCTTATAGGAGAAAACTGGATGTACAGTATATATTTTACTTCCTACTCAGACACTTCCTTTGTTTCTGTAACGGTTTTCTTGAGTTGATGGAGAGGCGGACCAATACGCAGCGTGGTTACTATTCATGGTTCTTTAATAAAGCAACTACACATGAACAAACTAACAAAACAAGAAACGTGAAAAACCAAAACAGCCCTATCTGGTGCAAACACAGAGACAGGAACAATCACCCACAAAACCCAACACCAAACAGGCTACCTAAATATGGTTCCCAATCAGAGACAATGACTAACACCTGCCTTTGATTGAGAACCATATCAGGCCAAACACAGAAACAGACAAACTAGACACACAACATAGAATGCCCACTCAGATCACACCCTGACCAAACAAAACATAGAAACATACAAAGCAAACTATGGTCAGGGTGTGACAGTACCCCCCACACAAGGTGCGGACTCCGGCCGCAAAACCTGAACCTATTGGGGAGGGTCTGGGTGGGCATCTGTCCGCGGTGGCGGCTCTGGTCCTGGACGTGGCCCCCACTTCACCATAGTCTTAGTCCGGCCCATTGTCCGCTTTCGTGGCCTCCTAACCACGGCGACCCTACGAAATGACCCCACTCGACAGAGGGGCAGCTCGGGACAGAGGGGCGGCGGATCGGGGCTGAGGGGCTCTGGCGCCTCTGGGCTGAGGGGCTCTGGCGCCACTGGGCTGAGGGGCTCTGGCGCCACTGGGCTGAGGGGCTCTGGCGCCACTGGGCTGAGGGGCTCTGGCGCCACTGGGCTGAGGGGCTCTGGAGCCACTGGGCTGAGGGGCTCTGGCGCCACTGGGCTGAGGGGCTTTGGCGCCACTGGGCTGACTGGCGGCCCCTGGCTGACTGGCGGCACTGGTGGCTCCTTGCAGACTGGCGGCACTGGCGGTTCCTTGCAGACTGGCGGCACTGGCGGCTCCTTGTAGACTGGCGGCACTGGCGGCTCCTTGCAGACTGGCGGCACTGGCGGCTCCTTGCAGACTGGCGGCACTGGCGGCTCCTTGCAGACTGGCGGTACTGGCGGCTCCTTGCAGAATGGCGGCACTGGCAGCTCCTTGCAGACTGGCGGCACTGGCGGCTCCTTGCAGACTGGCGGCACTGGCGGCTCCTTGCAGACTGGCGGCACTGGCGGCTCCTTGCAGACTGGCGGCACTGGCGGCGCTGGACAGACTGGCGGCACTGGCGACGCTGGGCAGACTGGCGGCACTGGTGGCGCTGGGCAGACTGGCGGTGCTGGGCAGACTGGCGGCACTGGGCAGACTGGCGGTGCTGGCGGAGCTGGGCAGACGGGTGGCTCAGGCAGCGCTGGGCAGACGGGTGGCTCAGGCAGCGCTGGGCTGACGGGTAGCTCAGATGGCGCCTCTGGAATGAGGGGCTCTGGCGCCTCTGGACTGAGGGGCGGGAGCTCTGGCAGCGCCGAACAGGCGGGAGACTCCGGCTGCGCTGGAGAGGAGGAAGGCTCTAGCAGCGCCGGAGAGGCGGGAGCACCTGTAAGGATGAGACGGAGAGACAGCCTGGTGCGGGGGGCTGCCACCGGAGGGCTGGTGCGTGGAGGTGGTACCGAATAGACCGGACCGTGCAGGCGCACTGGAGCTCTTGAGCACTGAGCCTGCCCAACCTTACCCGGTTGAATGGTCCCGGTCGCCCTGCCAGTGCGGCGAGGTGGAATAGCCCGCACTGGGCTATGCAGGTGAACCGGGGACACCATGCGCAAGGCCGGTGCCATGTAAGCCGGCCCAAGGAGACACACTGGAGACCAGATGCGTAGAGCCGGCTTCATGGCACTTGGCTCGATGCCCACTCTAGCCCGGAAGATACGCGGAGCTGGAATGTACCGCACCGGGCTATACACCCGCACTGGGGACACCGTGCACTTCACAGCATAACACGGTGCCTGCCCGGTCTCTCTCGGCTCAGGTCTCCTACCTGGCTTTGCCATAGTTCCTGTGTGCCCCCCCCAAGACATTTTTGGGGCTGCCTCTCGGGCTTCCTTGCCAGCCGTGTCCCCTCATATCGCCGGCTCCTCTCTCCAGCTGCCTCTGCTCTCCTAGCTGCCTCCACCTGTTCCCATGGAAGGCGATCCTTTCCCACCAGGATCTCCTCCCATGTGTAGCAAGCCTTGCCGTCCAATACATCGCCCCATGTCCATTCCTCTTTGCGCCGCTGTTGCTGTTGCCCGTTACCATGCCGCTTGGTCCTGTTGTGGTGGGTGATTCTGTAACGGTTTTCTTGAGAGGCGGACCAATACGCAGCGTGGTTACTATTCATGGTTCTTTAATAAAGCAACTACACATGAACAAACTAGCAAACCAAGAAACGTGAAAAACCAAAACAGCCCTATCTGGTGCAAACACAGAGACAGGAACAATCACCCACAAAACCCAACACCAAACAGGCTACCTAAATATGGTTCCCAATCAGAGACAATGACTAACACCTGCCTCTGATTGAGAACCATATGAGGCCAAACACAGAAACAGACAAACTAGACACACAACATAGAATGCCCACTCAGATCACACCCTGACCAAACAAAACATAGAAACATACAAAGCAAACTATGGTCAGAGTGTGACAGTTTCTCTTTAGTTGTAGGTACATTATGCTAGATAAACTCATCCAACAATGAGTATTTCTTTCATAAGCTTTGCAATAGGTATTTAATATCAAACAAAAACAGTTTAAAGACTAACAATTATGAAACTGCTCTCAACTGCTGCTATTATGTGCTAGACATCACTAAATGATTTACTAAGTGCCTAGTATTTGCGGAGAACATTAGAATCTCTGAGCAATTATGCTTTAGAATAATTAAGACACTCAAAATTGTTCAGTGATTGCAAAGTAATCAATACTTATTATTGCCATTATCCATTTTCATGTGATTATATTACTAATACGCAAAATAGCTGAGGCTTCCAGTAGCATTTACATAAATCAGAGAAGGAAAAAATGCCATTCAAATTATAAATTGTCCAAGCCAAAGTATGTCCAGAGGGTATGACTACAGCTAAGAGTCTTAAAAGACGAGAGAGAAGTAAAGATGCGTCGGTAGCTCTTAATGGCACTGTTCCACTGCAGGGCCATGCCGGGCCTTGAATATCAGCGTTTCCATTTCATTTCCATGTGCCCATGGCCAGCTTGAATCCTGGAACCAAGCAGGATACTGACCTTAAACCAAATAGGTCGGTGGGTGGGGTTACAAATGGCAGTACTCAATGATAGGTCCCGCACAATAATGTTGTTATTAGGTACAGTACAAAAAACGGTACAGCCACAGACAGAACTTGGTACAGCTACTGTACACTAATGAATAACTACAAAGCTAAAACTGAATAATGGAAGCAGCAAATTGGTCAGTTGGAGACGCTTATGTGCACCTGGGCAGACTCCAGCATCCAGAGGTAACTGGATTCTTCCACCAGGGATGAAAAGGTATTCAAAAGAAATTGAGAAACTCAAACAAGAATATAAAAAGATAAGACCATAAGACCACACAACAACAAAAGTGTATCAGAGATATTTGAAACCATGATGACGCCGAGCAGCAATGATCAGCATGGTAATACATTGTTTTTAGCCAAATTACTATCTAGCTAGCAACCAATGTCTTCAGCATAGCTAGCTGTAGCGTGTGAGAGTGAGAGTGAGAGTGAGCACTGCGCGAGACGTGAACCAGGGTCGACAACTTGTCATATAAACATCAGTGGAGGCTGGTGACTTGAAATATTGGGGAGGATGGGAGACCCACGGTATAGGCATGGAATGCATAGACACTAAGAAAACTCTGGACCCTATAAGGTATGACAGTGATTAATAGTTTATCAAATGTTTTTGTATGGGCTATGATGGGAACAGTTTTTTCTAATCACATTGTTTTAAAAAACTCCTGGCCCTGGGGGGCCTTATATTTGCTACCTTATATTTGCTCATATAAATGATATTTAGACTAGATCAGGAGGGTGATTTCTCCACCCAGACACGTAGACAACAACTGATAGACAATAGAACTCAGTACCCCCACCCCCGGGGCGCCACCTGGCGTCCAACACAGGCGCATACCTGGTTGACCAGGTGGCCGGTGGTGGAAGTCAGCGATGAGTTAGCTGGGTCCAGGATGTCTCTAGCGGGGACCCAGCACCTCTCCTCATGGGCCATAACCCTCCCAGTCAACCAGGTACTGGAACCCCTGCCCTGCAGTCGAACACTCAGGAGGTGTCTTACCATTTACACTTAGGGTGAATATGGAGGGTACGGGGTAACAAAATACAAACTCCTTCAGTGCCATCTTGACCGCCAGGAGTTCTTCGTTATCCATGTCGTAGTTTCTTTCTGCGAATACCGAGAGGGGGGCCACCAGGGTGCTGTAGCCGCGAATGAAACGCTGGTAGAAATGGGAAAACCCCAGGAAACGTTGTAGCTGCACCCTGGACGTAGGTTGGGGCAAATCCACTACTGCTTTTACCTTTTCAGGGTCCATCTGGACATTTCTTTCAGTGATGACATATCCCAGAAAGGAGAGGGTAGAACGGTGGAACTCGCATTTCTCCACTTTCACAAATAACTGGTTCTCTAGGAGGCGCTGAAGGACTTGTCGAACATGGAGGATGTGTTCTTGGGAAGAACGGGAAAAAAACAGGATGTCGTCAAGGTAGTCGAACAAGAAACGGTTTAACATGTCCCAGAGCACATCGTTTACAAGGCCTGGAAGACCGCGGGGGCGTTGGTGAGTCCAAATGGCATGACCAGGTACTCATAATGTCCGCTGGCAGTGTTGAAGGCTGTCTTCCACTCATCCTCTTTGCGTATCTGAACAGGGGGTAGACATTCCGAAGGTCCAAGAAGATGGTAGCCCCCTGGAGAGGTTTGAAAGCCGAGTAGAGGAGTGGTAGGGGGTAACCATTCTGGATCATTATGTCATTAAGGCCCCGGTAGTCAATGCACGGACACAGGGTCTTGTCCTTCTTTTACACAAAGAAAAACCCTTCGCCGTCAGGGGATGCAGAAGGACGGACGCCTCCAGCAGCCAGAGAGTCCTCAATATACTTCTCCATGGCTTTGGTCTCTGGGCCGGATAGGGAATATAGCTAACCGCGAGGCGGTGTGGTGCCTGGGAGAAGGTCAAATGCACAATCGTAGGGACAATGCGGGGGAAGAGAAGTAGTCCGTGCCTTGCTGAAGACCTCCAAGAGGTCATGGTACTCTGCGGCAGAGAAATGCGCAGCTTGACTTAAGCCCTGAGGAGGCCATCTTGGGGAAGTCTGCACTGCTTTGAGGCAATGGGAAGGGCAGAACGGACTCCAACAAAGGATGGAACTTGTGGTCCAGTCAATAACGGGGTTGTGTTTTTGGAGCCAAGAAAATCCCAACACAACAGGAACATGGGGGAACTCAATGAGTAGAAGCTGTATAGCCTCACTGTGATTTCCTGAAAACCGCAGATTAACAGGAACAGTGGGTAACTCTGCCAATGGAGCGGCCTTCCAGTGCTCTAGCTTCCATGGGAACAGAGAGAAGTTGAGTGGGGATACCTAATTCAGAAACTCGGGTAGCGTCCATAAAACTCTCATCAGCCCCAGAGTCAATGAGCACCCGGAGAGACTTAGACTGGGCTCCCCACACCAGTATCATGAAAAAAGGAGTGCGGTTGATGGGAATTAGAGGATTCCCAGTCTTGCTCACCAGAGTGCTTGTACCTAATAATGAAATAGGTCTCTTAACCCGAAATAGGTCTCTGAAGCCATGAATGAGTGAGTCACTAAGCTTTATGTAGGTGCCGAGGCTATATGACTGTGCCATCAACTTGATTATTCAGCAGACATCACCTGCTTATATTCAGTCAACACATATATCTTAAGAAATCATGGAATATAATTGGACATTTTTGTTTCTCCATGCTTGTCTCAGAGTAGCACGAAACGATGCTGAAATAGCGGGTAGGCGATATATAACGATATTTTGGAGATTATATAATTCTCCAAAAAATGTAAGTGAGTGATTGTAATCTGAAAAAAGAACAAAATTATATTTATAAAGGCCAAAATATTGATTTATGTTTTTAGAGGGAGAGAAACCAAGGACATCCCGACCAGCCAAACCGTCCCCTTAATCAGATGACGGTGGGCCAATTGTGCATCACCCTATGGGACTCCCAATCATGGGCAGATGTGACACAGCCTGGATTCAAACCAGGTACTGTAGTGATGCCTCTTACACTGAGATGCAGTGCCTTAGACCACTGCACCACTTGGGAGCCATGACCAATATGTCCAATATATATTGTCCTGCCAATAGCCCATCCTAGAAATGTTATATGCAGAATTCACAGCCTGCTATGCTTGTGAAAAACAGGGTTAATAATAATAATAATAATTTTCGCCCTACCGCATGTACAAGTTTCTGTTTTTTAAATTGAATTAGTATATTTGAATTTAACCACAATATTTGATGTATTATTTGTTTTGTGTTTTCTGGTGCATTAAACTGAAATTGCAACCAATCACGGCCGGTTGTGATACAGCCAACCTAACTAAGAAATACATTTGATGATAGAATTCTCCCCCTACCCTCCTTCTAGGCATGTCTATTGTCCTGGTAATAGCCCTGCTAATAGCCATAATGGCGATGTACAAGGTGACTGTGTGTTTGAAAGAGGATTTTCCAGTAAGCAACAATTTGTTACCTTCATTAGCCTACTTTGTCCCAATATTTCTGTCATTCAGTGATATTTATTCCCATAGTAATTTGATATGGATCCATACCTAAATAAACATCTGCATTTTGAAACAGTATTTTTATCATTATTTTATGAACGAAAGCATAAAGATGCTGATGAATAAATATAGTACTGTACTGTATATGCTTTTCCAACAGTTTGGGGTTAGATGAGGTCGCCCACACGCACTTTGAACATTTGGATAATAAAGCATTTAAAGCATTTTGAAGATAGAAGCCGCCTGCATTTGTTTATTAGGCTACTGTGTAGTCTGACAAGTAAACATAGCCTACAGTACATATTGTAGTAAACATGGTAAAATGCCTAATTCCTGACATAACGGTGAGCAGGCCATGTCCAGAATTTCTCGTGACCTCAAATACTCATTAACTCTGTCCTTAATGCTTTTTCAGATTGCATCAGTCATGGATATTAACACCCGGAGGTTCAATGGCAAGCCACATTTGCCTCGGGATCCATCCCAGTTGGTATTCTGTGTCCACTCGTGGTATCTCTCTTCGGTTACACATCCTTGGAATAGTAGAACAGCATAACGGTCCGGATGGCCCTTGCTGTGCCTGGTGAGCAGTTGGTCAAGTTCTGTTGGGGGATGATCCTCTCAGCTGCGGCTCATTTTCAAGTCGTCCTGAAAATCCTAACCCTGGAAAGGGTAGCACCATAGAAAGAAGCTGGCTTGATGAAAACGATGTCCATTTCAACCGTAGGCCTTGTAAAAAATGTGTTCACATCTGTCATCACTATTATTTTGATTGATTAATTCCAGTGAATAATTTCTTATTAAAAATGTAGATGTAACGTGTACCCTGGGAGTCGGGAAGCAAGTACAGGAAGTGAGTTTAATAAAAAATAACACAAGGAATAAAACAAGAAAGACGAGTAGTGTACATACATGAAACACTGAAAGAGAAACAGTAATGATTTGGGAAAGAACCAAAGGGAGTGACATATAGTTGAAGTCAGAAGTTTATATACACTTAGGTTGGAGTCATTAAAGCTAGTTTTTCAACCACTCCACAAATTTCTTGTTAACAAACTATAGTTCTGGCAAGTCGGATAGGACATCTACTTTGTGCATGACACAATTAAGTTTTCCAACAATTGTTAACAGACAGATTATTTCACTTTTAACTCACTGTATCACAATTCCAGTTGGTCAGAAGTTTACATACACAAAGTTGACTGTGCCTTTAACAGCTTGGAAAATTCCAGAAAATGATGTTGTGGTTTTAGAAGCTTCTGATACCTGTGGACGTATTTCAAGGCCAACCTTCAAACTCAGTGCCTCTTTGCTTGACATCATGGGAAAATCAATAAATCAGCCAAAACCTCAGAAAAAAATGTAGACCTCCACAAGTCTGGTTCTTCCTTGGGAGCTATTTCCAAGCACCTGAAGGTACCACATTCATCAGTACAAACAATAGTACGCAAGTATAAACACCATGGGACCACGCAGCCTTCACACCGCTCAGGAAGGAGACGTGTTCTGTCTCCTAGAGATGAATGTACTTTGGTGCGAAAAGTGCAAATCAATCCCAGAACAACAGCAAAGCACATTGTGAAGATATCCACAGTAAAACGAGTCCTATGTCGACATAACCTGAAAGGCCACTCAGCAGGGAAGAAGCCACTGCTTCAAAACCGCCATAAAAAAAAGCCAGACTATGGTTTGTAACTGCACATGGGGACAAAGATGGTACTTTTTGGAGAAATGTCCTCTGGTCTGATGAAACAAAATTATAACTGTTTGGTCAAAATGATACTTGTTTTGATGGGAGGAAAATAGGGGAGACTTCCAAGCTGAAGAACATCATCCCAACCGTGAAGCACAGGGGTGGCAGCATCAGGTTGTGGGGATGCTTTGCTGCAGGAGGGACTGGTGCACTTCACACAATAGATGGCATCATGAGGATGGACAATTTGGTGGCTATATTGAAGCAACACCTCAAGACATCAGTCAGGCTGTTAAAGCTTGGTCGCAAATCTTCCGGCGCCGACAGAGATGGCCACCTCGCTTCGCGTTCCTAGGAAACTATGCAGTTTTTTGTTTTTTTACGTGTTATTTCTTACACTAGTACCCCAGGTCATCTTAGGTTTCATTACATACAGCCGAGAAGAACTACTGAATATAAGATCAGCGTCAACTCACCATCAGTACGACCAAGAATATGTTTTTCGCGATGCGGATCCTGTGTTCTGCCTTACAAACAGGACAACGGAGTGGATCCCATGCAGCGACCCGAAAAAACGACTCAGAAAAAGAGGGAAACGAAGCGGTCTTCTGATCAGACTCCGGAGACGGGCACATCGTGCACCTCTCCCTAGCATTCTTCTTGCCGATGTCCAGTCTCTTGACAACAAGGTTGATGAAATCCGAGCAAGGGTAGCATTCCAGAGGGACATCAGAGACTGCAACGTTCTCTGCTTCACGGAAACATGGCTAACTGGAGAGACGCAATCCGAAGCGGTGCAGCCAGCGGGTTTCTCCACGCATCGCGCCGACAGAAACAAACATCTTTCTGGTAAGAAGAGGGGCGGGGGCGTATGCCTTATGACTAACGTGACATGGTGTGATGAAAGAAACATACAGGAACTCAAATCCTTCTGTTCACCTGATTTAGAATTCCTCACAATCAAATGTAGACCGCATTATCTACCAAGAGAATTCTCTTCGATTATAGTCACAGCCGTATATATCCCCCAAGCAGACACATCGATGGCTCTGAACGAACTTTATTTAACTCTCTGCAAACTGGAAACGATTTATCCGGAGGCTGCATTCATTGTAGCTGGGGATTTTAACAAGGCTAATCTGAAAACAAGACTCCCTAAATTTTATCAGCATATCGATTGCGCAACCAGGGGTGGAAAGACCTTGGATCATTGTTACTCTAACTTCCGCGACGCATATAAGGCCCTGCCCCGCCCCCTTTCGGAAAAGCTGACCACGACTCCATTTTGTTGATCCCTGCCTACAGACAGAAACTAAAACAAGAAGCTCCCACGCTGAGGTCTGTCCAACGCTGGTCCGACCAAGCTGACTCCACACTCCAAGACTGCTTCCATCACGTGGACTGGGAGATGTTTCGTATTGCGTCAGACAACAACATTGACGAATACGCTGATTCGGTGTGCGAGTTCATTAGAACGTGCGTTGAAGATGTCGTTCCCATAGCAACGATTAAAACATTCCCTAACCAGAAACCTTGGATTGATGGCAGCATTTGTGTGAAACTGAAGGCACAAACCACTGCTTTTAATCAGGGCAAGGTGTCTGGTAACATGGCTGAATACAAACAGTGCAGCTATTCCCTCCGCAAGGCTATCAAACAAGCTAAGCGCCAGTACAGAGACAAAGTAGAATCTCAATTTAACGGCTCAGACACAAGAGGCATGTGGCAGGGTCTACAGTCAATCACGGACTTCAGAAAGAAACCCAGCCCAGTCACGGACCAGGATGTCTTGCTCCCAGGCAGACTAAATAACTTTTTGCCCGCTTTGAGGACAATACAGTGCCACTGACACGGCCTGCAACGAAAACATGCGGTCTCTCCTTCACTGCAGCCGAAGTGAGTAAGACATTTAAACGTGTTAACCCTCGCAAGGCTGCAGGCCCAGACGGCATCCCCAGCCGCGCCCTCAGAGCATGCGCAGACCAGCTGGCCGGTGTGTTTACGGACATATTCAATCAATCCCTATACCAGTCTGCTGTTCCCACATGCTTCAAGAGGGCCACCATTGTTCCTGTTCCCAAGAAAGCTAAGGTAACTGAGCTAAACGACTACCGCCCCGTAGCACTCACATCCGTCATCATGAAGTGCTTTGAGAGACTAGTCAAGAACCATATCACCTCCACCCTACCTGACACCCTAGACCCACTCCAATTTGCTTACCGCCCAAATAGGTCCACAGACGATGCAATCTCAACCACACTGCACACTGCCCTAACCCATCTGGACAAGAGGAATACCTATGTGAGAATGCTGTTCATCGACTACAGCTCGGCATTCAACACCATAGTACCCTCCAAGCTCGTCATCAAGCTCGAGACCCTGGGTCTCGACCCCGCCCTGTGCAACTGGGTTCTGGACTTCCTGACGGGCCGCCCCCAGGTGGTGAGGGTAGGCAACAACATCTCCTCCCCGCTGATCCTCAACACTGGGGCCCTACAAGGGTGCGTTCTGAGCCCTCTCCTGTACTCCCTGTTCACCCACGACTGCGTGGCCATGCACGCCTCCAACTCAATCATCAAGTTTGCGGACGACACAACAGTGGTAGGCTTGATTACCAACAACGACGAGACGGCCTACAGGGAGGAGGTGAAGGCCCTCGGAGTGTGGTGCCAGGAAAATAACCTCACACTCAACGTCAACAAAACTAAGGAGATGATTGTGGACTTCAGGAAACAGCAGAGGGAACACCCCCATCCACATCGATGGAACAGTAGTGGAGAGGGTAGCAAGTTTTAAGTTCCTCGGCATACACATCACAGACAAACTGAATTGGTCCACTCACACAGACAGCATCGTGAGGAAGGCGCAGCAGCGCCTCTTCAACCTCAGGAGGCTGAAGAAATTCGGCTTGTCACCAAAAGCACTCACAAACTTCTACAGATGCACAATCGAGAGCATCCTGGCGGGCTGTATCACCGCCTGGTATGGCAACTGCACCGCCCTCAACCGTAAGGCTCTCCAGAGGGTAGTGAGGTCTGCACAACGCATCACCGGGGCAAACTACCTGCCCTCCAGGACACCTACACCACCCGATGCTACAGGACGGCCATAAAGATCATCAAGGACATCAACCACCCGAGCCACTGCCTGTTCACCCCGCTGTCATCCAGAAGGCGAGGTCAGTACAGGTGCATCAAAGCTGGGACCGAGAGACTGAAAAACAGCTTCTATCTCAAGGCCATCAGACTGTTAAACAGCCGCCACTAACATTGAGTGGCTACTGCCAACACACTGTCAATGACACTGACTCTACTCCAGCCACTTTAATAATGGGAATTGATGGGAAATGACGTAAATATATCACTAGCCACTTTAACAATGCTACCTTATATAATGTTACTTACCCTACATTATTCATCTCATATGCATACGTAGATACTGTACTCTATATCATCAACTGCATCCTTATGTAATACATGTATCACTAGCCACTTTAACTATGCCACTTGGTTTACATACTCATCTCATATGTATATACTGTACTCGATATCATCTACCGTATCTTGCCTATGCTGCTCTGTACCATCACTCATTCATATATCCTTATGTACATATTCTTTATCCCCTTACACTGTGTATAAGACAGTAGTTTTTTTTTTTTGGAATTGTTAGTTAGATTACTTGTTCGTTATTACTGCATTGTCGGAACTAGAAGCACAAGCATTTCGCTACACTCGCATTAACATCTGCTAACCATGTGTATGTGACAAATAAAATTTGATTTGATTTGATTTGAAATCGGTCTTCCAAATGGACAATGACCCCAAGCATACATCCAAAGTTGTGGCAAAATGGCTTAAGGACAACAAAGTGAAGGTATTGGAGTGGCCATCACAAAGCTCAATCCTATAGAACATTTGTGGCCAGAACTGAAAAAACGTGTGCAAGCAGGGAGGCCTACAAACCTGATTCCGTTACACCAGCACTGTTTGGAGGAATGGACCAAAATCCACCCAACTTATTGTGGGAAGCTTGTGGAAGGGTACCCGAAAATTTTGACACAAGTAAACAATTTAAAGACAATTCTATCAAATACTAATTGAGTGTATGTAAACTTCTGACCCACTGGGAATGTGATGAAAGAAATAAAAGCTGAAATAAATCATTCTGCGATGGAAGCTATCAAGCATGTAATTTGAAAAATCGAATTTGATAGTAAAATCCAAAAAATGCTCAACTATCACGCTGTATCTCTATCCAACAATGTCACCAAGCTTCTCAACACATAGAACCCCCATAATGCTCTGTGGCACAATCTCCATCTCCATCTCCAGTTCATTCTCTGATCCTAATTCTGTGGTTGGATGGACAACATGTCAGTTCATACTGCAAAAGTTTTGATTGGTTGGAGGACATCCCCTGGAAGTGGTCATTATGTCTATGGAAGGAGGTGAGGCCTACTAGCCTCCTAGGTTTTGTATTGAAGTCAATGTACGCAGAGGAGGACGGAAGCTAGCTGTCCTCCGGCTACACCATGGTGCTACCCCAGACAGTGCTGTTGAAATTACTGTAGACCTTAATTGAAAAACAGTGTATTTCAATCAATTATTTGGTGACATATGAATATATTTAGTATAGTTTTATCTAAAATAACCTTTCACGATTTTTCACCATTTTTATTAACTTCCACTGAGGATATAGGAATTTACATATAAAACTGTTACATTGATTCTGTCACACTCTGATCTGTTTCACCTGTCTTTGTGATTGTCTCCACCCACCTCCCCCAATATCCCCTGTGTATTTATACCTGTGTTCTCTGTTTGTCCAATGCAAGTTTGTCTTGTTTGTTCAAGTCAACCAGCGTTTTGTGTCTCAACTTCTTCTTTTCCAGTCTCTCTTTTCTCGCCCTCCTGGTTTTGACACTTGCCTGTCCTGACTCCGAGCCCGCCTGCCTGACCACTCTACCTGCCCCTGACCCTGCCTGCCGACCGGTACCATTGCCCCCCTCTGGATTACCAACCTCTGCCTCACCCTGACCCTGCCAGCTGCCCAGTACCATTGCCCCACCTCTGGTTTACTGACCCCTGCCTGCTGTTGGGATATTAAACTATTGTTTATTCGACATGGTCTGCATCTGGGTCTTACCTTCATACCTGATAGATTCAATGAATCATATTCTGACCCAAGACCTTTATTATTTGCATCACTGGTGTATCTAGTTGGTAGATCTGGTTGGCCCCGCACTGGCCTTTGCAGGATAATATTTAATACATTTGACGAGACAATACATGGTTGGAGAAAAAAAACTGCACTCACACTGGCTGCCCTCAGGTTTGCTTTGGAGTCTGTATGTAAAGATTTTCTTCTTCATCTGACGAGGAGTATGAAATATCGGACCAATGCGCAGCGTGGTAAGTGTCCATAATGTATTTATTAAACTGAACACAGAATACAAATAAAAACAGAGAAATAAATGAAAACCGAAACAGTTCTGTATGGAAAACACAGACACAGAAAACAACTGCCCACAACCCTTAGTGGGAAAACAGGCTGCCTAAGTATGGTTCTCAATCAGAGACAACGATTGCCAGCTGCCTCTGATTGGGAACCATACCAGGCCAAACACATAGAAATAAAAAACATAGAACACAAAACATAGAATGCCCACTCCAACTCACGCCCTGACCAAACTAAAATAGAGACATAAAAAAGGAACTAAGGTCAGGACGTGACACTGTACCATATCATTCCTGTACTGTACATGCCATTACTTCTGCCTATATATTTTCCTAAGGAAAAGAAAACACACTGCAAGCACAACCAGCAAATACCTGAATTTCAGACTGAGGCCTCATACCTGGAGACACTTGAGGCCCAGCGTCAGCAGCAGGATCAGCACTTCAATCATCTATGTGAAGATGAGGTAGCAGCCAGCGCAGCAGACAGGACAGCAAGAGTGGCTACGTGGGACTGACACCGTCGTTTAACAACAGCTTCATAGCTGTATTTGCAAAGTTTGTCCAAGCCATAAAACAACATAAGACACCAGCAGCAGACATTTCAATATTCAAAACTTGCTGAAGTTCTTATGTAAAATACTTAGTTTTTATTCACCTAAATTTGCACTACACCAAAAGCATTGTGAATTTGGTTTTCATTTATTGTTAATTGAATTTAGCCTATTGTTAAACAATGAAAATAATGTAATTGTAGCTAATTTTGTGGAACATGCTTACTTATGTCGATTTTAAATGTTGGAAATAAAGACTAGATATACTATGATTTACACACTTTTATTAAACAACAATCACACATTGGTTGAAGATAGAATATACAATAGTGTCGTAGGGTATTCCCAGCGGATAAAAACTAAAAACTTAAAAGACGGTGCACTACCATTCAAAAGTTCGGGGTCACTTAGAAATACCCTTGTTTTTGAAAGAAAGCACATTTTTTGGTCATTAAAATAACATAAAATTGAAATACAGTGTAGATATTGTTAATGTTGTAAATGACTATTGTAGCTGGAAATGGAATATCTACATAGGCGTACATAGGCCCATTATCAGCAACCGTCATTCCTGTGTTCCAATGGCTCGTTGAGTTAGCTAATCCAAGTTTATAATTTTAAAAGGCTAATTGATCATTAAAAAACCCTTTTGCAATTATGTTAGCACAGCTGAAAACTGTTGTTCTGATTGGAGAAGCAATACAACTGGCCTTCTTTAGATTAGATGAGATTAGTTGAGTATCTTGAGCATCAGCATTTGTGGGTTCGACCTGTCGACCTATCCCTCAATGTAACCAAGACAAAGGAGTTGATTGTGGACTACAGGAAAAGGAGGACCGAGCACGCCCCCATTCTCATCGACGGGGCTGTAGTGGATGTGTACTGGAGGCGAAGTCAGGTGCGGGAGAGCAGAGTGAAGTGAACAGGCGCACACTTTATTCCGGTAAAATATAAAAAGCACAAACAACGTGCCCAAAACACGGAACATAGACAAATGTCTGGCGCGTAACAAACACACTAATAGACAAAATACACGTAACACAAACAATCTTACACAAAGACATGATAGGTAACAGAGGAATAAATACATGTCGATTGATTGTGGAATGAAAACCAGGTGTGCAGGGAACAAGACAAAACAAATGGATACATGAAAAATGGAGCGGCGATGGCTAGAAAGCCGGTGACGTCGACCGCCGAATGACGCCGAACAAGGTGAGGAGCCGACTTCGGCGGAAGTCGTGACAGGTTGAGAGCTTCAAGTTCCTTGGTGTCCACATCAACAACAAACTAGAATGGTCCAAACACACCAAGACAGTTGTGAAGAGGGCAGGACAAAGCCTATCTTCAAATAATATTTTTGCAGGAATCTCCTTGCGAATGATTTTGCCGAAGATTGTATCACCTCAGGAAACTAAAATGATTTGGCATGGGTCCTGAGATCCCCAAAAGGTTCTACAGCTGCAACATCGAGAGCATCCTGACTGGTTGCATCACTGCTTGCTAGGGCAATTTCTCTGCCTCTGACCGCAAGGCACTACAGAGGGTAGTGCTTGCGGCCCAGTACATCACTGGGGCTAAGCTGCCTGCCATCCAGGACCTCTACACCAAGCGGTGTCAGAGGAAGGCACAGCAACCCCAGTCATAGACTGTTCTCTCTACTACCGCATGGCAAGCGGTACCGGAGTGCCAAGTCTAGGTCAAAAAGGCTTCTCAACAGTTTTTACCCCCAAGCCATAAGACTCCTGAACAGGTAATCAAATGACTACCCGGACTATTTGCATTGTGTGCCCCCCAACCCCTATTTTTTACGCTGCTGCTACTCTCTGTTCATCCTTTATGCATAGTTACTTTAACTACACATTCATGTACATACTACCTCAATTGGACAGACCAACCAGTGCTCCAGCACATTGGGTAACCGGGCTATCCGCATTATGTCCCGCCACCCGCCACCCACCACCCGCCAACCCCCTCTTTTATGCTACTGCTACTCTCTGTTCATCATATATTGTAACGATTTTAGTCCTCCTCTTCTGAGGAAAAGTAGGAAGGATCGGACCAATACACAGCGTGGTAAGTGTCCATGTTAAATTTATTCAATAACTGAACACTGAAACACAAAGTAAACAAAAGAACAACCGAAACAGCCCTGTCTGGTAGAGACACAAACAATCACCCACAACCAAAATGGGGAAAACAGGCTACCTAAATATGATTCTCAATCAGAGACAACGATCGACAGCTGCCTCTGATTGAGAACCATACCAGGCCAAACACAGAAATACAACATAGAAAAAGGAACATAGACTACCCACCCCAACTCACACCATGACCAAACTAAAACAAAGACATAATAAAGGAACTAAGGTCAGAATGTGACATATATGCATAGTCACTTGTACCATATCTACATGTACATACTACCTCAATCAGCCTGACTAACCGGTGTCTGTATGTAGCCTCGCTACTTTTATAGCCTCGCTACTGTATATAGCCTGTCTTTTTACCATTGTTTTATTTCTTTACTTACCTATTGTTCACCTAATACCTTTTTTGCACTATTGGTTAGAGCCTGTAAGTAAGCACTTCACTGTAAGGTCTACACCTGTTGTATTCGGCACACGTGACAAATAAACTTTGATTTGATTGCAGGCTCAAAATGCCCAGAAACAAATAACTTTCTTCTGAAACTCGTCAGTCTATTCTTGTTCTGAGAAATGAAGGCTATTCCATGAGAGAAATTTCCAAGAAACTGGCAACAACGCTGTGTACTCCTCCCTTCACAGAACAGAGCAAACTGTCTCTAACCAGAATAGAAAGAGGAGTGGGAGGCCCCGGTGCACAACTGAGCAAGAGGACAAGTACATTAGAGTGTCTAGTTTGAGAAACATATGCATCTCAAGTCCTCAACGGCAGCTTCATTAAATAGTACCGCAAAACACCAGTCTCAACATCAACAGAAAAGAGGCGACTCCGGAATGCTGGCCTTCTAGGCAGAGTTCCTCTGTCCAGTGTCTGTGTTCTTTTGCCCATCTTAATATTTAATTTGTATTGGCCAGTCTGAGATATGGGCTTTTTCTTTGCAACTCTGCCTAGAAGGCCAGCATCCTGGAGTGTAAGCTTTTGAACGGAATCAAGGTAAAACCCAAGACTGTGTGAAGTAACAACGTTAACTATAACAACAGGGGCAGGCAAACGACAGGTCAAGCCACGCAGGAGTCGTTAACTTCTTGGATATAGGGGGCGCTCTTTTAATTTATGGATAAAAAAACGTGCCCGTTTTAAGCGCAATATTTTGTCACGAAAAGATGCTCGACTATGCATATAATTGGCAGCTTTGGAAAGAAAACACTCTAAGGTTTTGTGAAAATGTTGCATGCTAATGCTAAATGCTACGCTAGCTGTGCTAGCTGTTACACAAATGCTTGTTTTGCTATGGTTGAGAAGCATATTTTGAAAATCTGAGATGACAGTGTTTTTAACAAAAGGCTAAGCTTGAGAGCTTAGAGTTTGCTGCACTGAAAGTAAAGGGGCTGAATAATTTTGCACGCCCAATTTTTCAGTTTTTGATTTGTTAAAAAATGTTTGAAATATCCAATAAATGTCGTTCCACTTCATGATTGTGTCCCACTTGTTGTTGATTCTTCACAAAAAAATACAGTTTTATATCTTTATGTTTGAAGCCTGAAATGTGGCAAAAGGTCGCAAAGTTCAAGGGGGCCAAATACTTTTGCAAGGCACTGAATGTGTTAAATGTTTTTATATATACATATTTCCTAAGCTTGGTACCAGGCTTGGTCTGTCATGCTAGTAGTTCTGTTGTTGGTCCAGGCGCTTTGTTGTCCAAAGGGTGTTGGTTGAGTTTGGTGCCTGTGAGAGGGAGAAAATCACACACAAGAAAGAAAAAATATCTCTAATTAAACATTGTGTTTCTTTGTCAAATGGACACACATCAACTCACCATAGCATAGGTAGAGATGATATAGTTGATTGGGTTGATTAATTATCGTCTGATGTAGGTCAGGAAGTGTTTCTCAAAAGAATGTTCTACTAAATTATTCTTGCAGTATTGAATGAGGACAACTAGCTATTACACAGTCCTGAAATATTACTTTTGCAGTATAGGGTATATGATGTAGGCCTAGGTATGTACAATGTGTACACTATATATACACATTTGCGGATTCGGCTAATTCAGCCACACCCGTTGCTGACAGGTGTATAACACACAGCCATGCAATCTCCATAGACAAACATTGACAGTAGAATGGTCTGACTGAAAAGCTCAGTGACTTTCAACGTGGCATCGTCATAGGATGCCACCTTTCCAACAGGTCTGTTTGTCAAATTACTGCCATGCTAGAGCTGCCCTGGTCAACTGTAAGCACTGTTATTGTGAAGTGGAAATGTCTAGGAGCAATAATGACTCAGCTGCGAAGTGGTAGGCCACACAAGGTCACAGAATGGTACCGCCGAGTGCTGAAGCACGTAACACGTCAAATTTGTCTGTCCTCGTTTGCAACACTCACCACCGACTTCCAAACTGCCTCTAAGAAGCAACGTCAGCACAACAACTGTTCGTCCGGAGCTTCATGATATGGGTTTCTTTGGCATATCAGCCACACACAAGCCTAAGATCACCATGTGCATGCCAATGTATCAAGCTCGCCGCCATTGGGTCCTGGAGCACTGGAAACACCTTCTCTGAAGTGATGAATCACAATTCACTTCTGGCAGTCCAAAGGATGAATCTGAATTTGGTGGATGCCAGGAGAACTCTACCTTCCCCAATGCATAGTGCCAACTGTAAAGTTTGGTGGAGGAAGAATAACGGTCTGGGGCTGTTTTTCATGGTTCGGGCTAGGCCCCTTAGTTCCAGTGAAGGGAATTCTTAACACTTCAGCATACAATGACATTATTGACAATTCTGTGCTTCCAACTTTGTGGGAACAGTTTGGGGAAGGACCTTTCCCATTTTAGTATAAAAATGCCCCCGTGCACAACACAAGGTCCATAAAGAAATGGTTTGCCGCAATCTGTGTGGAAGAACATGATTGGCCTGCACAGAGCCCTGACCTCAACCCCATCGAAGACCTTTAGGATGAATTGGAACACCGACTGCAAGCCAGGCCTAATCTCCCAACATCAGTGCCCGACCTCACTAATGCTCTTGTCCCCGCAGCAATGTTCCAACATCTAGTAAAAGCCTTCCCAGAAGAGTGGAAGCTGTTATAGCAGCAAAGTGGGGGCCAACTCCATCTTAATGCCCAATATTTTGGAATGAGATGTTCGACGAGCAAGTGTCCACATTTTTAGTCATGTAGTGTATCTGTCACAAAGACAAATACACATGATGTAACTAGCTAAATAGATGCATTTTACATACCTCCTAGGGGCCTATGACACAGCATACTGTAAGAGTAATACTGTATTTGCAGGACTTCAACTTATTGAAAGAAACTGTAATATTTTAGCTGTCCTCATTCCAAAAAGGTTTTGAACAATTCACAAAGACAGATGCACAACAGCTAGCTAAACAGATAAACATACCTCTCTTGAGAGCTATTTCTTTCGACGCATAAACTGGTCTGTCAACTGGCTGAAGCAATCCTCTCCTCGCATGATGACACATTGTGTGTTTCTCTGTCTCTTTTCAGCTGTCTCCTCTCAATTGCTGCCCACAAACCAAAAAAATGAAAAGGACGGCACAAAATAGCCCAGATAACTCCACAGTATGTATCCCTCCTCCATACTTAAAAATGGCAGTCACTAGAATCTTTTCCACGAGTTAAACCTAGTCCTGTTTCCAGTTCCACTGCAAATGGAAAACAACAAAGAACCAACAAGGCTAGTTAGTGCTGGTTCCGGCACGTCACGACCCAGCACGGTTTGGTTCCTCTAGTGGAATTGCGCCATAAATTGCAGGGTAATAGCCTAGCCATCACTATCAGGTGATTATTGCAGTGCCCTATCTTCAGAAGTCAGGTATACTGGCCCTCCTGTGGTTATTTATGGTGGTCTATCTCAACATACCCAGCTGGGGGTGAGATGCATCAATGCACCAGTGAGCTTTGAAAATCTCTCTTCTCCTTCAGACTACCTCCCACCAAATTCCCCATGGGTTTTCTCAGCGGGTTTTGGCAGACACTATGCCTCCTGCCAATAGTTGGCTGTAGGCTCAATAGCAGCACTTTTCTTTACCGAGTTGGGAAGCGGTAGGGAGCATTATAAAGTGAGGGGACAACTTGAGAGGGAGACCAAAGTGATGACCAGAGATGTCCCATTGTCATATTTACATAGACCCTGATATTCATTAAGTTTTCCCTTTTGTCCCTTCCCTCCTTGGTGCTCTTGAGATGATGTGATAGGCCTATCTTTGATCCTGGAGCACGGAGAAAGACCAGCCCTCGCTGTGTCACTCAGAGCAGAGCCAAACAGGCAGACAGCCAGGCGCTTCAGAGACATTCCTTGGCAGATCTACCCCATGTCATCCGACATGCTAAAGTCTCTCTCAGCGTGGTAATTACTGATGCAGCCTGGGATATAATTTCATTTCCCCTCAGAGTGTAATTTTTCTTGACACTATTTTACATGGGTCCCCTCATTGGGCCACCATCACAGGGTGACTTTTATTCCCGACTCATGAAAAAAAGACTCCAGTTCATAGTCTTAGAAAAATGTAATGTTATCGTCAGTTTCTAAATTACATAGAAGGTCTCAATGGACCCCATACTAAACATGCAATCAAGGCGTACTACAATTCAAGACTCACAGCAATTATGCAGAAGAGGCCATTTATGTCCCAGTGGTTCCACTAGCACTATTTACGGGCTTCTTTGAAATTGCTTCTTACAGATGCACATACAAATCAAAGTCTTGTTTTTGTTCCATGCACATAACTGCAGGTTCAGCTACCTCTCACAATGTAAATAGCAGCTAATACACTAAGTACACATGGTGTATGTCACAGTAGTGGTGTCCTAGGGCATCCTATTGTTCTACCCTTCTATGACAATACTGTGTAGGTTCTTACTGTAACTCATCCAAAGACATATAATCAATGGACATTATTGTCACTTAAGTGTTGGTTGAAATGCGTTAGGTGATGAACTTTATTGAAAAATCAACCGTTTACACAGTACAGTGATACTGCAACCTTATACATGGGGTTTGGGCTTAGATATGTGTCCAATGTCATCATCCACATCATTCATATTAAAGATATGCTGGTTAGTGCTGCTGTTGCTTCCAATTGGCTCATTCATCCCGCCTCTTCCCTGTAACTATTCCCCAGGTCATTGCTGTAAATGAGAATGTGTTCTCAGTTAACTTACCTGGTTAAATTCGTTTTTTTTTTTAAATGAGAAATCATTCTCAGCCTTATTCTGACCTTTGGGTGGTTTTGCTTTTTTTTCAGCCACTGATTTAGTTACAATTTCCAAGAAAAGCTATAGAGAATCTATCGAGACTCCTCCGACCCTCCCTGTGGCATGTGATGTGGTAGTGGACAGGGTTAAGAGCTAAGTAGTGTGCTAGAATGTCCTCATTCATCTCCTCCATCTACTCCTTCAATTGAGTTATATGCTTGTTAAATTTAAGGTTTGTTCTTTATATTTCATGACCATGGGATAAACAGATATTTTATAAACAGTCCAATGAATATGGCAAGCTGGCGCAGATTCACTTGAGAGTAAAGACTGAATGAAAATGAAACACTGTGTTATATATATATAAAGTAAATATCTCACATGGGAAAATTACTATTTAAAGCTCTGTGGCGACAGCACTTTTATTAAATCAGTGTATTATATTATGTGCTCCCATCTTTAAGAAACACCTAGATACTTGCCAGTACTACAGAACATACTGGGTTTTGGGCGGATTCTGACATTTCATCTGACAAGATCTGTAATCTCAGAGAAATTGCAGTTCAGTCAGCTGTATGGAAAATATAGATTATTTTTAGAGAAATTATTCCCCTGATAACCTTGCAAGAGGCAAGGTATATTTTAATAAAGCTTGTCTGTTTGAAGGGTTGTGATGCCCTGCCACACCTCTCCCTACGGTAATGCTGTTATGAAAAACCTTAGTTACTCTCTATACCTGATTTCACATCAAAATAGTGTTCTCCTGACTGCCTCCTGCCCACTTCACTTTGACACGCCCAAACATTGTCTAACTCAGTGTTTTCCTAAACACTGTTCTTTCTATGCCTAGTGCACTCAGTACAGAGAGCTATTGACTGCAGGACACTGAAATAAAAAAGTGCTGAAACATATCATGGGTACACGTTACAGTCATAGTAAAATGTTGACAGGTTCACTGTAGCGAGACAGGAGCTGACATAAAATATGCTTATTTGGGTAGGGTTATAACAAGGAGAGGCCCGGAAGACTCATACAGAGTGTCATACTACTCAAATGAAGAGGCATTTTAGCACACTATGGAATTCAAAAAATATACCTCTTTCCTCTGACAAAGGAGGAAGTTTTGCTTCACTGCGGGCACAGGACTATACAAACCAGCATTCATTTCTGCCAGCGTGATAAAGCAAGATCAGAGCTGACAACGAACTTCTCTTCTTCCGTTTTCCTTCTTTCACAGAGTGATAGAACGTAGACCTAAGACGGAAAGGTCGTCTGATTGCATTATGGGTCACGTAATGAGCCAGTGTTATAGATCCAGGGTTCTGTTGGCACCAGTCGCCTTAGGTAATGCAGTAACACAAAGTCATTACCTGTGTCATTTAGTTTAATGTTCCACATCTCAGTGCTCTTAGAAGGCTTTTATGCTGATTAAAGCCTTGACTGGCACAGACCTTAATACTGCTGTTTCGGTTGTCTACAGATTACTACAATTATTTAGATTCAGTACACTTAGCTTTCTGAACTTACCCAAAATATATGGTACGAAGGAGAAGCAATTGCCTCTTGCACTTTACTTAGTATCAGCAGTGATTCTTTTAGACCAGTGTTTACATAATTTTTGTAAAACAAGTAGCTAGACATCTCTACTTGAACAATGGAATGTGCTTCAAGTCCAGTGCTGAGATCCCTCATCTAACTACAGTACTACTGACTTGGAATATTCAAAACATGTAGAAATGTGCTCGCCTGTGACCTCGTTTCCAGGTCATCTACAAAACTAACACTGACATAGATATTGAGAACCATCTTTCTAAATCTCACTTCTTCAAACAATTCCACAATGTTTGGCATGTGACTTCAAGATGAAGATTGTCTGTCTCCAAGTAAGGAATTGGACGTGCATCTGAAAACTAGAAAATATACACAGGGGAGGATTAAACATGAGCTTAATTGAAACCAAACAAAGGTCTCAGAGCCATATACAAGAGGGGAGGAAGATCATCCCAGACTTCCTAGACCAAAAACCACATGAAATAAATCAGTGCTATTAATAGTGACGTTGATGTAGAAGAACTTGTGATGTAAGGGATGAACAGTGGCCAGAGATTTTTATGGTACTGCTCAAAGCCACACAGCTCTTTTAATGACACCATGCAGCTTGGGATGTGTCTCACCACTCCTCTGCCCCCACATAGCCAGGCCTGCCAGATGAAGTAAACCAGACGCCATTTCCCTGACTTGCATATTCCGCAGAACATTTCACCTGTGTAATTGATGCGATTGGACGCCTGTCTGCCCGTCTGTCTCAGTATGCTTGACATGTCCTTACGTAACCTAGGCAGCTCTTTCACAATCCTGTCTTGGAAACTACAGTATGATGATTGGATTATTGGACAAAAACATACACCGAGTATACAAAACATTAAGAACACCTGCTCTTTCCAGACTGATCAGGTGAAAGAAATGATCCCTTATTGATGTCACTTGTCCACTTCAATCAGTGTAGATAAAGAGAGGAGACAGGTTAAAGAAGGCCTTCAGACAATTTGAGACATGGAGACATGGATTGTGTATGTAGGCCATTCAGGAGGTAAATGGGAAAGAAAAATATTTAAGTGCCAATGAAGAGGTTTTGTTAGTAGGTGCTAGGCGCATCGGTTTGTGTCAAGAACTTCAACGGTGCTGGTTTTTTCAAGCTCAACAGTTTCCCAGGTCTATCAAGAATGGTCCTCCACCCAAAGAACATCCAGCCAATTTGACACAACTGTGGGAAGCATTGGAGTCAACATTGTCCAACATACCCGTGGAACACTTTCCACACCTTGTAAAGTCCATGCCTCGACAAATTGAGGCTGTTCTGAGGACAAAAGGGGAGAGTGCAACTCAATATTAGGACGGTGTTCCTAATGTACAGTATATATGGTATTCAGAGACGTTAAGCTGAAAGGCGGAAAGGAGATGAAAGAGGCAGTGCTAAGGGTATCACAGGCCGGCTTAATGCTGACTGGAGGGTGAACTAGTCAGTGTGTTAGAATGGGTGGGGTTCAATGTAGGTAGGCCTACCCACGACACACTCCTCACTCTCTCCTGTCTGTCGCAGTTCCACCCAACTACTCTGCTGATGGAGTTCTTTCATCCCAAATCTAATTTTCCAGGCTTCTCTGAGATGATTGACTGTTCACTGTAATCCCATCAGCATCAAGCAGCATTACACTGGAGTCTGACAATGGCAAACAAGACAATAGTAAAAGGTTTAAAAGACTATTTTCAGCTCTTTACAGTGCATTTCAATCTAAAACCACACTTCTCGTATCCACACATCTCGTATCCAAGATGGCGTAGCAGTCAGACATCTTTGTCCTGTCATGTCCCTTGTATATATAGTTTTACATCTTTTTCGGTCCTGCAGTGCCTAGCTCCACTCCCACCCCCCAGGTGCTCTCATTTGTTGACTTCTGTAAACGTAAAAGCCTTGGTTTCATGCATGTTAACATTAGAAGCTTACTCCCTAAGTTTGTTTTACTCACTGCTTTAGCACACTCTGCCAACCCAGATGTCTTAGCCGTGCCTGAATCCTGGCTTAGGAAAACAACCAAAAACCCTGAAATCTCCATTGCTAACTATAACGTTTTCCGCCAAGATAGAACTGCCAAAGGGGGCGGTGTTGCAATCTACTGATAGCCGGCAGAGTTCTGTATTACTATCTAAGTCTGTACCCAAACAATTTGAGCTTCTACTTCTAAAAATTCACCTTTCCAGAAACAAGTCTCTCACTGTTGCCGCTTGCTATAGACCTCCCTCTTCCCCCAGCTGTGCCCTCGATGCCATATGTGAATTGATTGCCCCCCACCTATCTTCTGAGCTCGTGCTACTAGGTGACCTAAACTGGGACATGCTTAACACCCCGGCCATCCAACAAACTAAGCTTGATGCCCTCAATCTCACACAGATTATCAGTGAACCTACCAGGTACAACCCCAAATAATTAAACACGGGCACCCTCATAGATGTCATCCTAACTAATTCGCCCACCAAATACACCTCTGCTGTTTTCAATCAAGATCTCAGCGATCAATGCCTCATTGCCTGCATCTGTAATGGGTCTGCGACCAAACGACCACCATCACTGTCAAACGCTCCCTGAAACACTTCTGTGAGCAGGCCTTTCTAATTGATCTGGCCGGGGTATCCTGGAATGACATTGACCTCATCCCATCAGTAGATGATGCCTGGCTATTCTTTAAAAGTGCCTTCCTCACCATCTTAAATAAGCATGCCCCTCTCAAAAAATGTAGAACTAGGAATAGATATAGTCACTCCAGACCTGTCTGCCATTGACCAGCACAAAAACATCCTGTGGCGTTGTGCATTAGCATCGAATAGCCCTCGTGATATGCAACTGTTCAGGGAAGTTAGGAACAAATATACACAGGCAGTTAGAAAAGCTAAGGCAAGCTTTTTCAAACAGAAATTTGCATCCTGTAGTACTAACTCAAAAAAAGTTCTGGGACACTGTAAAGTCCATGGAGAATAAGAGCACCTCCTCCCAGCTGCCCACTGCTCTGAGGCTAGGAAACACTGTCACCACTGATAAATCCACTATAATTGAGAATTTCAATAAGCATTTCTTTACGGCTGGCCATGCTTTCCCGCATGGCTACCCCTACCCCGGTCAACTGCCGGCACCCTCCACAGCAAACCCCCAAAGCTCCCACCATTTCTCCTTTGCCCAAATCCAGATAGCTGATGTTCTGAAAGAGCTGCAAAAATCTGGACCCCTACAAATCAGCCGGGCTAGACAATCTGGACCCTCTCTTTCTAAAATTATCTGCCAAAATTTTTGCAACCCCTATTTCTAGCCTGTTCAACCTCTTTCGTATCGTCTGAGATTCCCAAAGATTGGAAAGCTGCCGCGGTCATCCCCCTCTTCAAAGGGGGTGACACTCTAGACCCAAACTGCTACAGACCTATATCTATCCTACCCTGTCTTTCTAAGGTCTTCGAAAGCCAAGTTAACCAACAGATTACTGACCATTTCGAATCCCACCATACCTTCTCCGCTATGCAATCTGGTTTCAGAGCCGGTCATGGGTGCACCTCAGCCACGCTCAAGGTTCTAAACGACATCATAACCGCCATCGATAAGAGACATTACTGTGCAGCCATATTCATTGACCTGGCCAAGGCTTTCAACTCTGTCAATCACAACATTCTTATTGGCAGACTCGACAGCCTTGGTTTCTCAAATGATTGCCTCGTTCAGTGTGTCAAATCAGAGGGCCTGTTGTCCGGACCTCTGACAGTCTCTATGGGTGTCACAGGGTTCAATTCTCGGGCCGACTCTCTTTTCTGTATACATCAATGATGTTGCTCTTGCTGCTGGTGATTTTCTGATCCACCTCTACGCAGACGACACCATTCTGTATACTTCTGGCCCCTCCTTGGACACTGTGTTAACTAACCTCCAGACGAGCTTCAATGCCATACTTTTCAATCGATCACTGCCCGCACCTGCTCGCCCGTCCAGCATCACTACTCTGGACGGCTCTGACTTAGAATACGTGGACAACTACAAATACCTGGGTGTCTGGTAAGACTGTAAACTCTCCTTCCAGACTCACATTAAGCTTCTCCAATCCAAAATTAAATCTAGAATCGGCTTCCTATATCGCAACAAAGCATCCTTCACTCATGCTGCCAAACATACCCTCGTAAAATTGACCACCCTACCGATCCTCGGCTTCGGTGATATCATCTATAAAATAGCCTCCAACACTCTACTCAACAAACTGGATACAGTCTATCACAGTGCCATCCGTTTTGTCACCAAAGCCCCATACACTACCCACCATTGCGACCTGTACGCTCTCGTTGGTTGGCCCTCGCGTCATACTCGTCGTCAAACCCACTGGCTACAGGTTATCTACAAGTCTCTGCTAGGTAAAGCCCCGCCTTGTCTCAGCTCACTGGTCATCATAGCAGCACCCACTCGTAGCATGCGCTCCAGCAGGTATATCTCACTGGTCACCCCCAAAGCCAATTCCTCCTTTGGTCGTCTTTCCTTCCAGTTTTCTGCTGCCCATGACTGGAACGAATTGCAAAATTCTCTGAAGCTGGAGACTCACATCTCCCTCACTATCTTTAAGCACCAGCTGTCAGAGCAGCTTACAGATCACTGCACCTGTACATAGCCCATCTGTAAACAGCCCATCTATCTACCTACCTCATCCCCATACTGGTATTTATTTATTTATTTTGCTCCTTTGCACCCCAGTATCTCTACCTGCACATTCCTCTTCTGCCGATCTACCATTCCAGTGTTTAATTGCCTTATTGTAATTACTTCGCCACCATGGCCTATTTATTTCCTTAACTTACCTCATTTGCACTCACTGTAGATAGACTTTTTGTTTTCTTTTGTTCTACTGTATTATTGACTGTATGTTTTGTTTATTCCATGTGGAACTCTGTGTTGTTGTATGTGTCGAACTGCTACGCTTTATCTTGGCCAGGTCGCAGTTGCAAATGAGAACTTGTTCTCAACTAGCCTACCTGGTTAAATAAAGGTGAAATAAATTAAATAAATAAATAAAAACTTGAGAGAGGGGGAGGGAGAGAGAGAGAGAGAGAGAAAGAGACTGAATGAACAGTCAACAAGGGAGTAGAAGTGTGAGTGAAAGACAGAACGACAAGCGTCTGTCATGAAGCCATTGGTCCGAGGATGTTTAAAATTCCAAACCGTTCCTGATTGTTACGTGAGGAGGAGAATACTAACATTGTGAAATAGTGGGGCCAGGACATACATTCATCACCAACCCTTCCCCGTTAACTTCATACAGATGCTAAATATATTTTTACATAGGCCTGTAAATATTTTGAGTGCTGGAGGAGACATCGTAACAAACAACCTCCAGCTATAAATGTCTTGAGATTTAACACAAACATCACTGCAGAAATGAATAACGGCAATGCTAATATCCATGTCTGACAAATCAGTAAATGTTCAGAGCCACAATACAGTACCAAATTATTATGAATTAATGAAAAAATATATATATTTCTTATTTGGTATCTCAATTTCCCATTGCTGCAGCGTTATAGATTTAGAAGTTAGAAAAACTCATTGTAACTGAGGAAGTCATTCTGTTGGATCCAGCAGGGGTCTGATTGGAATTGTTCAGACTTCGACAGACAAAACATTCCAAAGGAAAATTCTTGTAAATGATGGGCATTTGTTCTCATAACCCCAGAACCCAGAGGATTATTCCCTTAATGATTAGAAAGAAAAGTGATACCACTGATTTACATAATTAAAACAGGATGTGACACAGGCCTCAATTTACAACCTGTTTTTCCACTAATTACTCCTTGTGACCCCTGGTAGCAGCTGAACATCTTACTGGTCTGGACCCTGACAAAGGCACCTTGTGAATCCTGCTAGGCCGGTGAGAGTGATGGGGAGGGGGAAGACAACGAGAGAGGGAGATCTAAATGGCTATATCCTGTTCTTCTGTTGAATACTTCACCTGGCACCGGATAACTGAATACCAGTCACAACTCTGTCAGAGGTTCATCCTCCAGACAAAAGGTAGTGTATGAATGTATGTGTGGGGGGCAGAGCAGTGAGGCTTGGCCCTGTGTGGAGGTTCAGGTTGGTGGCATCCGGACAGGGCACTGGGAGGGCGAGTGCTTAGCTGCAGGACTAGCTCCAGCAGTCTAAACCCCCAGTGGCTCCCCAGTAGATCTGGTGCCATGGAGTGGGAGTGGAGATAGTGATCCCTCGACTAATCCCCTCACGGGAGTGATGGATTAGTGCTGGAGCCCCTGGGTGGCCACATTGCCACACTGGGCAACGTTCTGCCCAATTATCTCCTGTCTCCAGCAGGTCTCAGGCCATGCTCCCCTGATCCCCAGCAGCCCTGTCACAGCCACAGCCACCTAGGACTCACAGGGAGGGATGTGACTCACACCACCAACTGGATACAGGAACACTGACACCACTACTATGGGTGACAGACACAACAAAACAGTCTACAAAAGAACATTACTGTATTATAGGTACTTGGATTTCACTGTAGTGGACTATTCAGATAAAGAGGTAGATTAAGTCCTTCCCATCGGTTTCCCATTTTATAAAATGTATAGGAAATGAGGCAGCTCAAAGGTTATTTAGAGCCAAGCTGTGGTTACATACATTTTCCAGTAATGATTGAATTCAATGGTCACTTACTGTACATAAGGGTAAATCATGCAAATTGCTAACTTCCATGAAATCTATCTCCACAGAGGCTAACCATACATTTAAAATGCCTTCAGATAGTATTGACACCACTTGACTTTTTCCACAATTTGTTGTGTTACAGCCTGAATTTGAAATGGATTGAATTGAGATTCTGTGCCACTGGCCTACACACAATACCCCATAATGTCAAAGCAGAATGATGTTTTTCCAAAAATTTCTTTAACAAATTAATAAAAAATTAAAAGCTGAAATGTCTTGAGCCAATAAAAATGAACCCCTTTGTTATGACAAGCCTAAATACGTTTCAGAGTAAAAAATATGCTTAACAAGTCACATATTAAGTTGCATGGAATCTGTGTGCAATAATGGTGTTTAACATGAGTTTTGAATGACTACCTCATCTCTCTACTCCACACATACAATTATATGTAAGGTCCCTCATGTCAAGGCACAAGGCGAGACCCAGATACAGACACAGGAGGCAGATGGTTGGAGTCTTACAATGTTTATTAACCCAAAAAGGGGTAGGAATGGAATGGTCGTGTACAGGCAAAAGGTCAAAACAAGTTCAAAGTCCAATAGGTACCGAAGGGCAGGCAGATTCAAGGTCAGGGCAGGCAGAATGATCAGGCAGGCGGGAAAGTAGTCCAGAGTCAGGCAGGCAGGGGTCAAAACCAGGAAGACTAGCAAAAGAGAATAGAAAAGGAGTACGGGGAAAAACACGCTGGTTGACTTGACTAAACATACAAAACGAACTGGCACAGAGACAGGAAACACAGGGATAAATACACTGGGGAAAATAAGCATCACCTGGAGAGGTGGGGACAATCACAGGGACAGGTGAACCAGATCAGGGCGTGACACCTCAGTCGAGTAGTGAATTTCAAACACAGATTCAACCATGTCATGTCTAGTCCCTTTCCCCTTCTCCGGTGCTTGACGCCACCGATCTACTAACCACCAGTCCTGGCAACCCTTCATTGCACACACCTGCGCCCCTGGATTCCATCACTTCCCTGATTACTCCCCCTTTATCTAGCACTTCCTAGCATCACTCTTCAGGCAGTATTGGTTATGTTTCCTTGTCAGACGTTTCTCTTGTTTTGTATCGTTCTACTTTCATTATTATTAAACTCGCTAACTGCAGCTGCTTCCTGAATCCCTGCATCAATGTTACAGAATACTGCCGATACAAATGGAAGCAGCAGTTAATCAGTTAATCTCCCAAATGGTCGGTGAACAGGGATACCTACTTAACCAACAACATGACCAGCTGGCACAACTGGGGATGGCTATGGATGAGGTCCTCTGCGTTCTTCAATGTCTCAACATTCCTGCGGGGCATCACTTCCAACAGGCGGGGAACTCTCTACCACAAGTCGACCCAGGGAGCCAGCACCCCAGCCCATCCAACAGTCTGCCCAGATCAGCAATGCCCATTCGTCCCTCCCGGACAAATATGAGAGGTCTCCATCCAAGTGCCGTGGCTTCCTACTCCAGTGCTCCCTCTATTTCACTCATCAAATGGGAGCCCCCACCACCGAGAGGTCCAATGTTGCCACGGTCATTTCCCTGCTGACCGGGCGGGCGTTAGAGTGTGCTACGGCCATCTGGGAGAGAGGAGAGGAGGAGCTGGGTTCCTATGAGGGGTTCATTACTCTGTTCAGGGTGGTCTTCAACCATCCCCCAGAGGGCAGAGAGGGGGATAAGCGCATACTCCAACTACGGCAGGATGGCCAGACCACTCACCTTTCAGACAGTGGCAGGATCCAGCGGATGGAATGTGCTGGCGCTCTGCAGGGCATTCAGAAGAGGATAGCGCGAATAGGTCCAGACTGAGTTGGCATGCCAAGACGACAAATCTAGCCTTGGACACACTCATCGCGATGGGCATTCGTCTGCATAACCTTTTTCGGGAGATCCAGCACCCCCATCGCCTCTCTTCCTCCTTCGTTGACCATTCTCAGCCCAAACCCATGGAAGTAGGGGCCACATGCATCCCCGCGGCTGAGCAATGCCGACAGAGACAGTTGGGCCTCTATCCCTATTGTGGCCAGGAGGAGCACCAGCATCAACTGTGTCCGGTACATCCCAACTTGGAATCTACGAGAGGAGAGGGTCGTCCCGTGATCATCCGTCTCCTGGGTTAGGTATGAGTAATCCATCATCATCACTTTCCGCCAAACCTTTTTTAATATTGATTTCACTAGCTGGCTATCCCTCATCTATTGTTTCTACAGCTCTAGTGGATTCCGGTACCGCAGGGAATTTTATTGACATGGCCTGTGCCTCTTATCTGCATATCACGTCATACCCGCACTCCTCTCCGTTTCCGGTCCAAGCGTTGGATATGCGACCATTGGGATCCGGCACTATTACGCAGGTCACAGCTCCGCTCACCCTCACCGTGGGACTCAAGCACCAGGAAAGCCTTCCCTTCTTCATCCCCTCCACACCCGTGCACAAAGTCATCCTTGGCCTCCCGTAGCTCCAACTCCATAACACCACCAACTCCTGGTCAGTGAGGAGGATTACTACTTGGGGACCAGGATGTCGGAGGACCTGCTTTCCCGCACCCTGTGATTCCACGTGGGTGGAGGGCCATGTGAGTGTCTGCCAGCCCATCAATCGGTCCTCCCGTGTTTTTGGACGTAGATGTGGACATCCGCCGGTCTCTAGAGAGGGAACCCGCTCCTGCCACCTGCCCTCCGGAGCACATCTACGTTCCTACGGTGGTCAGAGATCGGTTGTTGACCTGGGCGAGACACTTCCCTCGTTGCTGGACACTCAGGTATCCCCCGCGCCACTCAATCCCTTTCTAAGAAATACTGGTGGCCCACTTTTGCGCAGGACATTGCACACTATGTCAACGCATGTTCAGTATGTACTCAATCTAAATCTCCCCGGCATGCCCCAGCAGGAAAACTCTTTCCCATTTCCGTGCCTCAGTGTCCCTGTTCTCATCTGTCCAATGATTTTGTCACTGATCTCCCCTACTCTGATGGTTTCACCACCAAAACTCTCAAAATCATGCCGTTTTAACCCCTCTCTCTGGTCTCCCTACCGCTCTCCAGGTTGCTGAGGCACTGTTCCAGCAGGTCATCCGGCACTATGGCCTTCCGGAGGATATTGTCTCCGATCGTGGCCCCCAATTCACATCACGTGTATGGAAGGCTTTCATGGAGAAGCTGGGGGTCACGGTCAGCCTCACTTCCGGTTACCGGCCTCAGTCTAACGGACAGGTGGAGTCACTGCAAGGACCGGCAGGGGGAGTGGGCCCGATTCCTTCCTTGGGCTGAATATGCCCAGAATTCATTGTGACACTCCTCCACCGGGCTGACTCCCTTCCAACGTGTTCTGGGTCAGCCGGCCCTGGCTCCGTGGACTCTGAGCCAGACTGAAGCTCCTGTGGTGGACAAGTGGTTCAGGCGTGCAGAAGAGGTGTGGAACAATGCCCACGTGAGTCTCCAGTGCGCCATCCGCTGTCAGAAAGAGCAGGCGGATCACCACCGCAGTGGGGCGCTCGTGTTCCATCCTGGTTATCGAGTCTGGCTCTCCATCAGGAACCTACTGCTCCACCTGCCCTGTAAGAAGCTGAGTCCCCAATTTGTGGGGCCGTTCAAGGTCCTCTGGAGGGTCAACGGGGTAATTTACAGGTTACAACTCCCCACGACTACTGGATTTTACCGTCTTTTTATGTTTCCCTCCTTAGGCCAGTGGTTACTGGTCCCTTGGCTGACGCCGTCCTCCACAACACCCCATCCACAACACCCCTCCGCCTCCCTTGGACATCGAGGGGTGCCCGCCTGTGCCGTCAGATCACTCCTGGACTCCCGACATCGTGGGGGTCGTCTCCAGTACCTGGTGGACTGGGAGGGGTTGTTTTGTATCTTTCTACATTCCTTATTATTAAACTCACTAACTACACCTGCATCCTGACACCCTGCATCAACATTACAAACCACAAAGACCAGGGAGTTTTTCCAATGCCTCACTAAAAAGGGTAACTACTGGTAAAAATAAAAAAAGATGATATTGAATATCCTTTTGAGCATGATGAAGTTATGAATTACAATTCGGATGCTGTATCAATACACCCAGTCACTACAAAGATGCAGGCATCCTTCCTAACTCAGTTCCCGGAGAGGAAAGAAACCGCTCAGGGATTTCGCCATGAGGCCAATGTTTACTTTAAAACAGTTACAGAATTGAATGTTTGTGATAGGAGAAAACTGAGGATGGATCAACAACACTGTAGTTACTCCACAATACTAACCTACTTGACAGGGAAAAGAAGGAAGCCTGTACTGAATAAAATTATTCCAAAACATGCATCCTGTTTGCAACAAGGCAGACGCTAAATTTAGCAAAGTAATTACATTTGTGTCCTCAATACAAAGTATTATGTTTGAGGAAAATCCTATTTCAAAACATTACTAAGTACCACTCTCCATATGTTCAGGCATAGTGGTGGCTGCAACATGTTATGGGTATGCTTGTAATTGTTAAGGACTGGGGAGTTTTCAGGATAAAACATGTAATATAATGGAGCTAATCATAGGCAAAATCCTAGTGGAAAACCTGATTCAGTCTGCTTTCCACCAGACACTGGGCGATGATTTCACCTTGCAGCAGGACAATAACTGCAAACACAAGGCTACCAAATCTACACTGGAGTTGCTTACCAAGAAGACAGTGAATGTTCCTGAGTGGTCGAGTTACAGTTTTCAATTAAACCTCCTTGAAAATCTATGACAAGACCTGAAAATGGTTGTCTATCAATAATAAACAAACAATTTGACAGAGATTGAAGAACATTGAAAAGAATAATGGATAAATGTTGTACAATCCAATATGCAAAGCTCTTATAGACTTACCCAGAAAGACTCCCAGCTGTAATCTCTGTAATCGCTGCCAAAGGTGATTCTAACATGTATAATCTCAGGTTTCAATACTTATATAAATTAGATCAATCTAATAAAATACATTTCCAAAAACGTCTTGTAACATGTTTTCACTTTGTCATTATGGGATATTGTGTGTAGATGGGTGAGAAAGAAAATCTATGTAGACCTTTCCTGCTGTCAATGACCCTGATTTAGCCCACTGCAGTAAAAGGTTAATCAATTTTGTATTCAGGCTGTATCACAACAAAAATGTGGAATACGTCAAGTATGAATACTTTCTGAAAGCACTGTCCATGGATAACAAACCAAGGAAAATAATTCCCATTTACAAGGCGTGATGAAATGAAAGGTCAAAGGTGAAGGATAGTGTGAACCTCTGCTATGACTCTCTTATTTATCTCTTGTCATGTTCTGTAGCCAGCCTCATCAAATATACTGCCCATAGATTCCACTTCAAAGTTACATGATATGTAATGACACATTTTAATACAGTCCAGACTTAAAAGACCATTTAATATCACATTAATGAAGTTTATAGCCGTATAATTCTGACCTCTCTCAAGACTCATATAAAACATTTATTTTGATCGAGGAATTATGAGATGAATAGGGTCTACTTATTTGGTCACTGTAGAGATACTGAATGTTTTAAACATGATCCACTTCTGGAAGTTCAGAAGTCCTAATGAGTTCCGAGGGGGCTCAGAATCTATCTTCATATTGTCTTTGATGACTGTTGAATTCGGGGGGAAAATATTGAGAACACATTGAAGATGTAATAACTCCAGAAATGCCCATCAAATCCATTGCTGTGCATTTCATGACACAAATAACGAATGATTATAACATAGAGCAGCTGTGTTTTTCTGTGTATCGATACATCTAAGTCAGTGTTTAAACCCAAGCTGCATCTGTCAACAGTGATGGGAGCGAGGCAATGTTATTAGTACTGACACCCTGCCAGCGTGCACCACCTGACCCCCTTCATCCACCAAATCCCTGGGTCTGTACAGATACAGTATGTGACCCCAGGCTTGTCCTATGTGGTCCCAGCAGTCATACCCCAGGCTCTCACTTTAAACTGACAGGATAAAGAGGCTTTTCTACCAGATGCACAGATCCAAGGCCTTATAGGCCCGATCAGGGGAATCAATAGGGAGGTTGGAGGTGAGGAAAAAATGCTTCCAACTCGAATGATGTGGGAGAACATTATAGAACAGCGCAGTATTCAACCCTGTTGATTACAAAGATGGCACATGGTGATCACTTGGCATGGCCCATATGCTTTGCTTGTGCGAAACAGGTAGAGAGAATGAGGGCTGTTGTTGCTGAGACAGGTAACAGGATGCAGAGTGAGACACAATTCAAAAGCTCTCTTGCTGTAAGCATTTGCACTCTCTGAAACCTTTCATGTCTTTCCCATGGGTTTTGGTCCAGTTATTCTATTTGAATGAATGGTTTGCGATTGGTATTAAAGCCAGGTTGAATTTGGGATTACATGCCCAGTTTTATAAACTATCTCTACAGACTCTGTTATTGAACTAAATCCGATCCCTTTTCTGACCATTTCTGTCCATAAGTGTTCATCCGTAAACCAATAAACATATTCCTATTGTTATCTTTCTATGATGACATCACACCTTGCTGCGGACACATTTGCTTGCACATTGGATTAATCAATTACAAAAAAGCTCCTCTCTTTTACAGCAATAAAACCAGCACACTCACACCATTCAGTAATCCATTTTTAAAAGCATAATTCACTCTTTGGCTCCATTGGAGTCCGATTATTAATATCCCATTATCAGGCAGTGATTTACCCAGGCAGGGAATAAGAAATATATTACTCTGGCAACGAAGTTTTAAAGTCCTGGCCCTGACATAGATCACAGCTCTCAATCCCTGGCTATGAAAACTGATTTCCCAATTTCTTTTTTGTCTTACTCGATACAAATTGAGTTCTTGTGAGAGCAAAACTGTTGATAGATTTTTCCAAAAATCTAAGCAAAGACATTTTCTTTATATTAGACCCATGACATATATACAAATACAATTTTCCTCAAATGTTCTGACGTGGACTGTATCTGAGCTGGTGCACATGTCTGTATATTTCCAGGATCCTTTGAGTCAGTTCGGGGGCTAGTTCAGTTCCCCAAAATCTGGTACCGGCATGTTTGTAAGCATATTTTGTGGTCTACCTGGAACCAAATAGGAAAATCCAGTTTTTATGAGAGAACCAAACAGAAAGAAATACTGCTAGGTCAATCTGTAAATAATGAAAAGGACGACGAGTCAGTCAGACAGCTTTTTTCCCTTCACGCTCTTTCTTTTTCCATACGGCCAGCTTCACACTTTGTTCCAATAAAGCAATGTGAAACATGAAAGATGTTTGACACATGTTATTCAAAGCGACACCAGCTAATCTGGATTAATTTCCAAGAACCACTGAAAGTTATTATCATGCTAAATGAGGAGAAGATGGAACTTTTTGAAGACAAAGGATACATGAAATGGGATTCAGTCTGTTATGCCTGCAAAAATGACCTTCAAACTTGACTGTGATAAATTATGGGGTGTCTTCAAGAAGTGCTTTGGTAGATTAGCCAGCCTCAACGGCCAGTGTCAAGTTTTGGTCTGTATTTTTGCATTTATTTGGCCAATAGTTCTCCATGTGTTGTCCCATAGTCTGTAGATTATGCTTGCAAGTGGGTGCAGAATAGATACAATGGCTCTTGTCTTCACTTGAGAAACTTTGCATGCAGAATCATACACAAACCCATTTTCCCATGTCAAATCAAATCACATTTTATTGGTCACATGCACATGGTTAGCAGATGATATTGTGAGTGTAGCGAAATGCTTGTGTTTCTAGTTGCGACAGTGCAGTAATATCTAACAAGTAATCTAACAATTCCACAACAACTACCTAATACACACGAATCTAAGTAAAGGGATGGAATAAGAATATATACATATAAATATATGGATGAACGATGACCATAAGCAAGATGCAATAGATGGTATAAAATACAATGTATACATGAGTAATGCAAGATATGTAAACATTATTAAAGTGCCATTATTAAAGTGACGAGTGATCCATTCATTAAAGTGGCCAACGATTTCAAGTTTGTATGCAGGCAGCAGCCTATCTGTGTTGGTGATGGCTGTTTAACAGTCTGATGGCCTTGAGATAGACGCTGTTTTTTAGTCTCTCGGTCCCAGCTTTGATGCACCTGTACTCACCTCGCCTTCTGGATGGTAACGGGGTGAACGGGCGGTGGCTCAGGTGGTTGTTGTCCTTGATGATCTTGTGGCGAAATCTGCACGGAGCCTTCACCGTGCACTGCCACTTTAAGAGCGCATGAGCAGGAAGGAAGGAGGAAATAAAGAGGGCTCATTCAGCTCTTTGGGAAGGAGCTCTTGGGTGGCGCGACAGTTTGATTGTGTGTGCTGGGCTGCAGAAGTTTTGTTTGTTTTCAGCGTGTGTAGTTTATAAAGTATTTAACTCAATCATCGGTGTAATCGCTCTAGGCCGTGGTTGTTTTCGTTTGGGACCGTGCCCGTTATGGATCGCATGGATTAGTAGCAACATTGTTGCGAAGCTTTAACATACAAACCATCGGACAGTCAGACAGTACACTGGCACGCCTGAAGACCACAGCTAAGATCTCTCTTGTTCCAGTGTTTTCCCCTGCAACAGACTCTCTATTTTTCCAATGCACTTCCCATGGAAGTTCATTAGAGCTGGACTATTATTGCCCTGCCAGAAGTATTTGGGTGGACATTTTAGTTAAAAGGGAGGTTGCTTGCAAGTTATGCATTGTGATGTGAACTGTATTGAGGTGAACTAATGACATGTGGCCGAGAAGATTGTGGACATTTATAAGGCCTTTGTTGTGCCTATGAACACCCCCCACATTCATACCCTCTGCACTCCTCCACTGGATGATAATACATATTATTGCAAATCCTCTGTTGATGACTGGGTTCTTTCTTGTATGAAGTTGCTGTTAAATTGCTCTGCCATTATTAGTATTATTATTATTGTATGAGGTATTCTTGTTGGGGTTACCCCTGTGCTGTGATGTGGGTTTTATATGGTGTGTATTCTTTTTTCTCTCCACTGGCTATCTGGTAAACAGGCTATACTCTAGGCAGTCTCTTCTGATGATGTGTGTGGGTCTGGTAGTGGTACTCTCTCTATTCTACTCTTTTCCTTTCGGCATGGTTAATACCTGCCTGGCGCCCGAACAAAATCATTCTTTACCCCTCTCTAATAAATACCGTTACAATGTTTTTGGCCTTCCTGTGAAATCGGGTGCTGTAGGTGTCCTGGAGGGCCACCACCCTCTGGAGAGCCTTGCGGTTGTGGCCGGTGCAGTTGCCGTACCAGGCGGTGATACAGCCCGACAGGATGCTCTCAATTGTGCAACTGTACATTTTTGTGAGGGTTTAAGTTGACAAGCCACATTTCTTCAGCCTACTGGGGTTGAAGAGGCGCTGTTGAGCCTTCACCACAATGTCTGTGTGGGTGGACCATTTCAATTTGTCCGTGATGTCTTCGCCAAGGAAATTTAAACTTTCCACTTTCTCCTCTGCTGTCCCGTCGATGTGGATGGGGGTTGCTCCCACTGCTGTTTCCTGAAGTCCACAATCATCCCCTTTGTTTTGTTGACATTGAGGGAGAGGTTGTTTTCCTAACACAACACTCTGAGTGCCCTCACCTCCTCACTGTAGGCTCGTCATTGTTGGTAATCAAGCCCGCTACTGTTATGTCATCTGCAAACTTGATGATTGAGTTGGAGGCGTGCATGGCCATGCAGCCATGGGTGAACAGGGAGTACAGGAGGGGGTTGAGCACACACCCTTGTGGAGCCCCAGTGTTGAGGACCCAGGGCCTTAAGCTTAATGATGAGCTTGTAGGGTACTATGTGGTTGAATGATGAGCTGTAGTCAATGCACAGCAATCTTACATATGTATTCCTCTTGTCCAGATGGGATAGGGCAGTGTGCAGTGTGATGGCGATTGCATCATCTGTGGACCTATTGGGGCGGTATGCAAATTGAAGTGGGTCTAGGGTAGCAGGTAAGGAGGTGATATAATGATTGACGAGTCTCTCAAAGCACTTCATGAGGATAGATAGTCATTTAGTTCAGGTATCTTTTTTCGTCTTGGGTACAGGAACAATGGTGGCCATATTGAAGCATGTGGGGACAGTAGACTGGGATAGGGAGAGATTGAATATGTCCGTAAACATACCAGCCAGCTGGTCTGCACATGCTCTGAGGACGTGGCTAGGGATGTCGTCTGTGCCGGCAGCCTTGCGAGGGTTAACGTGTTTAAATGTCTTACTCACGTCATCCACGGAGAAGGAGAGGTGGGGCCCGCAGTCTTTGGTAGTGGGCCACATCGGTGGCACTCTATTATCCTCAAAACGGACAAAGAAGGTGTTTAGTTTGTCTGGGTGCAAGAAGTTGGTGTCCGTGACATGGCTGGTTTTCTTTTTGTAGTCCGTGATTGCCTGTAGACCCTGACACATATGTCTCGTGTCTGAGCTATTGAATTGCGACACCACTTTGTCCCTATACAAAAACGTCTCTTGTTTGTATGATTCCCTTGCGGAGGGAATAACTACACTGTTTTGTATTCGGGCCATATTACCAGTCATCTTTCCATTGTTAAATGCGGTGGTTCGCGTTTTGTGCAATTGCCGCCATTTATCCACGGTTTCTGGTTAGGGTAGGTTTTTACTTCGCAGTGGGTACAACATCTCCTATGCACTTCCTTATAAACTCACTCACCGAAACAGAGTATCAATCAATATTATTCTCTGAGGCTGCCTGGAACATTTCCCAGTCCGTATGATCAAAACAATCTTGAAGCGTGGATTCCGATTGGTCAGACCAGCGTTGAATAGTTCTCATCACATGTACATCCTGTTTGAGTTTCTGCCTATAGGACGGGAGGAGCAGAAATGTGTTATTTTTATTTCACTAGGCAAGTCAGTTAAGAACAAATTCTTATTTTCAATGATGGCCTAGGAACAGTGGGTTAACTGCCTGTTCAGGGGCAGAACGACAGATTTGTACCTTGTCAGCTCAGGGGTTTGAACTTGCAACCTTCCGGTTACTAGTCCAACCTTCCAGTTACTAGTCCACTAGGCTACCCTAGTGGTTAGAGTCGTGGTCAGATTTGCTGAAGGGAGGACGGGGGTGGGCCTTGTATTCATCGCGGAAGTTAGATTAGCAGTGATCCAGTGTATTGCCCGCACGAGTGCTACAATCAATATGCTGATAGAATGTAGGTAGCCTTGTTCTCATATTTGCTTTGTTAAAATCCCAAGCTACAATAAATGCATCCTCAGGATATATGATTTCCAGTTTGCATAGAGTCCAGTTAAGCTCCTTGAGGGCCGTCGTGGTATCAGCTTGAGTGGGGATATACACTGCAGTGACACTAACAAACGACAATTCTCTTGGGAGATCATTTTGTCGGCATTTGATTGTGAGGAATTTTAGGTCAGGTGAACAAAAGGACTTTAATTCCTGTATGTTGTTTTGATTACACAATGCGTCGTTAATCATGAAGCATAGACCCCCGCCCTTTTTCTTCCCAGAGAGATGTTTATTTCTGTTGGCGCGACTCATAAAGAACCCCCATTGGCTGTACCAACTTCGATAACATATCCCGAGAAAGCCATGTTTCTGTGAAACAGAGTATGTTACAATCCCTGATGTCTCTCTGGAAAGCAACCCTTGCCCTAATTTTGTCTATCTTGTTATCTAGAGACTGGACATTGGCGAGTAACATACTCGGAAGCGGTGGGTGCTGTGCACGCCTCTGAAGTCTGACCCGGATGTCGCTCTGTCTACCTCTTCTGTGGTGAAATCGTTTTGGGTCAGTCTCTGGAATCAGATCCAATGCCCTGGTTGGTGGTGCAAACAAAGGATCCGCTTCGGGAAAGTCATATTCCTGGTCATAATGTTGGTAAGTTGAGGTCGCTCTGATATCCAATAGTTCTTCCCGGCTGTATGTAATAACACTAACAATGTAAGAAATAATACATTTAAAAAAAATACTGCATAGTTTTCTAAGGACTAAAAGTGAGGCGACCCTCTCTGTCTGCACCATCTTGCTTGTCACAGTACTGAGATGGAAAACTTTGACAGATAAAAGAAAAACTATATTAATGCTATACAATTGTGTTCTAGCCTAGTGTTGGGTATTTATCTCCATTGCAAACTCAAATAGGATGGAAAAGTGAACCATGAAGGCTGGTGTGCAATTTTTGAAAAGCAGCTTTTCAGGAGACATGAAAACTGTGGGGTTTTGTTTTGCTTTCTTTTACTTGCTGTCATAAAATGTCTAGACAGGAGGACTTGCTTTGGACCATGGCCTCAGATATACAGTCAACATGCCGGTTTCTCTGTCAACTTTCTTCTTAAGTGTTACTTTGGCAAAGTCCCTGGAATAGGCTAATGAGAATAGCAGGCACTTTCTTCTCGCTCTCTTCACTGCCTAGAACACACGTATAAACAAAAGGTCTTTCAGGTATTGTGTGTCTTCTGCCTATTTCTTGAAATACTGTACTTCTCCCTAGAAGGTGTGCAAATGTTTCTGTTTGAAAAGGGAGTGCACTAAGTGGTACAGAGGCTTATGGAAAGACATGAAAATAGTCATTTTTGCCCTTCTTTGTTTGCCATTTCAAGAAATACAACACTCACTCAAACACTTTTCTGTCAAGGTCTTCAGAGGTTCTCCAGTGAGCATGGTGTATATTAGTGTGGGACCGTAATTGGATGACCTTAATTTTGATACCAGATGCTATTGCTCTGGGTATAAAGAGCAGGGGTTCCTGGTATATCTCCTCAGTTTAGAGTTTGGTGTCATTGTCACACCCTGATCGGTTTCACCTGTCTTTGTGCTTGTCTCCACCCCCCTCCAGGTGTCGCTCATTTTCCCTATTATCCCCTGTGCTTTTATACTTGTGTTTTCTGTTTGTCTGTTGCCAGTTCGTCTTGTCTCGTTAAGCCTACCAGCCTTTTCCTCCTACCCCTGTTTTCTCTCGTCCCTGTTTTTTAGTTTTCCCAGTTTTCACCATTCTGACTACCCTGATCCTAAGCCTGCCTGCTGTTCTGTACCTTGTGACACAGCCCTGGATTACTGACCTCTGCCTGCCTTTGACCTGTCGTTTTCCTGCCCCTTGTTTTGGAAATAAACTTTTGTTATTTCGATTTGTCTGCATCTGGGTCTTATCCTGAGGTCTGATAGTACAACCTGGCCATGACGGACCCAGCAGACTCAGACCAGCTCCGCAATGCCGTCTCCTCCCAAGGAGCCACCATTGGAAAGCACGAGGAGTTGGTTCGTGGTCTAATGGAAGGTTTCCAGACCTTGGCCGAATGCCATGACTGCACATTAAATATATTGCTGGAGCAATTTCTCTGTTCTCTGTTAAGCAGCCTACCATGTTAAGCAGCCTCCCAGCTCCTCAGTAACCCAGCTGTCAGCAGCGTGTCTCTCCCGGCCCCCCGGCTTCCCGAGAACCACACTTACCTCCCCCGGAACACTTCGAATGAGAGTCGGGGAACCTGTCGGGTGTTTCTCGCTCAGTATTCGCTCATCTTCGAGCGCAGCCCTCCTCCTTCCCCTCGGACCACTCGAAGATAGTGTATCTCCCGGGAGGGTTCGCAAAACACCAGGCTCACCGGTAGGGACGAGTACTCTGGTGGGCCATACAGAATACTTTCCCTCTCCCCTTACTCGCACCCCTCTCCATGCCATCCTGTTGTGGAGGAACCAGTCGAAATGTCTCTGGGTACTAATCGACTCTGGGGCCGATGAGCCCGGCATCCCCACTCAGCCCTTCTCCATTCCCATGGACGTTAGAGCGTTGGACGGGCGCTCTACAGGCAGGGTCACCCACAATACCAGCGAGGCTGTGGTATTGGGATTGTCTTGGATTCTCTCCACAATTCCCGCAGAGTACCAGGACCTCATGAACGATTTCAGTAAGGCCCGGGCCACTTCACTTCCTCCGCACCGGCCCTATGACTGTGGGATCGATCTTCTCCTGGGCACCACACCAACCCGGGGATGACTGTATTCACTGTCGGGTCCGGAGACCAAGGCTATGGAGATCTACATCGAGGACTCCCTGGCTGCAGGGTGTATCTGACCTTCTGCCTCCCCCGCCAGATAACCGGGTGTTTGTTCCTGATGCTGTCCACCCCTCAGTCCTGGAGTGGGCCCACTCCTCCAGGCTGGCCTGCCACCTTGGCTCCCGTCAGACCCTGGTCTTCGTGCGACAATGCTTTTGGTGGCCTACAATGGTCCCTGATGTCTCCGCGTTCGTCTCCGCCTGCATGACCTATGCGCAGAATAAGACTCCTCTGCAAGTTCCGGGTGGTCTCCTTCAACCACTTCCTGTTCCTCACCATCCCTGGTCACACATATCCCTGGACATCGTCACTGGTCTCCCCCGTTTGATGGCAACACCATCGTCCTTACAGTAGTGGAATGGTTTTCCAAGGCTGCGCATTTCATTCCTCTCCCCAAGCTACCCTCTGCCAAAGAGATTGCACAGCTCACGGTTCAGCACATCTTCCGGATCCATGGACTCCCAGTGGACATGGTCTCTGACCAGGGTCCTAAGTTCTTGTTCCAGTTCTGGAAGGCTTTCTGCACGCTCATTGAGTTGTCGGCCAGCCTATCCTCCAGGTTCCACCACCAGTCTAATGGCCAGTCGGATCTGCACCTCCGGGTGGAGTACCGCAAACTTTCCCCCCAGTTTATCGTCCCTTTCCCCATCTCCAAGATTCTTAGCCTCTCTGCTGTTCATCTTCTGTTGTCCCGTACCCTCTGTGTACATCCCACTTTTCATGTATCTAGGATTAAACCTATGTCTCACATCCTTTGGTCTCTTGTTTATGTCTTTTCTTGTCAAGCCTACCAGTGTTTTTCCCGTACTCTTGTTTTCTCTCTAGTCACTGTTTTCTAGTTTTCCCGATTTTGACCATTCTGACTGCCGTGACCCTGAGCCTGCCTGCCGTTCTGTAGCTCTCGGACTCTGATCTGGATTACTGACCTCTGCCTGCCCTTGACCTGTTGTTTGCCTGCCCCCTGTTTTGGAAATAAACTTTTGTTATTTCTAACTGTCTGCATCTGGGTCTTATCCTGAGGTCTGATAGCCATAGCAGGTGCCAGCGCTCTGCTCATATAATTTCCACCTCATTGTCCCCTGAAGATGTGTGGTTACCCTTATCTCTATCTGAAGTCGCGGTGTCCATGGCACATTTTTCTTTAACCCGACATTAGCATGCCTACAGTTTAAACATTGGGGCTATAAAACCTACACTCCGTTCAAAGCTATGGCATACCTGGGGATAGTCCTTGTTTATATTTGATCCCAGTCCACTCCTTTAGGTGAGGAGCTGGCATCATAACCTGGAGAGATGCTCTGCATATTGCTTCCAAGGAAATAATTAATGTGCCCAGAATGGGAATAGAAGTATATTAGTTCTGGGATGTATGTGTTTTCCTGGCGTTCCCTGGAGTCTCTGTGTTTCTCTACCTAATGAGATTGTACTGATGGCTTAATTTTCCAATGTTTGGTTTTTTACTATGTCTGCACTGCTATATTATGTCCTATAGCTTGTCATAATCTGGAATAGTGTCTCAAATGATGTATTTCTGTGCATGAATATCGGTTACTGCAAAAAGTTCACTACAAAAACTTCCTGTAGGCTCAGCTTCTATTCAGTCTCTAGATCAGTGTTACCCAGCCCTGGTCCTCCAGTACCCCCAACAGCACACATTTTCATTGTAGCCCTGGAGAAATACACCTCATTCAACTCATTGAGGGCTTGATGATTAGTTGACAAGTTGAATTAGGTGTGTTTGCCCCGGGCTACAATGAAAATGTTTAATGTTGGGGATACTGGAGGAGCGGGGTTGGGAAACACTGATCTAGATCCTTTTGACCATTCAGATGATATGGCTAGATCAATGGGGGCCCAAATAGAAAAGAGAGGAAAGACACTGAAAAAATACCAATCATCACATTGACTTGGGGTGAATGTTGAACCTCTGTTTAAATGAAGCATGCATTCTTGTCAAGTCTTAGGGAAGGAGTTAATTAACTGCAAGAGTGTTCCTTCATTCGGTTTGGAGAAAAAAACACGACTATGTAAGTCCACCTGGACCCCTGGGGAAGCAGGAGACAAAAAGGTCTTGTCTGTTGCGCCTAAAGGAGCTTGTCCTCATACCTAACAGGATTGCATTACAGCACATGGAAGCAACAAGAGACACCTCAGCAGGTTTGCAATCAAATAATAGCCACCATGTTGTCATTTTCATTAGTCAGGTGCTGAGAATAGAAAAGACCCCAAAAGCAACATGGAAAAATGATATAATAATGTCATTGGAAATAGAGCCAGGTAGCTTACAATTACAACATGAAAATGCATTTTGGTGTGGGAATGGTGTGCCATTCCCAGCATGTCTGCTGATAACACAAAGAGACACATTATATTTGAGTTTAACAAAAGACTGCTTGTAATCCATTTTATCCAATGAACAGAGTAGGTGGAGAAGGACGTCGGAAACTACCTTGTGGAACATCAAAACAATAGGAGCACAAAATTGTCAATGGAAGACGTAGGCAGATCATTGCTTTCTTTTCAAAATTATATTCTAAAGACCATAGCCTACTCCTACGTGCAACTGACTGCACATTGAAAGGCTTCATTTCATATTATATGCAATGTACTACGTCATGTTCTCTAAGACCACCCATGATTGTTTCAACCATCCACTGTAAATATATGAGACTGTGCCATGAGATCTATCAATAGATACATACGACTGATTCCAATATCAAGGCCAGCACAGTTCTGTAACAGTGTACTCTACGTGTAGGTTTTTCTCCCCCCAGACATTTAATACAGGGCACTGAGTCTCTTGTAACCTTCAGAACTGCTCAGTTTGGGGGTGATTGGAGAGATATTTTCCCTGTTTCATCAACCTGACATATATTAACAGTGTGATGAATCCTCCCAAGGACCTGTTTGTGTTGATGCTGCCTGTGTAATGGCAGTGATATGACAAGCCTGTGCTGTTGACAGATTTCCTTGGATGCTCATGACAGCCAGTGCTACAAGCTGGCCTGATGGACAGCAACTGGATCTTATCGTAGCATGGCTATCAAGGGTGCTCGTCAAGCCTCTTTATCTCCCAGCCACACACTCCCGCTGTGCCTAGGCTTCACAGGGGTGAAGAGAGAGAGGATGTCTATGTCTGGCTAGATATTCAATCAAATTTGCACAGCAGTAAATGCAATATCGCGTCTGTGCACGTGAACAATTCCATTTTCTGACACGCATCCCTAGTTACATGGATTCAAATCTTCCCTCTACTATACTGCCTCCAACTGACAGAATCTGACCCCTGTCTGTCTTTTGGCCTGCGTTTAGACAGTTTAGACAGACAATTCTTATTTTGTTTTCACTAATAGGCCTTTTGGCCATCAGATCAGTTCTAAAAAACATCTGATGTAAAAAGATCTGATGTTATTGGTAAAAATACCAATTAGTGGAAAAAAAATATCTGAATTTGGCTGCCTGTCTACACAGCCTCAGAGACTAATCTACACATGAGAGCGGCTACAGGGGCTGGGGCTTGGCCTGTTTGGGAGAGATACTCTCTCATGCATGCAATGCATGTTGTGTGGTCTCTTGGTAGGGAGTGAGGAAGGAGAGGAGCATTGGAGAGTGACACTGCGGTTAAATGCTATGCTAAGCATTGGTGTAATTCCCTGGCCTCTCTCCTCTCCTACAGTCTGTCATCCCCATACATTGATTCACTTTATCTACACACACACACATACACACACACATACACACACACGTTCACTCACACACACGTTGACACACACACGTTGACACACATACAGTAAATACCATATCTCAACAGCGACAGTTCTGTGAATCAGTGATGGCTGCAGTAATTTCCCCCACTCAAATACAATGCATAAGGTTGAATCAATGAAAGAACGGGAGAGAGTGGCAGAATAAAAAAGGGTTGAGACTATGAGTAACCTAATGGATGTTGAGTGAGTGATACTAACAAATCAAATCAAAAGTTGTTCAGTGGTAAAGAGCATCATCTCATGTTCATTCAACTCCTTTGTTGAAGGAACATCTCGACCTATCAACTAGGCTATTTATGTTACTCAGCAATGAGACTGACCACAGTTGACCACAGCACAATGTTATAATTGTTTTATCTGTGTACATTCTTGTGAGGCTCCTGCTGTAGTTGGTCCAGATGTCAGTTGCATTTTTCATGAATAACGGAATGCTAACCTTTTTTCCATTTTATAACAGAGAACTTCAGCACTTGCTGGAAACCAAAACTATCCAGTCTATCAGTTATTAAATTCTCAACGGGCACATTATCCTTACTGTTTGCCAATGTGGGAATTTCAGTCAAGGTGTTTCTCCAAGCGAAAAAGACTGCTTGTTCCAGGGGACTGATGTACTATGCTGCCATACAGCTACTTTCTGACATGGATTTTAGCTAGGTTTGATTTTACGATGCTTTCAGTGAGAAACATCATCCATTAAGTTACATTACACTGAGGGCAGACACTGCTTTTGGTGCTTTGTAACTGGCTAGAATTGTCCCTGAAAGTTTTGGGGCAAATCTCCCATTGACATTGATGCACGATTTAAGCAAAGATTCAATTTCCACACATTTAGAGGATTCAGTCCTTATGTAACAGTATAACTTTAGACCGTCTCCTCGCCCATACCCGGGCGCGAACCAGGGACCCTCTGCACACATCAACAACAGTCACCCACGAAGCATCGTTACCCATTGCTCCACAAAAGCCCCGGCCCTAGCAGAGCAAGGGGAACTACTACTTCAATTCTCAGAGCAAGTGACGTCACCGATTGAAACACTATTTAAACACTACCGCTAACTAAGCTAGCGTTTCACATCCGTTACACTTACTGAATAGTATATTCAGTAAATGCGTGTAATATACTCTTTATAAAGCAGTCAGAAACACGTTAATTAATACAAGATTTGTTAATAGACACAAGCACTAATATCATCAGTCAAAGAACCAATTAATTTGACATCTGGTGAGATTACATATCCGCCTTATGTTTGTTTATGTATCAGCATACATTTAATCATATGTAATCTGTCGTCAACCACAGTAATTTAGCTGTAGTCACTGTATTACTCAGACTAGAAGCTATGAATTCCTTACTCTGTCAGACATAGCTTTTGAAATAGCTTGTACCTTTTTGGTCAATATTTCAGCTAATTGCATCATTTCATTGTTGTAAAAAAGATAAGGGCCTCTGAGAACAAAGGAATAACAGATCATGTGAAAATCATGTTTTTTTTTTTTCTTCAACCTCTTCTGGGAAATTTATTTGGGGCAAAAGTGGTTTAACTATCACAGTTGGAGAGAGAGAGAGGAATATCCATGATCCAAAGTCAGAGCCCATGTTCCCAAGAAAAACAACTATTGCAGACTCGAGATTCAGCAAGAAGTAGAGCAGCATCCATGACCTGCTGACTAGGACTAATGATTACAATGTGTTATCTTTGTGATAATAAGGACAGATTGCAAAAAATGAAACAATAGCAGATACAGACCAGATGCCTCTAAGGCATGGATTCAATATGATCAGTGTTAGTTCAACGTTTTAGCATGCTTGACATGCACAGCGTTTACCATGTGAATGTGGTGATCTCGGCGAACATCGGGGAAAATGCCATTAAAAGCTGCATTGTCAGTTGTCCAGTGCGTTGTGCTATGAATTGAATCCTGGCCTAAGAAACTGATAAATCAGTGGTGTAGTGGTGCCTGGAGAAGTGGGTATACACTAATTTAGCAAAAAAAATCTCAAACCGCTTGCTCAGTGAAGGAAAGGTACCCTATGTAAAAAATTTATGAAAACAGTGACATACACTCTAAATTACCAATATGTATACAGTGCACTCGGAAAGTATTCAGACCCCTTGACTTTACAGCCTTATTCTAAAATGGATTAAATCATTTTTCCCCTAATCTATCTACAAACAATACCCATAATGACATAGAAATGTTTTTAGAAATGTTTGCAAATTTATAAAAAAATAAAAACTTTATCACATTTACATTAGTATTCAGACCTTTTACTCAGTACCTTGTTGAAGCACCTTTGGAAGTGATTACAGACTCAAGTCTTCTTGGGTATGACGCTAAAAGCTTGGCACACCTGTATTTAGGGAGTTTCATTGCCTTAAAACTTGGAAATAAAATAGATTTTTAGGGGATTTGTACCATTTGATTTACACAACAACACACTTTGAAGATGCAGAATTTTTTTTTTGTGAAACAAAGAAGAAATAAGACAAAAAAAACAGAAAACTCTCAGCAATTACAGCTGCAAGTCTCTTGGGGTATGTCCCTATAAGCTTGACACATCTAGCCACTGGGATTTTTGCCCATTCTTCAAGACAAAACTGTTCCAACTCCTTCAAGTTGGATGGGATCTGGTGTACAGCAATATTTAAGTCCTTCCAAAGATTTTCTATGGGGTTGAGATCTGAAGACTGGCTAGGCCACTCCAGGACCTTGAAATGCTTCTTACGAGCCCACTCCTTCGTTGCCCGGGCGGTGTGTTTGGGATCATTGTCATGCTGAAAGCCCCAGCCACGTTTCATCTTCAATGTCCTTGCTGATGGAAGGAGGTTTTCACTCAAAATGTCACGATACATGGCCCCATTCATTCTTTCCTTTACACGGATCAGTCGTCCTGGTCCCTTTGCAGAAAAACAGCCCCAAAGCATGATGTTTCCACCCCGATGCTTCACAGTAGGTATGGTGTTCTTTGGATGCAACTCAGCATTCTTTGTCCTCCAAACATGACGAGTTGAGTTTTTACCAAAAAGTTATATTTTGGTTTCATCTGACCATATGACATTCTCCCAATCTTCTTCTGGATCATCCAAATGCTCTCTAGCAAACTTCAGATGGGCCTGGACATGTACTGGCTTAAGCAGGGGGACACGTCTGGCATTGCAGGATTTCAGTCCCTGGCCGCGTAGTGTGTTACTGATGGTAGGCTTTGTTACTTTGGTCCCAGCTCTCTGCAGGTCATTCACTAGGGCCCCCCGTGTGGTTCTGGGATTTTGTGATCATTTTGACCCCACGGGGTGAGATCTTGCATGGAGCCCCAGATCGAGGGAGATTATCAGTGGTCTTGTATGTCTTCCATTTCCTAATATTTGCTCCCACAGTTGATTTCTTCAAACCAAGCTGCTTACCTATTGCAGATTCAGTATTCCCAGCCTGTTGCAGGTCTACAATTTTGTTTCTGGTGTCATTTGACAGCTCTTTGGTCTTGGCCATAGTGGAGTTTGGAGTGTGACTGTTTGAGGTTGTGGACAGGTGTCTTTTATACTGATGACAAGTTCAAACAGGTGCCATTAATACAGGTAACGAGTGGAGGACAGAGGAGCCTCTTGAAGAAGAAGTTACAGGTCTGTGAGAGCCAGAAATCTTGCTTGTTTGTAAGTGACCAAATACTTATTTTCCACCATAATTTGCAAATAAATTCATTACAAATCCTACAATGTGATTTTCTGGATTTTTTTTTCTTCTCATTTTGTCTGTCATAGTTGAAGTGTACCTATGATGAAAATTACAGGCCTCTCTCATCTTTTTAAGTGGGAGAACTTGCACAATTGGTGGCTGACTAAATACTTTTTTGCCCCACTGTATATACTGAGATCATGTGACACTTAGTTAAATAAAGTCCACCTGTGTGCAATCTAATTATGTGACTTCTGAAGGTAATTGGTTGCACCAGATCTAATGTAGGGGCTTTTTTGAATGTTATTCATTTCACTTCACCAATTTGGACTATATTGTGTATGTCCATTACATGAAATACAAATAAGAAATCTATTTAAATGACTGGTTGTAATGCAACAAAATAGGAAAACCACCAAGAAGGATGAATACTTTTGCAAGGCACTGTATTTTCAGGTCTCTCCATACATAGATGTTCAATCGGGTTCAAGTCCGGGCTCTGGCTGGGCCACTCAAGTACATTCGGGGACTTGTTACCGAAGCCACTCCTGTGTGGTCTTGGCTGAGTGCTTAGGGTCATTGTCGTGTTGGAAGATGAACCGTCAACCCAGAGGTCCTGAGCGCTCTGGAGCAGGTTTTCATCAAGGATCTCTCTGTTGTAATCCCAACTAGTCTCCCAGTCCCTGTCTCTGAAAAACATCCCCACAGCATGATGCTACCACCACGCTTCACCGTTGGCATGGTGCCAGGTTTCCTCCAGATATGACGCTTGGCCTTCAATCTTGGTTTCATCAGACAAGAGAATCTTGTTTCTCAAGGTCTGAGAGTTCTTTAGGTGCCTTTTGGCAAACTCCAAGTGGGCTGTCATGAACCTTTTTACTGAGGAGTGGCTTCCGTCTGGTCACTCTACCATAAAGACCTGATTGGTGGAGTACTGCAGAGATGGTTGTCCTTCTGGAAGGTTCTCCCATTTCCACAGAGGAACTCTGGAGCTCTGTCAGAGTGAACATCCGGTTCTTGGTCACCAAGGCCCTTCTCAAATGATTGCTCAGTTTGGCCGGTCGGCCAGCTCTAGGAAGAGTCTTGGTGGTTCCAAACTTCTTCCATTTAAGAATGATGGAAGCCACTCTGTTCTTGGGAACCTTCAATGCTGCAGAAATGTTTTGGTACCCATCCCCAGATCTGTGCCTTGACACTGTCTCGGAGCTCTCTGACAACTCTTTCGACCTCATGGCTGATTTTTGCTCTGACATGCACTGTCAACTGTGGGACCTTATATAGATTGGTGTGTGCTTCAAAGGAACTGAAATACTTATGTAAATATAATTGTTCTGTATATATGTATACAAACCTGTTTTTACTTTGTCATTATTGGTTATTTTGTGTAGATTGATGAGGAAACAAAACAATTTAATCTATTTTAGAATAAGGCTGTAACGTAACAAAATGTGTAAAAGTCAAGGGGTCTGAATACTTCCCGAATGCACTGTATGTAACTTAAAGACGGCCTCTCAGATGATAGGTAAATAACTAACAATAAAAGTAGCTAAAGACACACTTAAAACCATTATTCAGCAAATGAATAATTCCTTGAGATATTTATTTTAGGCACTAGTAAGGAAATAGGGGACCATGATTACAGTATGACCTTGGATTCACAGGGTTATCCACACACCTCATTAAACCTTGTAGTAAATTATCCTGCATCAGATGCCTTGTACTTACCTCTGCAGACAGTTTACAGTCTGAGAACTGTTGACACACAGCAATGTATAGGGCTTCATGTACCAAGAAACCTTAAATTAAAATAGGTCATTAATGCCACAGTATTTAAATATGGGTCATATATGGCCATATAACCTGAGACACCATGATCATATGATGCATATTCTGTACAAACAGTGGACTAGTTTCAGAATTAGTAAGCATCCATTTTCAGTTTTATACATGTACATCAGCACCCAAGAGCATTGCCAGCACTTAAGGGCCAACACAGATGATAGACACAGGAATGAAATGAAAAAGAGAAAAGTCTCACAATGTGGTGACCTCCTTTTCCCACCAACAGAGCTTTTCCTTTAATTTTGTGCAACAGAGTAGAAATGAGTGCATTTGACCGTCCATGTGAAAAGCACCTCACACTGGCCTTAGTGTTTTGATGACAGGACAGAATGTGCACTGAGTTAGTCTATCATGACGTATGATAATACAGGGAATTAAGTGTGACGCTTGCTATTAACGTCTAGCCATTTTGTCAGTGTAATCAACCATCCTCACTTATGTTGTCATTGTAAAAATGGGCATATTTTCAAAGTGTATGTTGAAAGGCAATAAATGTAATTTGCTGAAACTCCCAATCACACAACAACTTCCAGAAATGTCTATCTTGTTCATTCATTTTCAGCTTTCCTCAGACGATAGTGCTGATATGAAACCTTATTTAACTCTTGGCTCTTACCAGATTACTGCTATCATTCCTTTCTTGCTTCTGCTTGCAGACCATTTTATTCAAGACGAGAGAGTATGCTGATTTACTTTCATTCTAGATATGGGAACTTTATTACTATAATTTAAAAAAAAAAAAAGAATACGTGACATCCTGGCTAGATTCCACTGGCTGCTGTCCCGACAGCGGGAAATGAAGACTAATGGTATAAAACTAAAAGGGGATTCAAACGGGTGCATTTGAAGTGTATTTGTTTGTTTCAAAAATCTACTAGGTCTCTGACAGTGTGGCTAAGTTGCTTCCTTGCTTGCTCGATTGCTTGCTTATATGGCAGTGCAATGCACCAGATGATACCAGGCTACAGCTTTCTGTCCTGAGATAATATTTACTGAGATAATATTCAAAAGAAAAGTTATAAAGAAAAACTTGGGTATGTGTGTCACTGTCTTAACTTTTTGTTAAACAATCTCTTTAACTAAATACAGTGGCAGAATGAATCATGTAAGTATGTGTGATCACAGTAGGACATTTCACATCCAGCATGTCGGAGTGGGGTAAGTAACACAAGCGGCAGATGGGATGGGAAAGGATTGGGAATGACCAATGACAAGACGAACAAAAAGTGCTAAATATTCACTGACAACTCAAGTAATCCTTTCCCCAGGCCATCCAAGCACATACAGTTTATTCTGTCTCTAGTTTAATCGGAAGGGATTGGTGTAAATGTATTGTTCCATTGACATTGATTGAACCACCCAATTGTGCTGTTCTTCATATATGCAACACATTTCCAGAGGATCAGTGTCCAACACACTGTAACCAAAATACATTTTGACTATAGGGCTATAAAGATGGATCTATTTAGACTATAGGGCCTACATCTATAGATGGATACTATAGGGCCTACATCTATAGATGGATACTATAGGGCCTACATTTAAAGATGGATCTGTTTAGACTATAGGGCCTACATTTAAAGATGGATCCATTTAGACTATAGGGCCTACATTTAAAGATTGATCCATTTAGACTATAGAGCCTAAATCTAATGATGGATCTATTCATACTATAAAGGCCTACATCTAAAGATGGATCCATTTAGACTATAGGGCCTACATCTAAAGATGGATCCATGGCCACTCACTGCACACAACTGAAGTGAAATACCTAGTATCAAAGAAGAAAATATGTGTCAAACATGGAATATCTAGATCAGGGTTCATGGTGGACTATACTGTAGAAACCAACGTTTATATAATGTTGCATTTCCTTTTCAGTCCTCCAGCACTGTAGTTGCACATCCTTACTCTTGAGGGAAGGTTTAGTATTTGTTCCACTTCACATCCACTTACACTCCAAAATAATTCTAGTCGTGATTAATAATATAAGTATTTTTTTCAGTGCATGCCACATGACAGAAGCATACTGATAATTCTAATCACTTAGCTTCATGTTGTTATTAGGTCTTGGTTTGAAGAGGGAATCTGACACTGGCTTTTCAGTGGATGTGAACACTGTTTTAGAACCTGTGCCACTTGAATATAGGCTACTTTGACTCATTCAGACAAGCGACTAAAAGGGATTTTAAGGCAAATTATTGATATGGATTCCAAGGTGACTGTAGGGACTCCTGATATGTGACAACTTATTCAATCAAGTTATATACAGTTGAAGTCGGAAGTTTACATACACTTAGGTTGGAGCCATTAAAACTTGTTTTCCAACGACTCCACACATCTCTTGTTAACAAACTATAGTTTTGGCAAGTCGGTTAGGACATCTACTTTGTGCATAACACAAGTCATTTTTCCAACAATTGTTTACATACAGATTATTTAACTTATAATTCACTTTATCACAATTCCAGTGGGTCAGAAGTTTACATACACTAAGTTGACTGTGAATTAAACATCACCTGAAAGGCCGTTCAGGAAGGAAAAAGCCACTGCTCCAAAACCGCCATAAAAAAGCCAGACTACGGTTTGCAACCGCACATGGGGACAAAGATCGTACTTTTTGGAGAAATGTCCTCTGGTCTGATGAAACAAAAATGGAACTGTTTGGCCATAATGACCATTGTTATGTTTGGAGGGAAAAGGGGGAGGCTTGCAAGCCGAAGAACACCATACCAACCGTGAAGCACGGGGGTGGCAGCATCATGTTGTGGGGGTGCTTTGCTGCAGGAGGGACTTGTGCACTTCACAAAATAGATGGCATCATGAGGACAGAAAATTATGTGGATATATTGAAGCAACATCTCAAGACATCAGTCAGGAAGTTAAAGCTTGGTCACTAATGGGTCTTCCAAATGGACAATGACCCCAAGCGTCCTTCCAAAGTTGTGGCAAAATGGCTTAAGGACAACAAAGTCAAGGAATTGGAGTGGCCATCACAAAGCCCTGACCTCAATCGCATAAAAAAATTGTGGGCAGATCTGAAAAAGCGTGTGCAAGCAAGGAGGCCTACAAACCTGACTCAGTTACACCAGTTCTGTCAGGAGGAATGGGCCAAAATTCACCCAACTTATTGTGGGAAGCTCGCGGAAGGCTACCCAAAACATTTGACCCAAGTTAAACAATATAAAGGCAAAACAACCAAATACTAATACTAATGTAAACTTCTGACCCACTGGGAATGTGATGAAAGAAATAAAAGCTGAAATAAATCATTCTCTCTGCTATTATTCTGACATTTCACATTCTTAAAATAAAGTGGAGATCCTAACTGACCTAAGACAGGGAATTTTTACTTTACTTTACTTAAATGTCAGGAATTGTGAAAAACTGAGTTTAAATGTATTTGGCTAAGGTGTATGTAAACGTCGGACTTCAACTGTAGCATGCTATTTTTACATTCACACCATGATATCCTTTTACAGACACACTGTGATTAATTTATTCACTTTACCTCATTCTCATATTCCGCAACAATTTGTGATGCAAATAAAATTGATGCAAATATTATTCTCAGAGCTAAGATACACAGTTCCTACCCAAGGTGTTTCCTGAAACACTGATAAGAGAGAAATAAAGGTCAAATTGTCTAGGACCTATTTATTATTTATGGAGAGTGTATTTTTTTGTCACAGTTCCACAGTTACAATGTTAATCTTTGACTTTGGCCCCAGTGATTTTTGGGTAGCCATTACTGCCCCATGTAGCAGAGGAACAGAGAGAACAGAGACATCATTAATTTCCCACAATATGGCAGTGCAATTCGTTGAGGAAAGTTAGGACCTATGATGGATTCACCTCAATTAGCCTTTAATTAAACAGCTCATTAAAATCTTATTTGAGTGATGTAAAGGAACGCTTATATATTTTCCCCCAGTTGAATAATGAAAAGGTTGTAATTGAACTTACAATCCATTAGAAGCAGCAGACTAAATGCAGCCAACAGCTGGTCATCTTGTAACATGACAGTGAAGTAGTGAAAGAACATATTATTGAAAACAAATAGACCTTTTGTCAAATTAATACATTAGTTGAATTGAGTTGTACATCCGTTAGCACCTCGGGAGTACCACATCTTCTCTGGAAGCCTATTCTGGAAGCCATTATCCTTTCGTACTGTTTTACACATCAACAAATGAGGAGCTTAAAACGCTATATCAACCAATGTGTATTTTTTCACCAGAAAGAATTGCTTATAGGTACCTTCGTGTGTGTGTGTAAAATATTACTGTTCTCAGATTTTTAGGCGTGTGTTAAAATGTTTGTTGGAATGGAATGTTTGTACATGGAATATTTGACTGTGATATGTGGTTGTCTCACCTAGCTATATTAAAAGATTAATTAAGTGAATGTAAGTTGCCCTGGATAAGAGCATCTTCTAAATGACTAACATGTCAAATCTTTATTTAACTAGGCAAGTCAGTTAAGAACAACTTCTTATTTTCAATGACAGCCTAGGAACAGTGGGTTAACTGCCTGTTCAGGGGCAGATCAACAGATTTGTACCTTGTCAGCTCAGGGATTTGAACTTGCAACCTTACAGTTACTAGTCCAACACTCTAAGCACTAGGCTACCCTGCCACCCCATATAGATCTCATATTACTGTATTGATTAATATATATACAGTATATTGATGTCACAAAGCTATGATGTATTAAAAATGCATATATAGCATTTTGCAAAGAAAAACATAAATATTTGTGATAGATGTAAAAGAAAAACATGTCTGCCATTGATCAAGCCAATGCCATGATTAGATCGTGAAAAAAACGACCGATCTCTTTCATAAGTTCTTTAATCAATAAAAGCTCATTTATCAACATTTCTGAAAATGGATACAGTGGCCTGCGAAAGTATTCACCCCCCTTGGCATTTTTCCTATTTTGTTGCCTTACACCCTGGAATTCAAATGGATTTTTTTTTGGGGGGGTTGTATCATTTGATTTACACAACATGCCAACAACACTTTGAAGATGCAAAATATTTTTTCTTATGAAACAAAAAAGAAATGAGACAAAAAAAACAGAAAACTTGAGAGTGCAATACGTGCAAAGTCAATACTTTGTAGAGCCACCTTTTGCAGCATTTACAGTTGCAAATCTCTTGGGGTATGTCTCTATAAGCTTGACACATCTAGCCACTGGGATTTTTGCCCATTCTTCAAGGAAAAACTGCTCCAGCTCCTTCAAGTTGGATGGGTTCCGCTGGTGTACAGCAATCTTTAAGTCATATGTCATGACTGTCTTGATCAGGTCAGGTTACAGGAGACCACAACCCTACAGATTATCTCCAACCCCAACCCCAACAGAGGAGGAGAGATCTAGGGGTCTGAAGACGTGGGGGGTTTTATGGCCCTTACGCCCCTGGTAAATCTCAGGCCACAGACAAATTCCTTTGTCCTGTCACTATGGAGAACCAGCCTCAGAACATTAAACATGAACTAAAGAGACTTTGGAACAATCGTTTTCGGCAGCCACAATGGTGGTCATGACGATAGATGGAATATGAAAATGTATGTCATTTTTGTTTTGTTATTAAAGGTTAATAGATGACGTTATTACGAAAACATTGTAATGTGAAGGGTTTTCCTAGTATATGTTTGATGTTTATACATTGTACGTTGTATGGAAAATATCCAAATCAAAGAGAATGTTTTGGTAACGATGAAATGTGAAGTTAGTTGTCTAAAATTGGATTTGAGAAAAACCTAGCCCTTGCCTCATTAACTTGGTACGCCCAGAGAATTGCCCTAAAAGGCAACGCCCACTTCTGACCCAAGGGTATAAAACCTGTGAGTATAGAATTTACGACAGGACTACGTTACCCCAGCTGCAGCGAGGTCTAAAAAGTCAATGAACCCAGAACGCAACGCAAGTTTGAGGACAAAGAAATCATTTTCTACCCAAGCTACAGATGAGTAGCTGTGTCTAAGTGGGTGAATTCAAGTCGAACCACCTAGCCTCCATCTCACATCGAATCATGGTATCTAAAGGGTTTAATTCCTATGCTGTGATCTCTGAGCTACAGAGCTGTCTGGCCTCAGAAGACCCCTTCCAGAGAAAGGGGTGAGGGAACAGACTCCTAAGCCAAAAAGGACACTGACACCGGGAGGATGAGCAGGGAAGTGCGCAGGAGAAGTGCGTCATCGAACAGCGGAACGGTCCACGCAGAGAATCCCCGGAGATAATCCCCACGTAATTACATCATTATATTCTGACCCATAAGAGCGGCAGTTTGAGGCAAGGCTAGGGTTAGAATAGCATAGCTGACAAATTCCCCCAAATGCATATTTCTCTCGTGTACTTTCCTTTTTCTCTCTCTCTTTGAAATTCCCATTGAGGGTAACACGCGCCATAGTGTGTTGGTCCATTATACTAAGTTCTAATCAATAGCCTATAATGTGTTTTGTCTATGTGTATCTTTTATCATCATTTTAGCTTTTTAGTAAATAAATATTCAACTAAGAGTGGTGTGGTACGAATTCATTAGTGAGACCCGGGTCCGTGCAGAATCACGGGCTATACGATGTTCAGAACGAGATTGTTAGAGGCGACTGGTCAATTAGCAGCTGTTGTAAAATCGATATTCTGGTATTCTTTGAGTTAATTTGGGAAATAGAAACTCAATAAAAACTAGTTTCCCATGGTGCCCCAGGTTAATGAGTTAATAATTGCTTGATTCAGTTAATCACGCAATTAGAAACTTTAATCATTTGATGAACAACAGTCGTCACATTAACTAATACAACGTCACGACACATACCACAGATTCTTCATTGGATTGAGGTCTGGGATTTAACTAGGCCATTCCAATACATTTAAATGTTTCCCCTTAAAGCACTCAAGTTTTGCTGTAGCAGTATGCTTGGGGTCATTGTCCTGCTGGAAGGTGAACCTCCATCACAGTCTCAAATCTCAGGAAGACTGAAACAGGTTCCCCTTAGGAATGTCCCTGTATTTAGCGCCATCCATCATTCCTTCAATTCTGACCAATTTTCCAGTCCCTGCCGATGAAAAACATCCCCACAGCATGTTGCTGCCACCACCATGCTCCACTGTGGGGATGATGTTCTCGGGGTGATGAGAAGTGTTGTGTTTGCGCCAGACATAGCATTTTCCTTGATGGCCAAAAAGCTCAATTTTAGTCTCATCTGACCAGAGTACCATCTTCAATATGTTTGGGGAGTCTCCCAGATGCCTTTTGGGTAACACCAAATGTGTTTGCTTATTTTCTTCTTTAAGCAATGGCTTTTTTTCTGGACACTCTTCCGTAAAGCCAAGCTCTGTGTAGTGTACGGCTTAAAGTGGTCCTATGGACCGACACTCCAATCTCTGCTGTGGAGCTTTTTTGCAGCTCCTTCAGCGTTATCTTTGGTCTCTTTGTTGCCTCTGATTAATGCCCTTCTTGCCTGTTTACATTAAGTGAAAATAAAAATAAATTTAAATTACATGTTGTAATGCAACAAAAGAGGAAAACGCCAAAAGGGATGAATACTTTTGCAAGGCACTGTATATAGCATTTTGGATGTAGCTAGTGTATATGGAATTGCATTTTATGTCAAGAATATAAGGAAGTGGGAATAATTACAAGACTTTCTTGACGTAATGGAACACAGAGAGAGAGAGAGAGAGAGAGGAGAGAGATTTGGACCTCAGGTAGATAAAATGTCTCCCAGCCTAATAATAAGTCACTTATTTAGAGTTAAAACATTTAATTCCGGGGGACCTTTCATGGTTATAATTAAGGCATATGAACAATAAAGTTATATTCCATCAAATGCCATACAAATTTATGAATACTCCCTTTTCAGATAGATTTTCAGATTGAGCAAAAATGTGTTAATAAAATGTAGTGGAAATAATTGTAGTGCTTGTCAATAATTTTTGTGTGTTCTGGCTTTGACTTCAGCTATGTAAAATATGTTTAATATCATTTTGCGTTGCATTTTACACATCTCAAATCCAAAATATGTAACACAGTTACACATATGTCTAGTGAAAACTGTAGCATCCACAGAAAGGTAATTCTCACCTCCCGACATCATGAAATCTGTTCAGAATGCTAATTAGACTTCCGTGTCAGCTTGAATTTGATTGTTGTAGTAGAACTTGCAGAGCCATACTCACACATATTTCTTTGGAGGGATAAGAAAGAGGTTAATCTTTCTTATTATTAAAAGTGTTCCTGCAGGTAAGCAATTGAGGAATTTGTGATTTGTTTCTTGTTTTAATCTGATATATTTTGTTCACAAATACTTTTTTCCAGTAAACGGCTGTTCAAAATATAACACATGAAAAATTATATACACATTCTCCTGGAAAAAAAAGGTGGAATGAGAGGAGAGTTATTCAATATTTGATCATATGCAACCGCCCATGCAGTTGGTTGTCATGGAAACATTTGTGATTTGGAGTGGCAGGTGTCAATGTGGGAGTGGAGTGAGCTGGGGGCTGTGGGTGATGTTGGACACGCAAGGAGTGTGAATACAAATGACTCAGAATAAAATCACATTCACACCAATGCATATGCACAGGGAAAACCTCAGCAGTGTATCCAGGAGATTTGTCTGATAGATTGAAGAGTGAGCAGCAGGTACAGTATGCTGTGTTCCTTCCCATCTCTGACCAGAGGTGTAGTGTAGGGTCTAGACATGGCCCTCCATCTATCATCCACCAATGTTTAACATTGGAGAGTCTCTGAGCTCCCCTTAACGCTCCCTTCATCTGTCCGACTTGGCCGTATATTAAATTGTGCTGCCCAGGTACATGCGCTGCAGGTGGAGGGGAGGCAAGAGCGAGGGTGTGGAAGGAGGCTGATTTAATCTAGCAGTCTCTACTTCCCAGAACAGGGATGCTGTGAGGAGCCAAGGCCGGGCTCTGTGCCCCGAGGCTCTGGTACACTCTTAGAAGAAAAGGTGCAATCTAGAACCTAAAAGGGTTATTCGGTTGTCCCCATAGGAGAACCCTTCGAAGAACCCTTTTTTGGTTCCAGGTAGAACCCTTTACACAGAGGGTTCTACATGGTTATATGTGGAACCAAAAAGGGTTCTCCTATGGGGACAGCCGAAGAACCCTTTTTGTAAGAGTGTACCATACTGGGAGTCAGGGGGTTATTTTCACTCCATAGCAAGACTTCTTACTCAATGCCATGTCCAAATCTTATTCATCGCTCCCTGGCAACATCATGGCTAGCTTGTTTTTTTTTTTTCCACTTAAATTGGAAAACAACTTCAGAGAATGTAATATATTATGTGGTTTTGTCAACAGTAATGTATCTCATTACGTCATAAATATCTCCTTTCTTTCAACAACTAGAGAAAGGTATTATGTGTTTGCATTAGCTCTGGGAGCTAAGACAAGTCTCCAAGGTAACTCCTCGCTTGGGCATGCACTCTTGGAAAAAAGGGTTCCAAAAGGGTTTGAACAACATTGAACCCAAAAGGGTTCTACCTAGAACCAAAAAGGGTTCTTCAAAGGGTTCTCCTATCGGGACAGCCAAAGAGACAGCCAAGGAACCCTTTTAGGTTCTAGATAGCACCTTTTTTTCTAAGAGTGTACCTGACCAAACATTAAAACCATGTATCTAACAATCAAGCTTAGAGCTGATGGTATTTACTGTATATCAAGTGCTGCGTGAGTATGACAAGGAAGAGAAAATTACTGATGGCTATCGTCTATTAAAAGCACTGATCCTGAAAGGAATGGAGATGCTTTGCTCAGAGTGCCTCCCTTATGATAAATGTCCATTTCATTCCAAAAGCTCATCCGCTTGAATTTGTATTTCTTTAACCTTTATTTAACCAGGAAAGCCCATTGAGATCCAGAGTCTCTTTTTCAAGGGAGACCTGGCCAAGAAGTAACAGTCTCCCATCAATATTTAAAATTAAATTCAGTGGCACTGACACTATTCCATGCCTCTGGTACACAAGAAGAGAAGGCAGTCTTGCCTAATACTGTGAATGTCCTGGGGACTCAGACCTTACAGTTTAGACCAAGACTGGATCAGAGTAGAAATATTAAAGGGACCATTATCAACCACCTTGCATATACACAGTTATCTTTTGGTCAAGAGACTCAGAAGTTGTTGTTTGTTGAAAGTTTGTGTAACTATTAGATGACTGACTGCTCTAAGATGTTTGATGACTGTTTTTTTTTAGGCCTGTATTAATAGCCTGATTATCTTTACACCCAAACTCTTGGTCTGCTGGAGCATGTTCACTTCTGAAAAGAAATGGGGTATTAGGGGTCAAAGATACCGATTTGGGGTAGGTAAACTGAACACTTATCTTAAAACAGCTGTTTTAGTATGAATTGTACTCTCAAAATCAACATCTCCTTTTATTTAGGTTTCATTCTAGGGAGAATAGCTGGGGCCTTTCCAGTGGCTAAGCCTGGTCTCAGGCCCTTAGATTAGCCCTGAGATAATCAAAGCAGAGGGAGAGAACTTCAGAAAACGGACCTCACAGCCAACCAGGAGAGGCGAGAACAGAAAACAAATATCACTGTTGGATAATGCTACCGCAAAACGCTTCTAGGAACCTTCATAAACCCTCTGCTTTTTCAGTTGTGAACAAAATGACAAGGTATGACAGGGTAGATTTGAAGTATTCCCATGACAAATATATTTTGTAAATATTGTATCAAAGAAACTCAAACTTCCAAGGCTGTTCTCAAGTCAAATGTTTTAAGTGTGACGCCAATTCGTTGGGGAACAAAGTAAATGCAGTATAGCTGACATGAGCGGTGGCAGTTGACATCAGATGTAATCCTAAAGGACTAATTAGTCTTTATATTAATGAACCACACATAATAATACCCCGTCCCTTTAGGGATGCCTGAAAGAAGAGGGAACAACAAAAATTGCACATTTGTTTGAAGTAATGTTAATATAAAGGGAGTGAGTATCATCAACCATGTTCACATGCAAGTATTCCTTATAATACCTATCAAGTGTGCTCAGGATTATTATCTATTAGTTTGATTTGTCGCATTGAAGTACGGCAAAAGCAGCTTTGCCGTTGTCAAAATGGCAACATGTGCATAGCTTAAGATGCCTCAGTGTTACTAAGCCTGTGTACTTATTGAACATCTAGAGGAAAGTCGTAGAAGGGAGGAGTGATGTGGCACTGCACACATATGGAGACCATTATACTCCTCCTCCTCCTCCTTCTCCTCACCCGCCACAGGGGTAGGCTGCCTTTCAGAGGAAACCAAGCAGAGGCCTCAATCTTCATCTTAAAAAAGAGCAAAAAAAACACAAACACAGAGCAGGCTGCCAATAGTTCTGTGGTTAAGCTCCTCTAAAGAGAGGGAAGAAGAAAATCTCCTCCGAGCTGGAGATGTCCAACTGAGACCACATTGAAATGGCCACATGGACCAAGAATTCCTCAGAGCCTGGTCACATTAAAGTACTGTATATGGTGTTGGAACCTAACGGAAATATAACATGTGATCACAGCCTTTAACACTTTCTCTCATTGCTTAATCATAAAAATCTGGCAGAGCTGTTATTTATCCTAATATTCTAGCAAACAGTAGATAGTATTAGAACAAAACCTTATACAATACACATAGACTGTATACACACGGACAAAAGCAGAGGAGTTATTTGACAGATGTAAAATGTCTTTGGCACTTTGTGCGATTGTGACCTTGTCCCATTAGAGCATAGACAATATCAAAAAAGAAAGAGTGACCCAGACAAAAGGGACGAGGACATAACATGGAGTCATTATGTCCATTCTGAGAACATAGCTATAGGGGAGTACTAGACAGAGGGGAATATGCCAATTCTCAGTCTACAGTAACAAGAGCTGAGGTCACCAACAACATGGAGGAAGTCATGGTGAAAGAAAGAGGCCGATATTGCTGCTAAAGGTGTCTTTTCAACCTGAGTGTATACACACTGCTAGACTCATTTCAATTCAATTAGGTCTAGCCAGCTAGTCATCTTGTTCACTGTGCGTTTGGAGCTCGGTAAGGTCAAAAGAAATTGAGCAGAAATGGAATGAGGACCGGTGCGAGGAAAAAGCATTCCCAGCGTTCCCGTTCCAAAGGGAGGAGCACAGGGTAAATACAATGCAAGAAGCAGAGAGGGTTTGAATAAATGTTATTTTCCATTTGCTTGCACCGGCGCGTTCTAGAGTGAAAAAATATGAGGTGACCTGATGCGTTAAAGAACACTTTAGGAGTGCTGGTTTAGCGGTAAAATAAAAAGCCCAAGCCAGGTGGTCGGGGGGAAGGCCACAACAAGCAGGTCTGGAAAACACAACACCCACACTAAGCATCCAGCTGTGAGAAGCCAGACCATAGGACTAAACTCACCTCCTGTAGTTTTTCAATCAACTCTATGGAAGCACGAGTAGATCAGCATATTAAACAGAGGATAAAACACCCCACCGTTTGTTTATAGATTGCAAAGAGACATGCATGTGACTAATGTCTGTTGGGGAAGAAATCTCCTCTCATCCAAACATGTTAATTAACAAGTCTGATATTTCAACATGTATGTATTTGCAAAATGAACTGTAAGATCAATTGTGGCACAATTGAAAAAATGTTAGGTTATAGCATGATTATTAAAACATAGGTCTGATCAATTATATTTTGGTAACCACTGTTTGGCCTTAAACAGAAAAATGGCAATAACTTCAATGGTTATAGAATTTCTAAAATGAACTGAAGTTCAAGGTCACATGCAGGACTCAGATGATATTTAAACCTCTCCACGCCATAATGTTGGGAAAACCTCTCCGGTAATGAGGAACACATTAGGAACAAGTAATTATTTCATCACTTAACAGTCAGCAACATGAGTATGTGTCTACAAGCTCTCTGGGACTGCAGGTGCTATTACCTCTGCTTAAGTCAGCCAATTCCTGGCACCTGCACAGACCACACACACACACACACACACACACACACACTCTGACACAAAAACACTACCACAACATGACTTGTGCTAAGTCTCACAGATTAAGTTGGCAGCAATGCGATGAACAAGAGGAGAAAGAGACGTTGACCCAAAAAACTGCAGCTGTTGCTACATTCCAACATCACCTAGATAATGCATCTTAACACACATTCATATTAACCATTGGCCTTTTGCAAATATAGAAAACCCATCACAAAAACAATTATCCACTGGGATATGATAAAGCAGGCAATTTCATGCCCTACTGCTTGACTTGTCGTGTGCTAGTCAAGCTGATTTGTAAATCGTAGCCCTATATCTTATTTTTTTTTGCCTGTGCATACCACAGGACTTTATTCAAACAAAAATATGTAGAAAAGGGAACAGGTTTGAAGAATAGGTTGTGTTAGCACTAATACAATAGATGACTACACTATGATCTATGGAGAGCAGACATAACAACATAATAGTATTCCCATATCACATTCCCATACATACTAATACTGTGTTTTTGTGATATTGATTTAATGTATATGACATATACAACGGCTGGCCTCTATTCTTCAACATTGTAGTGTAGGAACCTTCATAGTAGTACAGAATATATAATACATGATTTACATGCATAACACTTGAACAAATATCCTTATTCCTTAACCACATAAAGGCATAACCCAGAGTTATTTCTGAATTGAGAAATGACTCATGCTTTCTCTCTCCCAGCTGCATAACAGTTGAGATAACATATAGCGGCCCTTTTCCAACGCTAACACACAAAACGGACACTATTACTACTCTCAATGACTGTAATGTATTATATTTATCGTTTGCTTTAGCTTGGCCTGCCTTCCAACATCACAGTCTGGCAAATCTAATATCACCCTGTTTATTATAATTGTCATTTCAAAGGTAGGGCTCAATGTCTGGCTGTGGCAGTGGCTCTCTTTGTCCATAACAGCCACGTTGCACTTGATGTATGACCATTCAGCTTACATTCACTGTGAGCTTGATCATGTTGATGGTGTGTGTGTGTGTGTGTGTGTGTGTGTGTGTGTGTGTGTGTGTGTGTGTGTGTGTGTGTGTGTGTGTGTGTGTGTGTGTGTGTGTGTGTGTGTGTGTGTGTGTGTGTGTGTGTGTGTGTGGTTGTGTGTGTGTGTGTGTGCGTGTGTGTGTGGTTGAGAGGGAGGGGGAGGAGGAAAGAGACCAGCATGAAAAGGACGAGTCGGATCACATCTCCAGGTCAGGGACCAGAAAATCAACCTACCAAAGTTTGTGAGTGAGAGTCAGAGGAGTTCAACTGGAGGGGATCCATTTGTATGGATGTTTTTTGTACTGAAAAGGAACTGAGTTAAGGGATATTGGGATAGGTCTAATTTGTGAGCTAATTCATTTTCTATTGGGGCATTATGCATTATTTCCGCAGGGCAGTAAATAACCTACATTGTCACACTGATTGTCTGGGACCTGTTTAAACCCGTAATGTATGTGTTTTCCTCATTCGGTTTTCTCACATCCTTGCAACCACCTCCACCCTCCCCACAACCCACCGCAGGGTATATGTGCTGCTGTCATCACACATCTCATGAGACTAGCCGACTTTCCTCCTTTCACATTCCCCTCTTTTTTCATCCTTGATTCAAATTACCTAAATGCTAATGGCCTCTTATAGCGATGCATGAGTTGTGTCTACTGATGGAAGTCAGACAGGAGCTTAATAAACAGCAACAGAGGATGCAATACATTTCAACCACAAGTTCCCTAGTCTGACTCCCATTACAGGTGTTGGGCCTAAACCAGCAACATCTGGAGTTTGAATCTATTCCAGACCTATTTGCTTGTAAAGGTAAATGGAGCAGTGGAGTTTCAGAAGAACAATGCTTCGTCTTGGCAGTAGGTTATACCTACTTGATAGTAGGGCAAGAGGGTGGAGTCAAGAATGGTTTGATGACTGAGGGGTTCTCAGATTTATCACACTCTGAAGGGAACTGAGGCCCAACTCCGTTTGTGAAAATATATTCAGGAACACTGAATATTGAACATAACTTGAACTGAGATGTATGCATCTCCCAGTATTTAAAAAAAGTATAATAATAATAATAATAATTATCAACTCTACATGAATCACAATAGTAACCATAAAAAGCCCAGAAAGGAAGGAAATAATGTTTATGCAACTCTGCACTCCGAGGATGTCTGAGGTTCCTTTGTAGAGCTGATGAAATAAGAGCCTATGGCCTCCTCCTTGTAAGTAAATCCTGGGGACTCAGTCCTGGAGTTTGACCACAAATAGTTTTTATTAAAACCTGTAAACCTATTTCAGTAACAGTGCACCACAGCGCCTGTCTGAAGGGGAGGGCCCTCTTTAAAGATGTTGCTCACTGTATGGCCTCCGCTCTCAGCCAGCTGTTGAACCCAAGTAGCCAAACCACCATCACCTATAAACCTAGGGCAGAAAACCATGGGTTTAAACTCCAAAAACTGCCACCTACTCACCACCCGCCAACTCCCCATTCACTTTTGATGGGGAGTTAATTGGTTCAGCTCAGAGCAGTTGGGTGCAATTACTGTGCAAAGCGAATGAGAAGGGTTTATCCGCATCCTAATCCAACAAAACAGCAGAGATTGATACCAGACTTGAAAACATCTGCACATGGAAGTAATTAGGTTGTAAATGGCTGCATCAGTATGGCAGAATATTATTCAATGCAATGCATAACGCAGGCATCAAAAGAGACAGAATGAACACATCTAGGTAAATCTTGTTTACAAGAATCATGAAAAGTTCATAAAAAATACATGCATATATTGTGCTCCTTGACTTTTTAAACCAAAGAAGTTATTATGCTACAGCTGATCAAAGTTTGGGAACTCTGACATCGTTGAACTGCCATGGATACTTTCCAAATCCAAAATGGAATCAAATTGTATTGGTCACATACATATATTTAGCATATGTTATTGCGGGTGTAAAGAAATGCTTGTGTTCCTAGCTCCAACAGTGCAGTAGTATCTAACAATTCACATCAATACATACAAATGGCAAAGTTAAAGAATCAAATTAAGAAATATATGAATATTATGACAAGCAATATCAGAGTGACTAGAATACAGTATATACATATGAAATTAGTAAAACAGTATGTACACATTATTAATGTGATCAGTGTTCCATTATTAAAGTGACCAGTCATTCCACGTCTACGTACAATTGAAGTCAGAAGTTTACATACACATTAGCCAAATACATTTAAACTCAGTTTTTCACAATTCCTGACATTTAATCAGAGTACAAATTCCCTGTCTTAGGTCAGTTAGGATCACCACTGTATTTTAAGAATGTGAAATGTCAGAATAATAGTAGAGAGAATTATTTATTTCAGCTTTTATTTCTTTCACATTCTCAGTGGGTCAGAAGTTTACATACACTCAATTAGTATTTGGTAGCTTTGCCTTTAAATTATTTAACTTGGGTCAAACGTTTCGGGTAGCCTTCCACAAGCATCCCACAATAAGTTGGGTGAATTTTGGCCCATTCCTCCTGACAGAGCTGGTGTAACTGAGTCAGGTTTGTGGGCCTTCTTGCTCACACACACTTATTCAGTTCTACCCACAAATTTTCTTTAGGATTGAGGTCAGGGCTTGTGATGGCCACTCCAATTCCTTGACTTTGTTGTCCTTAAGCCACTTTACCACAACTTTGGAAGTATGCTTGGGGTCATTGTCCATTTGAAAGACCCATTTGCAACCAAGGTTTAACTTCCTGACTGATGTCTTTAGATGTTGCTTCAATATATCCACATAATTTTCTGTCCTCATGATGCCATCTATTTTGTGAAGTGCACCAGTCCCTCCTGCAGCAGAGCACCCCCACAACATGATGCTGCCACCCTCGTACTTCACGCTTGGGATGGTGTTTTTCGGCTTGCAAGCCTCCCCCTTTTTCCTCCAAACATAACGGTTCTAATTTTGTTTCATCAGACCAGAGGACATTTCTCCAAAAAGTACAATCTTTGTCCCCATGTGCAGTTGCAATCCGTAGTCTGGCTTTTTATGGCGGGTTTGGAGCAGTGGCTTCTTCCTTGCTGAGTGGCCTTTCAGGTTATGTCGATATAGGACTCGTTTTACTGTGGATATAGATATTTTTGTACCTGTTTCCTCCAGCATCTTCACAAGGTCTTTTGCTGTTGTTCTGGGATTGATTTGCACTTTTCGCACCAAAGTACATTCATCTCTAGGAGACAGAACATGTCTCCTTCCTGAGTGGTATGACGGCTGCGTGGTCCCATGGTGTTTATACTTGCGTACTATTGTTTGTACTGATGAACGTGGTACCTTCAGGCGTTTAGAAATTGCTCCAAAGGATGAACCAGACTTGTGGTGGTCTACAATTTTTTTTTCTGGGGTCTTGGCTGATTTCTTTTGATTTTCCCATGATGTCAAGCAAAGAGGCACTGTTTGAAGGTAGGCCTTGAAATACATCCAGGGGTACACCTCCAATTGACTCAAATTATGTCAATTAGCCCATCAGAAGCTTCTAAAGCCATGACATTATTTTCTGGAATTTTCCAAGTTGTTTAAAAGCACAGTCAACTTAGTGTATATAAACTTCTGACCCACTGGAATTGTGATACAGTGAATTCTAAATGAAATAATCTGTCTGTAAACAATTGTTGGAAAAATTACTTGTGTCATGCACAAAGTAGATGTCCTAACCAACTTGCCAAAACTATAGTTAATTAACAAGAAATTTGTGGAGTGGATGAAAAACGGGTTTTAATGACTCCAACCTAAGTGTATGTAAACTTCAGACTTCAACAGTATACACAAGGCAGTTGCCTCTAAGGTGCAGGGTTGATTTGTAGTGTCTGTCTTCAGATAAAATAGTGTACTAAGTGCTGACACAAACTATGGGCATTTTCTTTTCGAATGGACCATGAAGATGGTTTTACCACTAAAAGAAGTGCGCCACTGCATTTTACATCATGCCCATGGCCATTGGCACGGTGCAATGGAATCACTGCCTTCCATTAGCTGGAATAGGTATTAAACCAGCTGCCAACTCTTTCAACTGTGACATGGTAAGTTCCTCTACTCTTATTCAAACTAAGTTGTGGAACTTGGATCTGAGGTAGTAGTGAACAATCCTAAAAATAGCTGATGCTCGAAGGCCGTTCAAGTGAAATCTCTGTAACAGATATTGTGGTGAGGAGTCATTTGGTGGATTGCAGAGTGGATATCCTGCATTGTGCTGAATAGCTGTTTGGGGGAAACAGCCTGTGGACATTGATCAAGTCTTTGCAATGCTGCCAGAATGCTGCAGTATCCCTTGACGAATGCCCCCATAAAGGGAAAGAGGGACAAAAACGAACCTCTAATTCCAGGCTTCTCTCTCACACACATCCGGGTGCATTTTAATCCATAAAAGTGTATGTGACTAGTGGCTGGAAATCATAGTTATGGCATGAGTAGTACTTTCAAGCTGGAAAGGGACCAGAGACAACCCTGTTGGGTCTCTATCTTCATTCCATTACTTGACTAGCTTGAATCACTACTTCCACTGAGGTTCTAGTTCTAGGGACAATTTTATTTGTCAACAGGGACCATGGCTGTTTTTCTACAACACAAAAAGAGCTCTCTCTCTTATTTCTCCCTCTCTCAAAATAAAATCAAAATCAAAATAAACAGTTGTGGTCACCTGGTGCCTGTTTGTTCATTGTTAGAGGCACACCCGATAGAAGATGCCAAAGCCGAAAACCGGTAATTAACTTCCTCCTCAGGTCTCTTTCTCTGGTAACCCTGGCTTTGCTAATATTCTGCATTGGGGAATTTCCATCTCGCTCCACGCTTTGTGTCGGCCCATTTCACCTGACATATTCACTTTACTCATGTGTAAAGACATATACCTAATAAGTCCATGATGGGTTCCCCTTAATCAATTATCTCAAGTAAAATAAAACATTCTGAGGCATGTTGGATGGGGGTTGAAGAAATGCTACACCGAAAGTCAACTGCATGGCAAACAAAGTGTATTTCTTCCTCAATTTAGTTCCATCTTTTCATGCATACAATGTGTATCTAATTCAAAGTAGACCTGCTTTAGCATCTCCCGAGAGAAAAGCACCTACAAGTCTCAATCTAATAAGGGGAATACTCTGAGTCTCCTGAAAATAATACAACCAAATTAGATTTTTCTCTACATCTGTAGGAGCCAAGTTAGTTACATGGCCTATTTTCTAATGTTTTTAAAGAAATTCTCAAGAACTCTTCTATTTGCTCAAGTATTCACCTCATACAGTACTATACACTGTCCTTAGATGGTCGTATACCTTGGAGCGATCAGAGAGGACATAACTATTGGAGACCTGACCTTGATCTGTCGGACAGCAATGACTGCAGAATCTCAAGCACTTCATAAATCTCCATTATCCAGCAGTCAGGGTCCTATAAGTCACAAAACAACAATTGAAGGTTGATTCAGTGCTATAGTTTAAATACAATGTTTAAACACTAGTTCACAAAGCTGTCATGTACTGTATCTGACATTCAATGTTAAGCTCATTAAAAAAAACATTCAAGGGAGAATTATGTCTCTCTCTCTCTCTCTCTCTCAATTCAATTCAAGGGGCTTTATTGGCATGGGAAACGTGTTAACATTGCCAAAGCAAGTGAGGTAGATAATATACAAAAGTGAAATAAACAATAAAAATTAACAGTGAACATTACACATACAGGAGTTTCAAAACAATAAAGACATTACAAATGTCATATTATGTATATATACAGTGTTGTAACAATGTACAAATGGTTCAAGTACACAAGGGAAAATAAATAAGCATAAATATGGGTTGTATTTACAATGGTGTTTGTTCTTCACTGGTTGCCCTTTTCTTGCGGCAACAGGTCACAAATCTGCAGAGTCTCAATTTGGTGTTTGTCCCATTTTGTGAAATCTTGGTTGGTGAGCGGACCCCAGACCTCACAACCATAAAGTGCAATGGGCTCTATGAGTGATTCAAATATTTTTAGCCAGATCCTAATTGGTATGTTGAATTTTATGTTCCTTTTGATGGCATAGAATGCCCTTCTTGTCTTGTCTCTCAGATCGTTCACAGCTTTGTGGAAGTAACCTGTGTCACTGATGTTTAGGCCAAGGTATGCATAGTTTTTTGTGTGCTCTAGGGCAATGGTGTCTAGATGGAATTTGTATTTGTGGTCCTGGCGACTGGACCTTTTTTGGAACACCATTATTTTGGTCTTACTGAGATTTACTGTCAGGGCCCAGGTCTGGCAGAATCTGTGCAGAATATCTAGGTGCTGCTGTAGGCCCTCCTTGGTTGGTGACAGAAGCACCAGATCATCAGATCAGATCACCAGATCTCTCTATGTCTCTCTCTGTCGCTCTCTCTCTCTCACTTTCTGGTCGTGTCTACACTTGATACTTAGATGCGACTTCTGCTCTCAGAATACAAAGACTGCATTGAAAAGACGGGTCTATACACACAAAAGTTGCTTTGTGGTCTGATTGTGTTCAGATCTGGTTGACCACTTCAGAAGGTGGTCAGAAATGCATTGTGTGTGGATTTCTCCTCAGACTGGACGCAATCAGGCTACCAAAAGCGCATACAGTGGGTGACGTCATCAGCACTCCTCCCACAAGTCTCCAGAAAACTGTTTTGGGACCGAGAGTCACCTTTTCATAATAACGTTAGCGTGAGGCGAATGTGGTTGCTCGCCACATATATGCTACCCAGCTAGCTAATATTTAACTGGCTAGTTAGCTGCAGTAGTTAGCTACTGCAATCAAATGTTGTTGTGTTATTATCATACTTAGTCTATTCCACCATTTGTAGAATGAATACTGGCATTTGAATATAACGCAGGAATAGGGAATCCAGACACTGTGGACATTGACACATTTCAATGTCGGTGTAGATGCACTATGTGTTCGGAATAACATGATCAGAACTATGATCAGAATACTAAAACTACAACTGTCAAGTCTGGACACGGCCTCTCTCTCTCTAACTCACTATCTCTCTCTCGCTATTTCTCTCTCTCTCTCGTTATCTCTCTCTCTCTGTTGTTGTTGCAATTTTTAAATGTTTGCAGGCAACACAAGCCATTTCAAAACTGATTAAGCTTAACCAGTTAATTAGACATTTGCATACATTTCCAACAAAATAATACAAGTTTGAGGAATAGGCAAAAGACGCCACAAGAGTCGCCATCATCTGAACTGCGTGATGAGAACGATAATGAAGGTACGGCAGCCTCTCTCAAACGATTCCTCAATAATTTTTTGAAGCCAGGGTTTGCTTTATTGCCTCAAGTTACCAACTCGGTTCCCTCCCTGAAGACTGGAGGAGTCACGTGGAAATCATGCTATCGGCACTAAACACGAACAGCTAATTACCCAAAACAGAGCTCACTCTCTTTCTCTCCCAATCTTTCACTCTCTCCCTCCCTCCCTCCCTCGCTCGCTCGCTCTCTCTCTCTGTCACACACACTCACAGAATACAGACGAGGACAGTTCAAAGACAAAAAAGACTTGGTAGGTTCAGAATCTGCGAGTCTAATCTTGATGCCTGGGACAGAGCTCAGTACAACATAATGAGGTACTTTTACGACAATGCCAGAAGATGACTAGGCAAGTCAGACAACCTCACTCTTGTATGATGTAAACAGATGTACAACTACAAAAGAGGAACCGCAAAGCCCTTTGGGTGCAGTGTGATTTTCTCAGTTGTGAAATCTATCATGGTCGACAGTTGTGCTCCATGCTGCCTCTGCCACAATGGCCCACCCAGCTTTAATTAACTTGCTGAATGATTTGGCTCAATATGCGATTGATACGTTTTAGGGTTTTGGGGATGATAATGATCACTTAGAGGGCAGTGCAGATATTGAAGCAGATAACTTATGTAGATGATAACATATGTAGATGATAACATATGTAGAAGATTGGTCCTGTTGATCAGGACTCAGTTGTTCTGATGTGCTAATGGGGGTCCTGTTAAAAGACTGCATTGAAACAGGCTTTTCATACGGCTTTTCACACTTCCAAGGTAAAAGCAAACACTGAAACAACTCAGATACAAATGTTTCATAACCCACTTTGGGTGGTGATGGAACAAAAAGCAAGCAAGGATAACCTTTTTACTTAGACCATTGGCTCAGACTATATTTACATTTCCAACCATGACCTTTAACCTGAAGTTAGTCCAGGATGTGAGCATTGTTGTGTGTTCCATTGTTGTACATGGTTTACTATCGTTCCAAGGGGATGTCATGTTAGTAATATCTCTCTAAAACTGATATCTTGTAACGTAGTGTTTCACAGACTTTCCCATGTATTTATTTTATTTATTTTTAACCATGTAGGCCAGTTGAGAACAAGTTCTCATTTACAACTGCGACCTGGTCAAGATAAAGCAAAGCAGTGCGACACAAACAACAACCCATGGAATAAACCAACATACAGTCAATAACACAATAGCAAAAAACAGTCTATATACAGTGTGTGCAAATGAGGTAAGATAAGGGAGGTAAGGCAATAAATAGGCCATAGTGGCGATATAATTACAATTTAGCATTTAAACACTGGAGTGATAGATATGCAGAAGATGAATGTGCAAGTAGAGATACTGAGGTGCAAAGGAGAAATAAATAAATAAAGGACAGTATGGGGATGAGGTAGTTGGATGGGCTATTTACAGATGGGCTATGTACAGGTGCAGTGATCTGTGAGCTGCTCTGACAGCTGGTGCTTAAAGCTAGTGAGGGAGATATGAGTCTCCAGCTTCAGTGATTTTTGCAATTCGTTCCAGTCATTGGCAGCAGAGAACTGGAAGGAAAGGCGGCCAAAGGAGGAATTGGCTTTGGGGATGACCAGTGAAATATACCTGCTGGAGCGCGTGCTATGGGTGGGTGCTGCTATGATGATCAGTGAGATGAGATGAGGTGGGGCTTTACCAAGTAAAGACTTATAGATGACCTGGAGCCAGTGGGTTTGGCAACAAATATAAAGCGGGGGCGAGAGCATACAGGTCGCAGTGGTGGGTAGTATATGAGGCTTTGGTGACAAAACAGATGGCACTGTGATAGACTGCATCCAATTTGCTGAGTAGAGTGTTGGAGGCTATTTTGAAAATGACATCGCCGAAGTCAAGGATCGGCAGGATAGTCAGTTTTACAAGGGTATGTTTGGCAACATGAGTGAAGGATGCTTTGTTATGAAATAGGAAGCCGATTCTAGATTTAATTTTGGATTGGAGATGCTTAATGTGAGTCTGGAAGGAGAGTTTACGGTCTAACCAGACACCTAGGTACAATAATGTGTCACCTACTATCACATGTATCTGCTTATACTAAAAGTATGTTTCTTGGCTTTTGAAGAGGTCTGTTAATACTCAATAGCCAATGATTATGCTTTCAATTAAGCTTTTTTCATAAGAGGTTCAGAGAAATGGCCTTTGTTGTACATCGTACAGCAGATGCTTATGTCTAAAGCCTCTTCAGCTGGATTTTGTTGATCAAGATCAGTCAGATCTAGGAAAACGCCACTGTTACTCGAGGAGATACTATGAAACCATGATTCAGCTATGAACTCCAAACAATAATTATAATTGGGGGACCATAAAATGAGTTATGTGTCATTGCTCACAGTGGGCTCTATTTTAACAAACCTAATGCAATGTTAAATGTAAGCACTGGTGGTAGTGCTATAGGGTGTGTCAGAAATATTTTTGCTATTTTTCCACAGATGGAATTATGAGCTCAATAGCGATCCTTGGCTCCTTGGAAATAGGGATGGAGTATGCACTGCAGTTAGGCCTATGGGAATTTTATGTATTGATAATTTTAGATTTTTTTACCCCTTTATCTCCCCAATATTGTGATATCCAATTGATAGTTGCAGTCTTGTCCCGTACGGACTCAGGAAAGGCGAAGGTCGAGAGCCATGCCTCAACCGAAACATGACCCTGCCTTGCCGCACTGTTCTTGACACACTGCTTGCTTAAGCCGGAAGCCAGCAGCTACAATGTGTCGGAGGAAACACTGTACCGCTGGAGACCGAAATCAGCGTGCATGTGCTCGGCCCGCCACAAGGAGTCACTAGAGCGTGATGGGACAAGGACATCCCGGCCGACCAAACCCTCCCCTAACCTGGACGACGCTGGGCCAATTGTGCACAGCCTGGGATCGAACCCGCTGCCTTAGAATTTTCGGAATTTTAATCATTCAAAAGCATGATGGCAAAAGCCTCACAAGTAGGCCATTTATAAACATTTTATTGATAGGCTACTTGGCTAATGCATGGCCACGATAAGAAAGACACCAGAAACATTGCTGTTGAACCAGCTATCTCATCTCTCATTACATGATGGGCATACAGTATAGACTACAGACTAGGGGGTTTTACACACATGCAAAATAATAACAGGAGCTGGCAAAAATAATGTACAATAGCCTACATAGATAAAAAGAGTAGATTCACTCACTGTTTTGTTGCTCCCAAACTTGATCTTTTATTAAAGCATTGGTGATTAAGATTTATTTCAAAAGCGGTCTCACAAGCCAAACCCTTTATCAATAGTCTTGACTACTTGGCGAATGCATTGCGTAGATAAAAAATTGCCTTCAAGGGAGGCTATCTTTTTTTAAAACAAAAGGGAAAAAACATTAGTTGGTTATGTTTCTAAATACGAGGTTTACCGGTACAAAAAACACATCTCTCTGATGCCGTATGCATATGAGCCGTGTACGTCGCGGGTGGATAGGCTGCACTTATGTGGTCAAAGTCATGCCATAACCAACTGCGTTACCAGCTTTCGGTATTAAATATCCCCATCAGGGCATACTTAAATTGGCACTTTGGCACACATTTTTAAGGATACACCTCAGATATTGCCACCCATCCCACCTCAGCCCAAGCGAGCTTGTATAAGACAGGTATATGAGCACTAGGGTTTGTAAATAGAAGAGCGCCGGATTTAACAGGTCAAAATTGCAAACTGGCGTGCGTTTGACAGTTGCGCTGGCTTAAAGGCAGACAAAAATAGAGCTCTGAGTGTCTTAAGTGAAGCCACATGTGAAATGATTTCCTGCAGGACAGCGGCTAAAAACAGCTCATTGCATTATTTGGGTTTGAATGTTGCTGTAAGGCCTCCTCAAGTGAGAAAAGAAATGAAGCATAATAGCTTTGTGCGTTCCTCAGCAAAGCTGAAATTAAATGTCCCCCCTTTCCATTCCGTTTGATCCCCAACATTCAAGAGCCAAATTTGTGGATCATATTGCCAATATGAGCATTTAATGGAGGTATGAATCTATTTTCACCCAAACTAATGTGCTGTTTTGTACCAGAGAGAGCTGACATTTGCAGCAGCCACAATCTATACACATGCAAATGTCCTCATCCTGTCCTCCTTGAGATCCTAATTGTTCACAGCTGCACTCCACTCTTTTGGATAAAACAAGTATTTGCTTATATTCAGGCCAGCTCTGACTCAAGATCACTCACCAAGTGAAAGCATATCATTTAACTATTTCTGTCTCAGAGGAAAACAGATCAATGTCCTCCCAACGATAGAATCTCCAGCTAATCGTGTGGATTTGACTGAAGGTCAGCATGCCAACATTTATAATATTAAGCGGGCTATGAAGTGACACTCATGAAAGCTATCGCTAAAGAGGCTCCTCTAACTTTACATACGCATGATGGGCAGTCATTTTTTTGTACAACAGAGATGTACACAGTCCATTAGGCTGATGTGGCATCTCTACTGGCAACATTTCATTTAGAAGGCAAAGCCCAAAACAAACTAAATGTATACAAACTTTATTTTCCCTCTGCGTCTCTCTCTCTCTCTCTCTTTCTGCCTCTTCCTCACTCTACTTATCTTCCTCTCCCTCTCTCTATCGGTCTCTCTCACTTTCAAATGGACACACAGAGGGTGCAGGCTGGGTTGAAATGTGCCCTGTCAGGGACAGAGCGCAGCATGAGGTGAAGGAACAGCTTCAGCTCCGGCCTGTTTGTCATTAACATTCCTCTGCATTAAGAACAGAGAGAGGGGGAAAAAACACACATCATCTGACCTCATTTTATACAACCCAGCCTTCAGAGCTCAGCCACAGAGGGGCAAAAAAAGGGCTTTTCAGCATAATCTCAAACCACTTCCAATTTATTATTGGAATTGATTCATTAATAAGATGTTCATGGGTTTCATTTACCCTTCAGATATGTGATGAGTGGAGATGTGTACACAAACAAAATCTCCAGGAGCAAGATATCGAAAAACTGGGAATCGGATATTAGCATCATTGCTGGAGTTTGTAAAATGACTTAGTAGGCTACAAATTCACTCTTGGTCGTTTCCATGATTCAGATTATGGATTTTACTATAAAATCCATGCAGGTAAATCTAGTCTACAGTATATCACAGACTTAATGAAATGTGTGTAGATTATTTTGGTGACTTGTTTATGGAAGGATCTGCAGGGGGTGTTAAAAACCCTGTCGTACACCGTGTCTGTGTTGTGCAAATGTCTGCAGATGTACCAGAAAACAGATGACTTGTCCCGTCCGTCTCCCAGGATGTGCATCTTCATTAATGTCCAATCAAAATCCAATTACAGTCGCTATCGGTGCGAATTAAGGCTTTAGCATTAAAATGATACGGCGTGTGGATATATTTCCAATCACTGCAGCATTTAATTATCACCCTGTCAGGATCATTTTTCTGGGAAATTATGGCATGCTTGTAGTTTCAACTCGCCTTAGCATTTTCCCTGTGGCCTATTTACACTAAACTCTGTGAAAACATGCACCCCAGTGAGCCTGCTAAACACCTAAATAAATAAATAATGAGGGCCAGTCAGCCAACAGACAGACACCCCCCAGTAAGCCGACTTCCCATGGCCAACGTGATCAGGAGTCTGTGCCCAGAGCAGTGCTGTGATCCCGGACTGTGCTGCTTCTGCTCCTACAGCCATCGTTGTGGTATGGTTTGGTTGCCTGGCAGGGAAAGAGGGGGAATGATTAGTTGTTTGTAAGTCCCTCTCATATTTACTCCCACTCTGCACAGTCATGGTCAGTGTAGACTACACGTTGTGACAGCCACTATGGAAAGATGGGTGACATCATGAAGTCACATCAGAAGACACTAGGTTATGCTCATATTTAGTTTCAGAGTAGTAATGAGTGGGTATTGGATACTGGGAGAAGTGTGTTGTGGCTGAGACATTGGTCATGTCTGTCATCACAGCTGAGCTGATTATCACAGGGGACTTCTCATCACATCACTCGCTGGCTGGAGCCCAAATGATGGGCCTGGGAATGAGCCAAGCGGATGGGTATTACTCTCACCTTGCATTAGCTATGGGAGCCTATTGACAGCATATTCCTATTTATTTCTATACACTAGCCGGACATTGATCCCAATTGCTGGCAAAGTGAAGTGGTCATCTTGTTACACAATCCAAACATAATCATAACAATATTACCATAACCCTTACTTACTTTCCAATACAATCCATTAGACATGGATAAAAACACGTTTTTCTCCATCAAAGTAATGTAAGACTTTACTCTGAACATGTATTATTTCCTTGTTCATTCTGTACGGGTCATGTGTGGGTGGGCTGGTGGTGGGATAGTGGTGGGCTGTATCCTGTATTCTGACTCTCTTACACACACTTACCCATCTGACAGACCATGATTGAGTGGCTGCAAAGCGTTCCTTCCACACTCTCCCGAAGCACCAGGAAACTCTTACAGCAGCTCCATTATTGCTCTATCACTAGTCGGCCTTAATCTTAATGTGAGACAGATGCAACGTGGTCCTCTGGAAGGGTAAAGCTAACTTTGACACAGAGGCACTCATTTAATCTGGTTAGCCGTAGTTGACAACAATCATCAAAAGTGTCCTTGAAATGAAGCTCTGGGAAGGTGAACTGTCTCGCCTGCTTCTCTTACTCATTCATCAATTGACGTGTGTGTGTGGTGGGGGGGGGGGGCTGCAACCTTTTATCTGCTGGTATCCTTATTGTACCACTAACAAAAAGGAATAGACGCATGTTGAAGTGTTTTTCTTTGTATAGCTTCCATCTTTATCCAAATGCATGCCAGTGAGCAGAGTAAGGTGGTTTCCTATATCTCCCACACCACCTGGCCAGGCTGGGAGGATTTTTAGCTAATTTTGTTTGTTTGGTTCCATGGTGTTATTCTGTAAAGAGCATTGGGAGAGGGCATGCAACATAAACAACATTATACCTTACATGCCCCATTCGCTACTCATGTTGTTCTGTGCTAATAAGCTGAAAGAGTTTCCAGATTGACCCCAAAACACGAGGAGGGCCACAGCTACCAGTTCTTTATTTACAGATCATCCCCCAGCCCTGAAATTCCCACTCAACACAAACATTGGCACCACTGCACTGATGATCTAGGGACTTACCATGAAGTCTGAGAGCGGGTGTCTGTGTTTTCCTAGCCTTGGAGAAATGTCATCAAAAGACAAATATTCGGTACACATGAATACAAATTCAATTATAACATCCTTTACAATGCAGGCAAGATTGATTACATGAAAGTAAACAAAGACCATTATAAAAACTGTAAGTAAGGCCTGGATTCAATCTGATCTTGGCTGTGGACAATGTGCCATTAAAAGGTCATTTCCGATTGAACCAACAGATGCAGTGTTTACCGTGAATGTGGTCTCTGCAAATGCGGGAACATTGCCTTTAAAAGAAACAATGCCTATAACACGTGATCAGAATGAATCCCAGGGATGTGTTAAATATACTAAGCGTTTAATATACTGTATGGTTTAAATCAGTGTCTCCTTAGCATACCACATTTGTTTTTGCAACATTTTTAGCAAGGCACTTGATTTAACCCCAGAAACATTGTTTGAACAAAAATTATATACACACAGCAAAAGTAATTGCCCCAAATTCCAGGAAGAAAAACATGAATGTTGTCTTGTGCTTTCCACCAACCTGCTGTAATCAGGATAGTGCAATAATTAGAGAAAATATGGTTTCTAGGTGTACTCTACATAAATATTCTCTGCCATGCGGTTCAAAATAAACCTACAGTAAGTACTAAAACAGGACTTTCTGAAACACAGACTTAAAAGCTATGTAAACAGATTACTAAAACGTATGAGTAAAAAAACATAATGGAACAAAAACACTCTTTCCCACACTTCTTCCTGGGAATTCAGTCTTGAATAAGTGATGGGAATCTAGGTTCATGTTTATTTTCTGTCTCTTGATAAAAAGAAAAGTAATACGCTTGAATAACCTGGTTTATGGCTTGTCTGTCTCTAATATAATGATATTCTCTAGTTTCAATTGCACTCTACAATAGTTTAAAAAACATAGTAGTTAATGTGGTCTCTCAAGTTTCACTGCTATATTGACTTGATCATCTTGACACAAAAATCCCACACAATAGCCTGGAAAGGTCTATGGCATCTACAGTGGGGCAAAAAAGTGTTTAGTCAGCCACCAATTGTGCAAGTTCTCCCACTTAAAAAGATGAGAGAGGCCTGTAATTTTCATCATACGTACACTTCAACTATGACAGACAAAATGAGAAAAAAATGTTTTATGAATTTATTTGCAAATTATGGTGGAAAATAAGTATTTGGTCACCTACAAACAAGCAAGATTTCTGGCTCTCACAGACCTGTAACGTCTTCTTTAAGAGGCTCCTCTGTCCTCCACTCGTTACTTGTATTAATGGAACCTGTTTGAACTTGTTATCAGTATAAAAGACACCTGTCCACAACCTCAAACAGTCACACTCCAAACTCCATTATGGCCAAGACCAAAGAGCTGTCAAAGGACACCAGAAACAAAATTGTAGACCTGCACCAGGCTGGGAAGACTGAATCTGCAATAGGTAAGCAGCTTGGTTTGAAGAAATCAACTGTGGGAGCAATTATTAGGAAATGGAAGACATACAAGACCACTGATAATCTCCCTCGATCTGGGGCTCCACGCAAGATCTCACCCTGTGGGTCAAAATGATCACAAGAACGGTGAGCAAAAATCCCAGAACCACACGGGGGAACTAGTGAATGACCTGCAGAGAGCTGGGACCAAAGTAACAAAGCCTACCATCAGTAACACACTACGCCGCCAGGGACTCAAATCCTGCAGTGCCAGACGTATCCCCCTGCTTAAGCCAGTACATGTCCAGGCCCGTCTGAAGTTTGCTAGAGAGCATTTGGATGATCCAGAAGAAGATTGGGAGAATGTCATATGGTCAGATGAAACCAAAATATAAATTTTGGGTAAAAACTCAACTCGTCGTGTTTGGAGGACAAAGAATGCTGAGTTGCATCCAAAGAACATCATACCTACTGTGAAGCATGGGGGTGGAAACATCATGCTTTTGGGCTGTTTTTCTGCAAAGGGACCAGGACGACTGATCGGTGTAAAGGAAAGAATGAATGGGGCCATGTATCGTGAGATTTTGAGTGAAAACCTCCTTCCATCAGCAAGGGCATTGAAGATGAAACGTGGCTGGGTCTTTCAGCATGACAATGATCCCAAACACACCGCCCGGGCAACGAAGGAGTGGCTTCGTAAGAAGCATTTCAAGGTCCTGGAGTGGCCTAGCCAGTCTCCAGATCTCAACCCCATAGAAAATCTTTGGAGGGAGTTGAAAGTCCGTGTTGCCCAGCAACAGCCCCAAAACATCACTGCTCTAGAGGAGATCTGCATGGAGGAATGTGCCAAAATACCAGCAACAGTGTGTGAAAACCTTGTGAAGACTTACAGAAAACATTTGACCTCTGTCATTGCCAACAAAGGGTATATGACAAAGTATTGAGATTAACTTTTGTTATTGACCAAATACTTATTTTCCACCATAATTTGCAAATAAATTCATTAAAAATCCTACAATGTGATTTTCTGGAAAAAAAGTATCATTTTATCTGTCATAGTTGAAGTGTACCTATGATGAAAATTACAGGCCTCTCTCCTCTTTTTAAGTGGGAAAACTTGCACAATTGGTGGCTGACTAAATACTTTTTTACCCCACTGTATCTACGTAATTGTGTTAGAACATTAGTGTGTTTACTGTGTGTGTGTGTGTGTGTGTGTGTGTGTGTGTGTGTGTGTGTGTGTGTGTGTGTGTGTGTGTGTGTGTGTGTGTGTGTGTCTGACTGGTTTAGGACCTGGGTCTCTTGCATGCCACAACGCCTAGGCATTCGCCAGGGGAGCTAATGCAAGTCTTCAGGTTTCAGCCAAGGTTACTCATCAAGAACATGTTGTTCATTGAATCACCTCGTTAAATGCAACATGTGCAAGGCAAGGTGAATGCAGTACAGCAATTATTTATGTTTTTAAATTGTTTCACCCATCAGTGAATACGCCAGTATTACAGATTCATAGTTTGATTTGCATGTACACTGAGTGCACAAAACATTAGGAACACCTGCTTTTCCATGACATAGACAGATCAGGTGAATCCAGGTGAAAGCTATGATCCCTTATTGATGTCACCTGTTCAATCCACTCCAATCAGTGTAGATGAAGGGGAGGAGACAGGTTAAAGGAGGATTATTAAGCCTTGAGACAATTAGACATGCATTGTGTATGTGTGTCATTCAGAGGGTGAATGGGCAAGACGTAAGATGTAAGTGCAACTCAATATTAGGGAGGTGTTCCTAATGTTTTGTACACTCAGTGTAAATTGATAAGCACACTGAAAATGCTGTCAACAACTTGGCATGTTCTATTGTGTGGAGTAAGATATCTATATGTTTCTTAGTAGCATTCTGCCTCACGGTGACAAATTGCTGATGGAAAAAAATGTTTTCTAGCAGATTATTACATTTTAGAGTGGTATCATCTTGCAGCTCATGAATATAACAACATTCATATCAATGACAAAGGAGCTGTAAACCAACGGTTGTTAAGAAGTAGAAAAGTATCATAGTTCCCCTGGCCCCACATGGGCCAGACAAACCTCAAAGGCTGAGGAGGTTAGAGAAACCTCTGGGTCCTGATGCCACAGTAGATCTAAAAGGACAGGCTAAGATCTACATTTCCAGAAGTTGAAGACTTCCAGATCTCATTTGAAAGATGTGGAGCCCACAGCATGCCTGCTGGGCCAGAGAGCACATGGGAAGACTTATCCTAACACTCCCTCCATAAGATATGTGAAGAGGCCACGATCCTCTTACCTGTCAAACGGCACTGTTTGTAATTTCCATGCATCATGCTTTGCTGAGGGAAACCTCAGAACACTTGTGATGGTCTGTTAGCAAACAACTTCATGAGAGGAAAACTAACCATGTACATTTGGAAACAGTCAACATATTCAACCGCATGGAACAAAACAAACTTCTATATATGGTAGTCCAAAATCATGTGAATTTACATTTTATTATGTGCTTGATGGGAAAAACTGAACCTTCATGCTTGAATTCTGGCTTATTGTGTGTGTGTGTATATGTGCGTGTGTCTTTGCACGTGCATGTGTGCCTTTCTATATCTTATAATGTGGAGAGCTAATCATTTTCCAGATTGGCTGTTGGCACTGTGGTTTCTTCGACTGAGCTTGGCTTTGCTCTCTGTTAGTTCTGCTTAGGTATTCACCTCCATGTCTTACTACCATGTCTTCATCTCACCCAGATCAGGTGATGTAGGGCCTATAGATGTTTAGAGTCCCTGATAGCTTTGAGTTCAACTATTAAATTATCTCTGGAGCCTGAATAGCTCAGAGATAGCAATAAAGAGGGTGGAGGTGGAGGGAATCGCAGGGGACCCGGGGAGTCATGCTGCCGAGTACTTTGAAGATTGCTGAGAATCAGGGCCCTTTTCGATAAAGAGATTGTTTTCTCAGCTACAAACTTCCATGAAATTTGAAGCACAAAATCAATGGTGTACTTGTACTATGGTGATGCAGTTGCAAGCATGGAATGTGAATGGAAACTGTGGTCCACACACTTCTCTCTTACCATGCAAACCTACACACAATAGCATAATATTTTATATTACAGTCAGAAGGCACCACCCACATGAAATAGCTTTGTTTGCTCCTCGGGGTCTCTTTGAGGTGTACTCTTTCAACTGGTTACGGGCACTGTTACACAGACAATGTCCTCGGCTCCCAGTCTGGACGTGTAGTCAGAGCCCAGGGAGCTGTACAGGATCACAGGCGTGCCGGTGCCAAGTTGTACAGAGAACCAAATGGTCCACCTCCCACTGTCTGCTGCCTGTGGAGAGGGCCCTGGAGAGTGGCTCAGGCTACTGCCGTAGAGCCTGCCTGAGGCCTAGCCCGACACAGTCAACACACAGATTCACTTTCTATCAACTGATAATTAAAAGCACTGCTTGGTCTGCAGGCCACTGTTTCATACCAATATAGTGCAATTCAATCTCCAGTGATGTCAGGGCTTTCCCACTTCTGGACTAAATAGCTTACTGTATATCTGGGAGGACAAAAAGAAACCCAGTGAGCTGTGGGTTACATCTTGTGTAGCATATAAGACTGGTGGCATCCAACCGCCCATGAGTGTATGAGCTTACAGATGCCATAGAGGTGTTGTATAGAGGGGCTGTGTTACCTTTCCTAGGACCTTCACACATTTGCACATAATTAAACACTACAGATTAAAAGGATGTTGAGTAGAAAGGACTTCCTCAGTTAACCTTTACTATGTACAGTACTTAGCACACTGACTCACAAGGCCGTCAGTCCAACCAATTAATATCAAGATATAAAGCGTGATGTAATATTTCAAGATAAGATCTCATTTGTATCACTGGATACCTCACTTAAGAACACATTACCTTTCTATCAAAAGATGGATTACTGTGAACGGGCTGTCCCAGAATGCACTGCAGAGGGAGAGAGGATATAAGCTGATTAGGAAAACTCCTTTTCCTGTACACATCATCCAAGATGGATGAAATGGACTGGCATGCCCGATACCATTTCCCGGAATGTTGCTGTGATTGTTCCTGCTGATTGTAACACTTCTGTTCCCGCAGCTCTTTAAAAGGAAACCTGATCGCTCACAGCCAAAGCTTTCTGCCCAATTCTCCACCCTTTTAACTAAGATGTCTGTGTTGATGTGGTGTACAGTATACAGTATAACGTATTCTGCAGCAGTGCACTTACATCACTGAAATGGATCACATCAACTCGCCTCTGAGCAAAGCAAGGTGAAGCCAGTCAGGAAGAGAGTGTACTTAGCAATAAACTCAGATTAATGTTTCCTGAATAATTTAGGAAGGCACAGTTTTGCTTCTGTTTTTTACATTCTGCTTGGTGAGTAGAATAGTACTTCATACATGAGTGGCAAAACGTAAATCGTCTAGCAAAGGAATAAATGTAATAAGAATGTGTGCCATATAATAATTTGACACTCTGTCATGTTTTACCTCATAATCATTTATTGCAATACATTGCTAGCAGAGCATGATTTATTCAGTGAAAAATATTACGAGAACAAATAAACAGAATATTAACACAAGCTGAACAATGTGAATGTATGGGGATTAGACTTTCAATAGCTGTTTAAGAAACGCAAGATATAATACATAGAAAATAAGCTTTAACAATAGGATATTTGACTCGCTCATTTAAATCGTGTTTTTGTTGTTGAAAATTCATAATTGTGGAAAAGTCTGCTGGAGCATAAAGGAAGGACGAACAAATTATAAAACCAAGCAACCGAGTGTAGTCTTCCTTTATGGGTCAAGGAGACAGAGAATGAGTGAGACAGTGAGCAAGGCCAACAGACATGCCCACAGACCAATCAATTCCTATCACACCATATTTGACAGACACAGCTGATGTTAGCTTGGGGGCACTTGCTCTGAGGGGTCTTAATCGTCAGCTAGAGACATATGGAAAATCAATACTTTGAAGATGGCGAGACAGCTCTGACCATATTTAGCTTGCTCTATATCAACCTTCAGAGTACAAAAGCAGTCATGAAATGGTACAGCTGTGTGATTCTACAGCCATTTTGTGATCTGTTACTTTCCCTGGACTTCTTGTTTGTTGCCACTGTGACTGAAACAATTAGATCCATCAAGACCCTCCTCGTGGGTAGATGCTTACACACAGAGAACCAGTCACAGTCTAAACAGCTCCATAGCTCAGACAGAAGAGGGACCATGGCTACTGATGCAAGTCTTTCACACTGCAAATCAGGTTCCTGCTGTTGCGTTCTCACGCAGTACACCTTGAGTCAGTACTTTAGTCATCCAGATCTGAATGGTAAGTATTGATGGAGGGGGTGAAAATGAACCTCAAAGCCGTGCGAGTCATGCCCTTTGGTATATATTTTTGATCATAAGGTCATAACAACTGATAATGATTTGTGTGTACTTTACTCAACATTAATTTTAAAATGTTGCAGATTAGTATTTGTCAAAAGAAATAAACAGCTAATTTGTTGTTTTTCTACCAGGTGAAAATAAACTGGAATGAAGTGGAACATGCTTTTTTCTTCATATTCCATAAGCTCCTAGCATATGGAGGGATGGGGATTATTTCCTGGGTGTTCAGAAAGAGAGTTTGTGACCTACTTGAGAAATAGTGACGAGAGACAGTCTCCCCACATCACAATGAATCAAAGCTTCTCTCTACACGTGAGGTGCTGCGAGCTCACAGTCACACAACTCAATACACACCCTTTCACATACACAAAAACTAACTGCCACTTATACTGGCAGCATGTAACAGGGTTAAGAATTATTCACTCTCAGATGACTGTGCAAAAACCTACAATTTTATCTATGGACATAACTCTGACGTATGTCAAGTGGTGTAAATGGAGATTTGCATTTCAAGATAATAAAATGTTCTCTAAACATGCAAGTGAAATAAATCATCATGGTGTGAGTAGTTTGTCTCTTGGCAGGTAAAATACTAAGAGGATAGGGTAAAGACTACTTTGGCTTTACTAAGGCGTTGCTAACCAGTGTATTCTCTTTCCATTTCTGTTCTGCACTCCACTATGAAAACCACGAAAACCAAAAGTCGTCGGACACAAGGAAATCAACCCAAAACATTCCGCAATTGCAATCATCAAGTGCAATATCTTTCTGTTTTCAGTTAGTTTATTGAACAGGATACTTTAATAAAATGAATAGTATTTTGTACTATGCTTTTATATCAATTTTTTAAAAACACTTTGACCAGTGCCTTGGCCAATATTGTTTTTATCTGACTTTGACCATTGTTTCAGTGCCACAGAGGAAATAAACTCAGCAAAAAAAGAAATGTCCTCTCACTGTCAACTGTGTTAATTTTCAGCAAACTTAACATGTGTACATATTTGTAAGAACATAACAAGATTCAACAACTGAGACATAAACTGAACAAGTTCCATAGACATGTGACTGACAGAAATAATAATGTGTCCCTCACAAAGGGGGGGATCAAAATCAAATGTAACAGTCAGTATCTGGTGTGGCCACCAGCTGCATTAAGTACTGTAGTGCATCTCCTCTTCGTGGACTGCACCAGATTTGCCAGTTCTTGCTGTGAGATGTTACCCCACTCTTCCACCAAGGCACCTGCAAGTTCCAAGGCATTTCTGGAGGGAATGGCCCTAGCCCTCACCCTCCGATTTAACAGGTCCCAGATGTGCTCAATGTGATTGAGATCCGGGCTCTTCGCTGACCATGGCAGAACACTGACATTCCTGTCTTGTAGGAAATCACACACAGAACGAGCAGTATGGCTGGTGGCATTGTCATGCTGGAAGGTCATGTCAGGATGAGCCTGCAGGAAGGGTACCACATGAGGGAGAAGGATGTCTTCCCTGTAATGCACAGCGTTGAGATTGCCTGCAAGGACAGCAAGCTCAGTCCGATAATGCTGTAACACACCGCCCCAGACCATGACACTTCATCTCCAAATCGATCCAGCTCCAGAGTACAGGCGTCGGCGTAATGCTCATTCCTTTGACGATAAACGTGAATCCAACCATCACCCCTGGTGAGACAAAACTTCGACTCATCAGTGAAGAGCACTTTTTTCCAGTCCTGTCTGGTCCAGTGACGGTGGGTTTGTGCCCATAGGCGACGCTGTTGCCGGTGATGTCTGATGAGGACCTGCATTATAACAGGCCTACAAGCTCACAGTCCAGCCTCTCTCAGCCTATTGCGGACAGTCTGAGCACTGATGGAGGGATTGTGCGTTCCTGGTGTAACTCGGGCATTTGTTGTTGCCATCCTGTACCTGTCCCGCAGGTGTAATGTTCAAATGTACCGATCCTGTGCAGGTGGACGATCAGCCGTCTGTCCTGTCTCCCTGTAGCGCTGTCTTAGGCGTCTCACAGTACGGACATGACAGTACTGGCGACATCTGAAGTCCTCATGCCTCCTTGCAGCATGCCTAAGGCACGTTCACACAGATGAGCAGGGACCCTGGCCATCTTTCTTTTGGTGTTTTTCAGAGTCAGTAGAAAGGCCTCATAACTCTGACCTTAATTGCCTACCATATGTCAGCTGTTAGTGTCTTAACGACCGTTCCACAGGTGCATGTTCATTAATTGTTTATAGTTCATGGGAATTTTACGAAATATCTTTGAAAGACAGGGTCCAGAAAAATGGGCATTTCTTTTTTTGCTGAGTTTACTTTCATTATTTCTTTCAACTGGTACTGGGAACCTTCGGACCAGTCTTGTGAGGCCTGTTCTAGAGCAAAACAACCAACATGTACACTACCGTTCAACAGTTTGGGGTCACTTAGAAATGTCCTTGTTTTTGAAAGAAAAGCACATTTTTTGTCCATTAAAATAACATAAAATTGATCAGAAATACAGTGTAGACATTGTTAATGTTGTTGTAAAAATACTATTGCAGCTGGAAACTGCAGATTTTTAATGGAATATCTACATAGGCGTACAGAGGCCCATTATCAGCAGGCCAGCATCCCGGAGTCGCCTCTTCACTGTTGACATTGAGACTGGTCTTTTGCGGGTATAATTTAATGAAGCTGACAGTTGAGGACTTGTGAGGCATCTGTTTCTCAAACTAGACACTCTAATGTACTTGTCATCTTGCTCAGTTGTGAACCAGGGCCTCCCACTTCTCTTTCTATTCTGGTTAGAGCCAGTTTGCACTGTCCTGTGAAGGGAGTAGTACACAGTGTTGTACGATATCTTCCATTTCTTGGCAATTTCTCTCATGGAATAGCCTTTCTCAGAACAAGAATAGACTGACGAGTGTCAGAAAAAAGGTCTTTGTTTCTGGCCATTTTGAGCCTGTAATCAAACCCACAAATGCCGATGCTCCAGATATTCAACCAGTCTAAAGAAAGACAATTTTATTGCTTCTTTAATCAGGACAACAGTTTATAGCTGTGCTAACATAATTCCAAAGGGGTTTTCTACTGATCAATTAGCCTTTTAAAATGATACATTTGGATTAACTAACACAACGTGCCATTGGAACACAGGAGTGATGGTTGCTGATAATGGGCCTATGTACACCTATGTAGATATTCCATAAAATATCTGCCATTTCCAGCTACAATAGTCATTTACGACATTACCAATGTCTACACTGTATTTCTGATCAATTTGATGTTACTTTAACATACAAAAAATTTGCTTTTCTTTCAAAAACAAGGACATTTCTAAGTGACCCCAAACTTTTGAACGGTAGTGTACATATTCATGAGTGTCTCACCTTTGCACAGAGGGGTTATATTAGTGTGTAGCCCAAACTACTTGGACGCTACAGACAGAAGTTGGCAGATTGGCTGTACCGATCTGCCAACAAGTCCCAAGACGCTTGTGGGGGTCGTGTAGCCGTTCAGACGCTACAGACAATTTTGTGAGAAGACCGTTTTTCGGGATGTCTCATGGTCTGACAAACACAGCTCTAGCTCTGTCACCTTTCACCACAGAAGCAAAAGTGCGACACAGGCGGATGTGATGGATTGAGACGCACCCAATGCAAAACAAACGAATATCTCTAGCTTAGATGACTGATTTTTATGGGGATAGTTGTATTATGCTAATTTGATTTCCGCGGGGGTGCGGACATAGACCTTAGGGGGTTTTAGAAGACAGGCTTCACAGGAGGAGACCTGGACCCCCAGGCAGAGTCATGGGGCCCCAGTCTGGCCACCTCTTGATCCTATCAGTGGGTCGGCCGAGAGCCTGTGGGAGGGAGCCTGTCTCTGTGCCGTTCCCCCCTCTCTCTCCATGTGTGTCCTCATCTTGTCAGGAGCACCTACAGTACAGTGATGAGAGCTGGGAGGAGCATATCCCTCTGGGTAAAACACGACACTCTGCTCCACTCTGCTCCACACGGCACCATTCTGCTCTGCCCTGGTCTGCCTCTCATAGGCTTTGCATTTCAACTCACTTCTGGGGAGATGGAGTGCAATTTCAATTTGCTGTTAGGGCTCTCTCCAGTTCCCCCTATTGAATTCTAACAGGGAGTTTTTTTTTCAAGCGCAATTAGCCAGGCTTTTTTAGGGCAGGGAACTATGTTTAGATCTAATTGCAAATCTTTCTGATCTTTATGAAAGAAAACAAATGCTCCATTATTTTCCCACGGTATCATTTTAATCAGCTCACATGAAAGGATAATATCTTTGTAGAATTAAATAATATCTTTCTGATGTAAAATTCTTCTGTACTACTATGTAAACTTTAAGTCTGGCTATTTGTCCACAAGTAATTTGAATATTATCATGTATCCCAGGAGATTTGGCAAAACCCCAAGTTACTGTAGCACTTGACGAATGCAGTTTGACTAAATCACTCATTTCCCCATGGGCCATTTCTGATGTCCATAAAATCAAAGTAGGAAAGACATGTTGGATATGATTGTGTTCTGAAGAGGCTAAGGAAAAGTGACTATTGAAATACTCACATTTTGGGGTTTCTTTTGAATATTTAGATGGCATGTTACCTAGACATAATTACAATTTAGTTTTACATCTGTTGTGATACTGGTTCTTTCGAGGTGTAACAATCAAGTGATAATGACTGAAATGTACTGAAATTGCAAATGTTACTTGTTCTCTCATTTCTTTTATTTATCATGCTCTTGGATATGCTTACTGCAAGCTACAGTATCTGAAGTATGCATAATCACGACAGCTTTGAATTACACAAATTGAACACCATAAGTAAACCTTCTGTCAGAAAAATCTAAATTCTTGATTTAAAAAACCCTAAGGTCGATGATATCTAATTAGAATAATAAACAATTCCCATAGAAAATGTGTTAGTTTAAGCTAGAGATATCTGTTTTTTTATTGGCTGCATCTCAATCCACCACATCCGCCTGTGTTGCACTTCCGCATTTGCGGTGAAAGGTGACAGAGCTAGAGCGGTGTTTGTCAGACCATGAGGCATCCCGAAATCGGTCTTCTCACAAAGTCGCCTGTAGCGTTCGAACGGTTTGGCCTACTATATGACTCCGCTGTGTGAAGGTGAGACTCTCACGAACATCAACATGTCGGTTATTTTGCTCTAGGATGCCCACAGGCCTAAAAAGACTTGTCTGAAATTCCCGGTACCAGTTGAAAAAATTAATGGAAGCGTATATGGAGACTGTTTAACACCAGACACATGGTATTAAATACAAGTAAATCAGAAATAACAAATGTTTCCTGACTTTCTTTTGATATCTTTTGGGGCTGTTGTTCCTGGTAGTGAATCTGTTATTCAATGCGTTTGTATGGGCTAATTCAAAATCAAATAGCTAAATGATCCTTGGTATGACCTTATTAAAACAATTCCATATAGATTTTTTTCACGTTTTCAAATACTGTTGACAAATAATGCGTTTCCAATTCTTGCATAGATTAAAATAAACACATATGTGTGTAGAATACTTTTTGAAGGTTGCACTGATTAAGATGAGCTAATGCTAAGCTGTTTTCCAGCTATTTGTGGCGCCATGTTTGTTGACATCATACACTTCATTCTGGTTGTCACGTAGGAATCTGTCAGACCAAGTTAAAACAATACGAGGTGAAGGGATAGTTCACTCGAGTGACAACAACTGGGGAACTCGAAAAATACGAGTTTCAGTAAGCTTTATGCACTCCTTGAGTCACCTAGACAAATAAAAAGAATTAGGCACACAGCATGCAGGGTATTCAGATGTGGGTCTCTAGGTCATGTGGCAAAGGTTGTGTTGGCTTTCATTACAGGCCTTCATATAATAGGGGACCGTTGCCTCGCCTACTTTGAAATAGAAACGCCATGCAGATGGCAAATCTATGTTGATACGAGGTGTAATGTGGGCCTTATTTGTAAATCCACCTTTATCTTTAAAGAGTAGCTAATTTCCAGACTTGAAGAAAAAAAATAAACGGTGGGGTTTAAGTTTCAGAGACAAAGTCTTAGCTGACATTGAGAGGGAACCCAATCGCCAGCTGCATGCCTGTGTTTATTTAGCTATCCTTAGTAAGCCAGGCACATGGAGCCAGACCATAAACGTCAAAAGGGGGCTGTGTTTCATCCCAGCCTTCTTGAGTACATTAGTCTATGGACATTACAGAGGTGACATTTCTAGCTTTTAAGGGCACCATGCTGGGATCCAGTCATGCTCCAAATGCACAATGCTCTTAAATTACAGTTTGATTTGGTCCAATATTTCTTTCCTCTTAATGAATCTACATTGTGAACATGAATCTGGTTCTCGTTCCATATTCAAAATTAGTCTCAGGGGTCAACCACTCACCCCTTCAACCATATACCCATTAAAAAGTCATTATGCTACTTTGAAGTCACAATTGCTAGAAACGATCAGTGCAACTAATGTTACAGTGACATTTTCTATGCTGCCCCTGCCCTCCTTTAGCCGTCAAACAAGAGTTCCTTTCCTTCCCTCACTAAGACTGCAATGCGTAAGTTCTAAATTCAGCAAAAAAAATACTATTTTTCAGGTCTTTCAAAGATAATTTGTAAAAATCCAAATAGATCTTCACAGATCTTCAGGCCTTTCTACTGACTCTGAAAACACCAAAAGGTAGATGTCCAGGGTCTCTGCTCATCTGCGTGAACGTGCCTTAGGCATGCTGCAAGGAGGCATGAGGACCGCAGATGTGTCCAGGGCAATAAATTGCAATGTCCATACTGTGAGACGCCTAAGACAGCGCTACAGGAAGACAGGATGGACAGCTGATCGTCCTGGCAGTGGCAGACCACGTGAAACAACACCTGCACAGGATCGGTACATCCGAACATCACACCTGTGGGACAGGTACAGGATGGCAACAACAACTGCCCGAGTTACACCAGGAACGCACAATCCCTCCATCAGTGCTCAGACTGTCCGCAATAGACTGAGAGAGGCTGGACGGAGGGCTTGTAGGCCTGTTGTAAGGCAGTTCCTCACCAGACATCACCAGCAACAACGTTGCCTATGGGCACAAACCCACCGTCGCTGGACCAGACAGGACTGGCAAAAAGTGCTCTTTACTGACGAGTCGTGGTTTTGTCTCACCAGGGGTGATGGTCGGATTCGCGTTTATCGTCGAAGAAATGAGCGTTACACCGAGGCCTTTACTCTGGAGCAGGATCAATTTGGAGGTGGAGGGTCTGTCATGGTCTGGGGTGGTGTGTCACAGGATCATTGGACTGAGCTTGTTGTCATTGCAGGCAATCTCAACGCTGTGCGTTACATCCTCCTCCCTCATGTGGTATCCTCCCTGCAGGCTCAACCTGACACGACCCTCCAGCACGACAATGCCACCAGCCATACTGCTCGTTCTGTGCGTGATTTCCTGCAAGACAGGAATGTCCATGTTCTGCCATGGCCAGTGAAGAGCCCGGATCTCTGTTGGATCTGAGGGTGAGGTCATTCCCCCCAGAAATGTCCGGGGACTTGCAGGTGCCTTGGTGAAAGAGTGGGGTAACATCTCACAGCAAGAACTGGCAAATCTGGTGCAGTCCATGAGGAGGAGCTGCACTGCAATACTTAATGCACCAGATACTGACTGTCACTTTAGATTTTCACCCCCCTCTGTTCAGGGACACATTATTCCATTTCTGTTCGTCACTTGTTCAGTTTATGTCTCAGTTGTTGAATCTTGTTATGTTCACACAAATATTTACACATGTTAAGTTTGCTGAAAATAAATGCAGGTGACAGTGAGAGGACATTTCTTTTTTTGCTGAGTTTATATGAGATGTTTTACTACCAAAGATAAGGGGTTTAGTACATGTAAAAACAAGTTATAATAATAACAAATGTTTCCTCTTCTTTCTTATATCGCTTAGATATAGCACAGACACAACAGAACAAACTTCCTTTAGATTTTTTTTGGGGGGGACTATCTGTTCCATGTAGTGAATCTGTTATTCAATCCGTTTGTAAGGGCTAATAGCAGTAAGGCAAACATCATTTTTCATCAAATAATTATTTTAGATTTTTTTATATATATATATATTTCAAGGGGTCTTAAAATTCTGAATCAAATAGCAAAATGAAGGTATGGTATGGCCTTCTTAAAACAATTCCATATAGCTTAGTAGAACCCCATCCCCCTGGCTTAGACAGGGCTTAGACTCTTATGGGAGAATGCTATACTCTTAGTCATTCCACAGCCACAGTGCCACCTGCCACTAAACTCCCCTTGTTATAGAATTAACTGTGTTACAGGCACAAGGAATACAACTACAACTCAAAACTTAAACTCTATATTCTCCTGTAGTCAAGGTGCAACATATGCTGGACAATGTTAAGCTATTAATTTTCTTCATCAATTTGGATAATTGGTGGTGAACTAATTAGTTCATTTAAAATCAAAATTCAGTCTGTTTCACATCTCCCAGTGCCTGATAGTTTTAATTACTTAATGAAGCTTACATTTATTTATTGTTTGTGGTTTGCTGTTGGAATTGAACAAAACCTCTATGATATAACATCAGAGATTACACTATTACAAATAATCATTCATGCTTTGCCTCTCTCTCCCTCTCCCTCTCTCTCTCTGTTGCTAAATGACAAAAGTAATTTGCACATGCATTAGGATATTTAATAAGGTGACTTCAGTAGGTTTATTCTTTCTGAAAAATTCCCATATTGTGATGGCAACTGTGTAAAGATCGACACTGACAACAGAGAGGATATGTAACATTACATGATGTGTTACACTATCAAGTAAAGAAATATGTACAGGGTAAAACTTAAAGTGTTTGCCTGTTTTAGCTCTGGTTTCTTTTGCCATGTGTTTCCACATATTCTCTGGAGAAAAATAAAATCTAAACCAATACGGGCCTAATTTAATCAACTTCAAAATATACAGGTCAATTGGCATATGTACTTTGGGTAGTGGACCATTCCTTGATATACACGGGAAAATGTTGAGTGTGAAAAACCCAGCAGCGTTACAGTTCTGGACACACTCAAACCGGTGCGCCTACTACCATACCAAATCAAATCAAAGTTGATTTTTACCTTACAGTGAAATGCTTACTTACAGGCTCTAACCAATAGTGCAAAAAAGGTATTAGTTGAACAATAGGTAAGTAAAGAAATAAAACAACAGTAAAAAGACAGGCTATATACAGTAGCATTAGTCAGACTGATTGAGATAGTATGTACATGAATGTATAGTTAAAATGACTATGCATATATGGTAAACAGAGAGTAGCAGCAGCGTAAAAAGAGGGGTTGGGGGGGGCACACAATGCAAATAGTCCGGGTAGCCATTTGATTACCTGTTCAGGAGTCTTATGGCTTGGGGGTAAAAACTGTTCAAAGGATCTTCCATCTTGTGTCTTGCCCATTCATCCTCTGAATGGCACACTGATTTAACAAGTGACATCAATAAGGGATCATAGCTTTCAACTGGATTCCCCTGGTCAGTCTACATATGTCATGGAAATGTTTTGTACACTCAGTGTACTCTAAGGTACATTTTTTAAGATGTCCTAAGATTACATACATTTCCTAATATGTTTTTGACCCACGAACAAAAAGACTGGAATTCAATCAGTACATACGCTGGTTGTTTAATGCAGTTCGTGCTGTATTAAGGGCCAAAACATCTTGAGCTGTGGAACCCATAGTCGGTGTAGACATATCTATAGCTAACTTTGTGTTTGCTTTGAAGCAATTGAAACCCAGCCAGGGGTGTTAGAAGTGACATCTGCTTTCATATTTTAAGAATAAATGTTTTCGGGGTGTTTGATCATTTTCTCTGTGTATTTTGGGCTATATTTTATATGAAACCCACTCATTGAGGTGATTTCTGAATTAAATAATGTCAAGTAAAGTAAAAGTAATTGATTAAAATTAGACGTTTAACATCAGTATGTTGTCACTAAATGCTTAATAAAAATGAGCCTGACTGTCACGACTCCAGCTGAAGTTGGCTCCCCTGCCTGTTCGGGCGGTGCGCGGCGGTCGTCGTCACCGGCCTACTAGCCGCCAGATCCCTTTTTCCTTTTCTGTTTAGTTTAGTCGCACCTGTTCCTATTTGTGTTTTCTTGATTTTCTAGCCTATTTAAGCTTGTTAGGCTCTAGTTTGTGTGGGATTATTTTGTGTTCATGTTTAGTGTTGGATGTGGTTTTGTGCTCCAGACCGTTTTACCCTGTGTTTTGGGTTGGTCAGTGTTTTCCGCCCTGTGTTTGGGCATGACCGTTTGTGCCGGAATAAATTACCTATTTTTCTTGAACCCTCTGCTCTCTGCACCTGACTCCTACCTTCCACTCCTATTCATCCGTGACAGAATCCCACACCTTTTACTATCGAGTCAGCAGGAGCAGCCGCACCTCCTCACACCACCATTCTTCACCGGATTGGGTCGGCTATGGATCAGATGATGGAGAGGATGGACCGATGGGAGAGGAGTGTCCTTCCTACCTCTCCTCCAGCGCCCCTTCCACCAGCACCACCTACCCTTGCTTCAGCGTCATGCTCCAGTGCCCTGCGTCTGGCGCTCCCCAGGGAGTACGATGGGATGGCGGCTGGGTTGTCAGGGGTTTCTCCTACAACTGGAGTTGTACCTAGCTACCGTTCGTCCGACTCCCTCAGGGGAGGAGAGCGTGAGCGTCCTCGTCTCCTGTCTGACGGGGTGGGCCAACGCAGTGTGGAATGGCCCAGACTCGGCGAGGGATCACTACCCTCGCCACCTGCGACAGGAGACGAGGAGCGCGCAGGACTTTGCACTTGAGTTCCGGACCTTGGCCGCAGGGGCGGGGTGGAACGACAGGGCTTTGATGGACCACTACCACCACCGTTGTAGCCTCAGGGAGGATGTCCGCAGGGACCATGCGTGTCGGGACACCACCATCTCCCTGGATAAACTGTTTGACATGTCAATTCGTCTGGACAACCTGCTGGCTGCCCGCGAGCGTCCAGAACGGGCCCTGTCGATTCCAACTCCAGGCCCTCCTGCTCCCATGACCATGGAGTTAGGGGGGGCTGCATCGAGGGGGACCGGAGGAGAATTTTCCTTCTGCATCAGTTGTGGTCGGCGAGAACACACCGCCGATCTGTGCTGGAGGAGCTCGTCTGGGTGTCAGGAAGGCAGGCAGAGCATTACTCGTTCACCTCAGGTGAGTCAGCACCAGACTCACCCAGAACTTCCTGTCAGCCATATGTTTTTGTTAACTTATTTTCCTGGGTTTCCTCCCTCTCTACAGCATAAGGCGTTAGTCGATTCAGGCGCAGCTGGGAACTTCATGGATCCAACCTTTCCCCGTGCACGCCTTAGATAGCCGACCATTAGGGTCAGGGCTGGTCAGGGAGGCCACGGTTCCACTGGACATGGTAACGCAGGGGGATAATAAGGTGCGGATTAGTCTCTTCCTTATCGATTCACCTGCATTTCCAGTGGTGCTGGGAATTCCCTGGCTAGCTCATCACATTCCGGTTATTTCATGGAGACAGGGGGCTCTTCGAGGGTGGTCAGAGGTGTGTTCAGGCAGGTGTATAGGAGTTTCCGTAGGTGCGACTACGGTGGAGAGTTCAGGCCAGGTTTCCACTGTGCACATTCCCTCTGAATATGCCGATTTGGCTATCGCCTTCTGTAAGAAGAAGGCGACCCAATTACCACCCCATCGTCGAGGGGACTGCGCGATAAACCTCCTGGAGAACGCTACACTTCCTAGGAGTCACGTGTACCCGTTGTCCCAGGAGGAGACAGTGGCTATGGAGACATACATCACTGAATCTCTGGGACAGGGGTACATTCGGCCCTCCACGTCACCCGTCTCCTCGAGCTTCTTTTTTGTGAAGAAGAAGGAGGGAGGTCTGCGTCCGTGCATTGATTATAGCGGTCTAAATTCAATCACAGTGGGGTCTAGTTACCCACTACCTCTCATCACCACGGCGGTGGAATCATTTCACGGGCCGCGTTTCTTCACAAAACTGGACCTTAGGAATGCGTATAACCTGGTGCGTATCCGGGGGGGAGATGAGTGGAAGACCGCTTTTAGTACTACATCTGGCCATTATGAGTACCTTGTCATGCCATATGGGTTGAAGAATACTCCAGCCATTTTCCAATCTTTCGTAGACGAGATTCTCCGAGACCTGCACGGGCAGGGAGTGGTAGTGTACATCGATGACATACTGATCTATTCTGCCACACTGACTGCTGGAGCATGACCTGTACGTCAAGGCTGAGAAATGTGTGTTCTCCAAACGAGCCGATTCCTTTCTGGGTTATCGCATTTCCACCTCTGGGGTGGTGATGGAGTGTGACCGCGTTACAGTCGTGCGTAATTGGCCGACTCCGACCACGGTAAAAGAGGTGCAGCGGTTTTTAGGGTTTGACAATTACTACCGGAGGTTTATCCAGGGTTTTGGTCTGGTGGCTGCTCCCATTACCTCACTGCTGAAGGGAGGACCGGCGTGCTTGTGCAGGTCAGCAGAGGCGGGCAGGGCTTTCAGTCATCTGAGGGAGCTGTTCACCAATGCGCCCGTGTTGGGGCATCCGGACCCTTCTTTAGCGTTCATAGTGGAGGTGGACGTGTCCGAGGCTGGGGTAGGAGCCGTGCTGTCACAGAGCTCGGGCGCACCACCAAAGCTCCGCCTTTGCACTTTTTTTCCCAAAGAAGTTAGGTCTGGCAGAGCGAAACTATGACGTGGGGGACCGGGAGTTGTAAGCTGTAGTCAAGGCTCTGAGGGTGTGGAGACATTGGCTTGAGGGGGCAAAGCACCCTTTCCTCATCTGGACTGACCATCGTAATCTTGAGTATATCCGGTTCCGGTTCACCATCTCATACCGGCCAGGCTCCCAAAACATGAAGGCCGACGCGCTGTCCCGCCTATATGATACAGAGGAGCGGTTCATCGAGCCGACCCCCATCCTTCCACCTTCATGTCTCATGGCACCGGTGGTATGGGAGGTGGACGCGGAAATCGAGAGGGCATCACGGTTGGAGCCTGCACCCCCCTCAGTGTCCAGCAGGGGCTTAGTACGTGCCGCGGGCTGTCCGTGATAGCTTAATTCATTGGGCCCATACTCTACCCTCCTCGGGTCATCCTGGCATCGAGAGGACAGTGCGGAGTCAACGTGGCCCACGTTGGTAAAGGACGTGAGGTTTTATGTCTCCTCCTGCTCGGTGTGCACTCAGAGCAAGGCTCCCCGACACCTGCCTAGAGGGAAGTTACAGCCCCTCCCCGTTCCGCAACGGCCGTGGTCACACTTGTCGGTGGACTTCCTCACCGACCTTCCCCTGTCCCAGGGAAGTACTACGATCCTGGTCGTTGTGGATCGGTTTTCTAAGTCCTACCGTCTCATCCCGTTGCCCGGTCTCCCTACGGCCCTGCAGACTGTGGAGGCTCTGTTTACCCATGTCTTCCGGCACTATGGGGTGCCTGAGGACATCGTTTCTGATCGGGGTACCCAGTTCACGTCCAGAGTTTGGAGGGTGTTTATGGAGAGGCTGGGGGTCTCGGTCAGCCTGACCTCGGGTTTCTGCGGTCGTATTGCCGGGGCCGGCCTGGTGAGTGGGCGAGGTATGTTCCATGGGCAGAGCTCGCTCCGCCCTGTGTTTGGGCATGACCGTTTGTGCCGGAATAAATTACCTATTTTTCTTGAACCCTCTGCTCTCTGCACCTGACTCCTACCTTCCACTCCTATTCATCCGTGACAGAATCCCACACCTTTTACTATGGAGTCAGCAGGAGCAGCCGCACCTCCTCTCCCATCGATGGAGGAGAGGGTCCTCCATCACACAACCATTCTTCACCGGATTGGGTCAGCTATGGATCAGATGATGGAGAGGATGGACCGATGGGAGAGGAGTGACCTACATACATGTCTTGTTTGTCTATAATTTCTCTGCAATTTACTGTACCTTTTTTCAGAGTGGGTGTATGTAGCATAATATACAAGATTAACAGGATTCTACTTACAGTAATTAAATCAACGCGCCCTCTAAAAATAAAAAAGTTGAGTCTGTTTGTGCAGACTGCATGTGTGTGTGTGCATGTGTGTGTGTGTATGTGCATGTGTGAGAATGATTATTGCCAAGCTGGTCTTTCCCCGGTGTTAGCTCCTGAGCTAAGCAACAGCACCGCACAGCAACACCACAGTGAGGATCATTTGTCTCCCTTCTTTCAAGTGCATCTATCCAAACTACATATGGCAGTAAGAGGTTTATTAGGACATAAAGTAAAACAGGCTATCATCATGATGATACAACGCCATAATATTTCATTTTGTGATGCAAAAATACCAACTATATTGTCATTATAGCGTCATGCTTCAAGAATTGTTACAATTGTATTACCATTCACAGACATGGTATTATAAGAGAGGAATTTAATAACAGCTAATTGTCAAAAGCAGTTCTGGTGTTTAGTTGTCTTGTCTGGTAGCAGCACAAAATGGGATATTGCTTACTAAAGTACTAAAAAGCAATTACTGATAAGACAATGTCTTGCTTTTTAAATGATGTCTCTGTCTGGTTGCGGGAACAGACATCATCAATGAGAGAACTAGTGCCAGTGATCTGTGGCTATTCATCTAAGGAAAGTCCGATAATTTATAATCAGAATCTCACGCAATTATTTCTACCAGGGAACAACATTTTGAAACAAGATAATCTCGTGGAGTAAAAAAAGCAGGAAAAATGAATATATTGCCAATAAGACTAAGAGGCCTCTGGAAAATTATCAACAAGACCACGATAAAATCAAATAAATGTTTTGCATTTCATCCATGAATTATTGGCCGAGAGAACAACTCCCTCTAGGTATGGGGTATTTAATCTCCTTCTCACAAGTGAGAAATTCACATCTCTCGTATCACGTGTTGGGCTTACTGGAACAACTGCTGATATGAAAACCTTTGAGGTACTGTATCTATTGGAGGAAGAACCTCTGTGTCAATTGGATGAACTAGGTATACAAAGATCCAGATAATGTCTTTTCAGTTCATGAATTAAACTCAGAGTCAAGTTTTGCTATTAATCCAGTATCTACTACACCATCAAAATAGTCTAAATAATGTCATCATTGGTTAGATTGGCTTGTTATACACTAATTTCTCAGATATTAGAATGATAAAATATGAAACTGCATGTCTATTCCTGAAGAGAACTTCCCAAGGTAAGAAAACAAAGGTTTTCAGATATATTCATTGAAAGACAAAACTGAGCAGACGTTCCACTCTGTCACACCAACATGCTGAGTCTCCACCTCTGAGAGACTGCAATCTAGAAGATCTCTCTTTGGCTGTGGAATTAGGTTCCTTTTGATTTGGGGGCTTTAGAGAGGAGTGAAAGCACCAGCACTCCTGGAGGAATATCCTGACATGGCCATTGTCTCTGCTGCCTGCGGCATAAAGCCAAAGGTAGCCACAGAGGGTGAGCACTCTCTTTATCCACCAGCTATACACGAGGCCCATGCAGTGCCTGGAACAAGAGACTGCCCTAAAGATAAATAACAGAAGATACATACAATGAAAGAATGACTGCCCATCAGTGGTGGGAAATAATCAAAGCAGTTGTTCACTTTTAATGATATTCAGGAACAAGTAAAGTACAATGACTGGGGGAAAAAAATGGTTAACTTACATTGGTTTAAGTTATTTTGTCTGTTTTATTTGTAAATAATTAATTATGATTATGCATATCACCATTTACGTTCTACTTTCAGATGTTTAGGGTGATGTTACGTTAGAGTTTGAATGTCAGTATTTTCTATGTTCAGCCAAACCCTTACAGTAGGTTTTACAGGTTCTCTGAAATGGTGTTGGCTTTCACAGATATTGTTAAAGGTATGTATTATGCATCGTTGCACAACGCATCCAGGGATGAGAATGTATAAGTTCTCGGAAAATGTACGTTTGCAAGTCATTCCCAAGTTATTAGTCGGATGATAAATGCTGATGTTTGACACTTAAATGAAACCAGTATGCTTCTTACTTCTTGCGTCTTGCTGTGGGTGTACAGGTAGGTCAATGTGATTTACACTGTGATAATTATACTTTGTATGGATTATAAAGAACCTGAAGCAATCTTTAATAACTCCAAAGAGGTTTTGTAGGCACACAAAACATTATGGACACCGGCTCTTTCCATGACATAGACTGACCAGGTGAATCCAGGTGAAAGCTATGATCCCTTATTGATGTCACTTGTTAAGGGGAGAAGCGGTTATAGAAGGATTTTTAACCTTTTTAATTTTTTTAATTTATCCGTTATTTTTCCAGGTAAGTTGACTGAGAACACGTTCTCATTTGCAGCAACGACCTGGGGAATAGTTACAGGGGAGAGGGGGGGGATGAATGAGCCAATTGTAAACTGGGGATTATTAGGTGACCTTGATGGTTTGAGGGTCAGATTGGGAAGCTTGAGACAATTGAGACATGCATTGTGTATGAGTGGCATTCAGAGGGTGAATGGGCAACACAATAAGTGCCTTTGAACGAGTTATGGTAGTAGGTGCCAGGCGCACCGGTTTGTGTCAAGAACTGCAGCACTGCTGGGTTTTTCATGCTCAACAGTATCCCGTGAGTATCGAATTGGAGTCAACAGGGGCCAGCATCCCTGTGGAACACTTTCGACGCCTTGTAGAGTCCATGCCCCGGGGGGGGTCAACTCAATATTAGGAAGGTGTCCATAATGTTTTGTATACTCAGTGTGCAATACACATTGGATCAACTGTGATTGTCATAAATGTCTATAACATTCTATTTTTTTATTTTTTTATTTTACCTTTATTTTACCAGGCAAGTCAGTTAAGAACAAATTCTTATTTTCAACGACGGCCTAGGAACAGTGGGTTAACTGCCTGTTCAGGGGCAGAACGACAGATTTTGTACCTTGTCAGCTCGGGGATTTGAACTTGCAACCTTTTGGTTACTAGTCCATATACGACGACAACAGAAAAATACTTTTTTAAACGTATTCTATACACACCACATCTCCACATTCTCTCTGACATTGATAATATCTTTTGACAAATAGCACAATATTCTCTGAGCACTGTAAAAGTCTCAAGGGTGAGCCAGAAAGCTGTGATATAACCTTTTCATGGACAACGCCTCAGCACTTTAATTGTCTTCTCCCTTAAAACCGCTTGACCTTCATTCCTTTGTGTCATAATGATTTGCTGCTGCCACTGCCCTGCTCATTTTCTCCCATCAGCATCGAGACAGGGGCCTGAGAGTCTAATTGCAGTCAAAACAACAAACAACGCCATGTTGACAATCAGGCCTTATTAGATTCCTGAGTGCATTTACCATTCCTGGCACACAGAGAGGCAGCGGTGGAATGAAGTCCATTAATATGTGCAGCATACCAGCATATTATTGAGGCTTTAAAGGGAGGGGAAGATTGCTGTGTCCGCTGTGACTTCATGGTCTGAAATAAATAAATCAAAATACATTGAAATAAATCAAAAAGAAAAAAAAAATAGTGCAATGGGTCAATGATACGGGAGTCATTGTTTGTGCATCTGGCAAACAGGTGGCTTTCTGATAAAATATTAGACTTAATGGGTTTAGTGAGGGGTGGGATGGCAGTGGTGTAAAACTAATGGATGGCTGTGACAGGTCACACATTTCCCAAACAAATGAAACAAGTAATGTGGTTAACCAGCACTAACCCACAAGCCTTTGGCCAATGAGAGGTAAACCAACTCCACTTAGAGATGGGCTGTTAATTAGTGAGACAAGACGAAGACCACATCTGCCTTCTTCTAATGTGAGGTGTCCTAGGCCTCTTGTTAATAGATAATACAGTTATAGACACCTGCACAGCTATACAGGTTAATGAGGCAGTAAAGTAAAACACCCTCTTTCTTCCATAATGAGTAGATGTAAAGCTTCCATACACTGCCTCAAACTAAAGATCTAAATTTTCAAAAGGGTATTGAAATGAAGATGCATTATCAAGGTTAATTGGAACATTGGTGCTATTTATCAGGGTCTTCACCATCTGTAATGTTTCATGTCTTTCATGTCTTCATGTCTTTCATGTCTCAGGTTGTGGTACTGATTGATAACTGTAGCTGTTTATCTGTGTCTAATGCCAAACAATGTCCAGATCCATTGACACAACGTGGAGCTGACTTGTAAATCAAGACCAAAAAGAAGAGAAATTGACACAGACGGTATGAGTTTGCCTAGGCAACAGTCAGCTTCCACCACAGGGAACTCAACATTGGAAAGGCTTTTTCATACCCCACCTCCAACTGCTCTTAAATGCAAGTAAAACTAAATGCATGCTCTTCAACCGATAACTGCCCGCACCTACCCCGCCCGTCTAGCATCACTAATCTGAACGGTTCTGACTTAGAATATGTGGACAACTACAAAGACCTAGGTGTCTGGTTAGACCGTAAACTCTCCTTCCAGACTCACATCAAGCATCTCCAATCCAAATCGGCTTCCTATTTCACAACAAAGCATCATTCACTCATGCTGCCAAACATACCCTTGTAAAACTGACTATCCTGCCGATCCTTGACTTCGGCGATGTCATTTGCAAAATAGCCTCCAACACTCTACTCAGCAAATTGGATGCAGTCTATCAGAGTGCCATCCATTTTGTCACCAAAGCCCCATATACTACTCACCTCTGTATGCTCTCGTTGGCTGGCCCTCAATACATATTTGTTGCCAAACCCACTGGCTCCAGGTCATCTATAAGTCTTTGCTAGGTAAAGCTCCACCTTATCTCAGCTCACTGGTTACCATAGCAGCACTCACCCATAGCAGGCGCTCCAGCAGGTATTTTTCACTGGTCACCCCCAAAGCCAATTCCTCCTTTGGCCGCCTTTCCTTACAGTTCTCTGCTGCCAATGACTGGAACGAATTGCAAAAATCACTGAAGCTGGAGACTCATATCTCCCTCACTAACTTTAAGCATCAGCTGTCAGAGTAGCTTACAGATCATTGCACCTGTATATAGCCCAACTGTAAATAGCCCACCCAACTACCTCATCCCCATATTGTTTTGTTTTTTTGCTCCTTGGCACCCCAGTATCTCTACTTGCACATTCATCTTCTGCTCATCTATCACTCTAGTGTTTAACTGATAAATTGTAATTATTTCGCCACTATGGCCTATGTATTGCCTTACCTCCTTAATTTTATTTAAATTGCACACACTGTATACAGACTTTTCTATTGTTATTTACTGTACGTTTGTTTATTCCATGTGTAACTCTGTGTTGTTTGTGTTGCACTGCTATCTTGGCCAGGTCGCAGTTGTAAATGAGAACTTGTTCTCAACTGGCCTACCTGGTTAAATGAAGGTGAAATAAAAAATAAATTTAAAAAAGGTGTTGCATCAAATACATTTTCCACAATTCATTTCAAATTCTGGTTGATTTGTAGTCAAAGGAATCTATATTTCCAAGCATGCCTAATGATGAACTTTATTAATTGGAAGATTCAGTACGTTCCCAAGATATAGTAAAACTATGACTGAATATGAAGTCAACTGATATTCCCAAGAATACTGTAACTCTAAAGCAAAGAGGGTCAACCTTAAGCCTATGCAACCTTTCATCAATATATGTCGAAAATTATTCAGTTCATTCCAAACAACATTAAACACATTAAATAACTAATTAAGTTCAAATGCAATGCTAATTTGAAGGATACATTTCAGTTCCACAAGTCTCTAGCAGTTGTAACTGACCATCGAATTAAAATCAAGTCTCTTTTTCACAATGACAAATGACTGGTGTTTGATTTAAAGCAGCATACTGCAGTGCATACCACTAGTCTTGAGACTGTAAATTCACAATTAATTATTTGATTTACCCAATACAATATTGGGGAACCATAGCAAGAATCAATGGCTGTTTGATTTGATTTCCTTTATGACTAAACATTCAGTGATGTCTTTATAGCATCATCAGCATCACATGGATATGCTAGTAACCAGTTTAAGATCTCACACGCACACCCTATGATTTGGTTAACTCGAGCCTAAGAGGGGAATCTGTCTACAAACAGAGAGTAGAATAAACAGGAGTCCTTTATGTAGGGGCGGCACGTAGCCTAGTTGTTAGAGCGTTGGGCCAGTACCCGAAAGGTTGCTAGATCGAATCCCCGAGCTGACAAGGTAAAAAAATCCATCGTTCTTCCCATGAACAAGGCAGTTAACCCACTTTTCCTAGGCCGTCATTGTAAATAAGAATTTGTTCCGAACTGACTTGCCTAGTTAAATAAAAATGTACAACATCACACGTTGCAAGAATATATACCAAGAACTAGCAGTAAAGCAGTATTACCTATTTAAAGTGAAGTCATATTTAGGCTTATCTGTGGAGCAATGGCAATCCTGCTACTAGTAAGATTATGTTAATGCAATATTGTTACTACTATAATTACACCATTACTACACAGGTATAAGAACAACCTGACAAAGTTACACCTAAAAAGTTTAAGAAATTGTGTGAGTAGGAATGACAGTTAAAGGTATCAAACCACACAAAATACATACTTTTGGGAGAACAGCATCTGCTTCCCCCGCTGTGAGCATTCCAGTGGGGCTGTGGTGTCAAGGTGGTCCTGTCTAATCTGCTGTTCACTTTGAAGTCAGGTTGGGTACTGTACCTGCTCTCCATCACTGTCATACAGGGTATGCAAGAGGCTAACTGTGCATCCATGCATCACAAGACCACCATGCTCAGTCACTTGACTAAACCATTCTTGGAGTGCTCTGCTGCCTGCAACAAAGCCACAACTGCTAATGCATCACACACAGTTTATTCCCCAACTGCAAAACCTGATGTTGTATTCATATTTATATGTATAATATGGTAAGGTACTGGGTATGTTTAAAAATAAGGAGCGTTACTGTTGTTTCAACAGTAAAGAAATGCATACAGTATATGTGATACAGAAAATAACACTGTAGGTGCATCTATGCTGCACAGTAATGTAAAACATATTAACCTATAAACATATTTCCAGCTCCGGATTAGGCCTAAATTTGGGAATTTAGTAGGGCTGTTACGGGGACCGTATTTGACTTCAATATCTAAAACAGGCAATGCCTTCTCAAGTACAAAGTGGGAAACCGAGTGAAATTCTACCAAGGTCAATTGATTTCCGTGCATAAAATACTTAACAACTTGATATTCAGAAGAATGGAACAACATATTGCGTGAGCTTAGCTCAGCATTTGCGCTTTACAACACTAGCGTGTTGTATTTTCAAAAGGGCTTAACTAGAAAGTGCCTCTCCACATTACTCTACCTGCACAAGAGACTACCAGAATGGTTTGCACTCTGAATATAATGTACAAATACTGTGCACATGTTATGCCTTCATTTCAGAATATATTCTGAATTTCAGTTACATGAAAAGGATTTTGGCCTTTATGCCAGTATTTGTCTGTGGCAGATGCTGGTAGTCTGGGAAGGAAGCAGGATGACACCAGCGGGTTCTGGAAAAGGTACACTCATAGAAAAAAAGGTGGTATCTAGAACCTAAAGGGTTCCTCGGCTGATCCTTTGAAAAGCCCTTTTTGGTTCCAGGTAGAACCTTTTGGGGTTCCATGTAGTACCCTTTTCCTACCAAATCAAACCCACCCAACCCCCCATGCTCTAACAGAACACACACGGATCCCCTACCAAATCAAACCCACCCCAACCCCCATGCTCTAACAGAGCCCCACCCCAAAACCAGACTGAAAGCAGACATGATATACAATCCACAGAGGGTTCTACATGGAACCATAAAGGGTTCTATATACAAAGATGGTTGTGTCCAATGTTATTTACATTTTACCACTGTGACGCGTCTCCATGCATATCCACTTTCTATGCATATCCCAACAGCCCACTACCGAATCTTACACCAATATATATGATTTCCAAAACGGAGTTCATCAAACTCAGCATGTACAGTTGAAGTCGGAAGTTTACATACACCTTAGCCAAATACATTTAAACTCAGTTTTTCACACTTCCTGACATTTAATCCGAGTAAAAATTCCCTGTCTTAAGTCAGCTAGGATCACCACTTTATTTTTATGAATGTGAAATGTCAGAATAATAGTTGAGAGAATGATTCGTTTCAGCTTTTATTTCTTTCATCATATTCACAGTGGGTCGGAAGTTTACATACACTCAATTAGTATTTGGTAGCATTGCCTTCAAATGTTTAACTTGGGTCAAACGTTTCGGGTAGCCTTCCACAGGCTTCCCACAATAAGTTGGGTGAATTTTGGCCCATTCCTCCTGACAGAGCTGGTGTAACTGAGTCAGGTTTGTAGGCCTCCTTGCTCGCACACGCTTTTTCAGTTCTGCCCACAAATTTTCAGGTCAGGGCTTTGTGAAGGCCACTCCAATACCTTGACTTTGTTGTCCTTAAGCCATTTTGCCACAACTTTGGAAGGACGCTTGGGGTCATTGTCCAATTGGAAGACCCATTTGCGACCAAGCTTTAACTTCCTGACTGATGTCTTGAAATGTTGCTTCAATATATCCACGTAATTTTCTGTCCTCATGATGCCATCTATTTTGTGAAGTGTCCCTCCTGCAGCAAAGCACCCCCACAACATGATGCTGCTACCCCCGTGCTTCACGTTTGGGATGGTGTTCTTCGGCTTGCAAGCCTCCCCCTTTTTCCTTCAAACATAATGATGGTCATTATGTCCAAACAGTTCTATTTTTGTTTCATTAGACCAGAGGACATTTCTCCCAAAAGTACGATCTTTGTCCCCATGTGTAGTTGCAAACCGTAGTCTGGCTTTTTTATGGCAGTTTTGGAGCAGTGGCTTCTTCCTTGCTGAGCGGCCTTTCAGGTTATGTCGATATAGGACTCGTTTTACTATGGATATAGATACTTTTGTACCTGTTTCCTCCAGCATCTTCACAAGGTCCTTTGCTGTTGTTCTGGGATTGATTTGCACTTTTCGCACCAAAGTACATTCATCTCTAGGAGACAGAACGCGTCTCCTTCCTGAGCTGTATGACAGCTGCGTGGTCCCATGGTGTTTATACTTGCGTACTACTGTTTGTACAGATGAACATGATACCTTTGGCGTTTGGAAATTGCTCCCAAGGATGAACCAGACTTGTGGTCTACAAATATTTCTCTGAGGTCTTGGCTGATTTTTTTGATTTTCCCATGATGTCAAGCAACGACGCACTGAGTTTGAAGGTAGGCCTTGAAATACATCCACAGGTATACCTCCAATTGACTCAAATGATGTCAATTAGCCTATCAGAAGCTTCTAAAGTCATGAAATCATTTTCTGGAATTTCCCAAGCTGTTTAAAGACACAGTCAACTTAGTGTATGTAAACTTCTGACCCACTGGAATTGTGATAGAGTGAATTATAAAGTGAAATTATATAGTGAAATAATCTTTCTGTAAACAATTGTTGGAAAAATTACTTGTGTCATGCACAAAGTAGATGTCCTAATCGACTTGCCAAAACTATAGTTTGTTAACAAGACATTTGTGGAGTGGTTGAAAAACGAGTTTTAATGCCTCCAACCTAAGTGTATGTAAACTTCTGACTTAATCTGTATATCTTATTAATTCTACTTTCAGTAGAGACATTTACATGTTAAGAATATACATTTTAATTTTATTTTCCTTTCCAATTTTTTGTGGTTTCAGCAGAATAAGAAATCAATGTAATGCTTTATTGGGAGGGCTTTTTCACATGAAAATACAATCCCAAATTGAGGCTAACAGCCAACAGTCCTGCACATAAGGAGTGTGTGTCTAATTTGAAGGGCCTCTGGACATGGAGTATAGCAGATACACTCCATTTATTCACTCTCTCACTTTATTAGAGAAGATTTGTACGGATTTGCACAAGACCCTGCAATAACCACACTAACTACTATAACCTACAGCACTGTGTCTAATCAGATTTATATTTGAATATATTCATGTGTTATGTTTTAATATGGAACAGTTTCTAATGGCACTGTAATTTTGATGTAACTTTACAATGTCTCCTCAGTGAAGAGAGTCTAATGGTTGAAAGGATGGCACCAGTCTTAAAAAATGAATTTGACACACATTTCTGCTATTCATAGGGAAAATGGGCCATGGCGTCCTGGAATGGGGAAACTTTCACATTCTTCTATTTTCCCATTTGTTGTCCTCTTCGTGTTGTCCATTTCACTACAAAAGCCTCTTTGGGGGATAATATATTTCTCTCTCTGTTTTTGCCGAATACATAATTGCAGGGGAAATTTTAATAGTTATGTGGTTGAACATGGTTTCAGAGGCCTGGAGCTAGAGTTTACTTCTCCTTGAATGGAACTGGTTACAAAGAAGTGCACTCATGGCCGTGACTGTGATGGTTCATGGTGGCTCCACTGTCAGAACTCATCAGCCAACGCAAGTGGAAGAGAAGACTGTGGATCATGGGTACTGGGCATTTTATTCATCACTTAATGCTATAGTGCTTTTGGAAACTGTAAAGCAAAATTCTCTGTATAAAGAATGAGATATACACTTAGAAATGAATCAGCATTACTGCTTGTGCGATGTGGTGATAGACTTGATTTACCTCTGCCTTTGCTAACTTAAATAAAAATGGAGATATTATCCTTGATAGGGACCTCAAGAATTTGTGGTTGAACTGAATGTACGTATTTGCGGTCTAAGCCTACAGTTAAATGCACACAGACACACAAAAAAACTATGTACTGTGTTTTTACATTCAACTGAACTCTTAGCGAAGTTCAAACCTATTACTAAAGACTGACATTTTGGAAGGTTCATCACATATAATCTACAACCTTAAACAGAAAGGTGACACTAACCATCCAGAGGAATTTATTTGGATAAGATAAAAATCCTTCTGTTTTCATTTAAATGGTTGAGAGCTCAAAGTAATTAAATTAAAGGACATTATTAAAACCCAATGACTCATATGAATAGGAATTTCAGTTTGCAGAATTATACTATTTGAACTTACCAGGAAAACTTCCTACAACATCATAGCCTCAAAACTCAAGTTGTGCTTTTTTCTGTTTACCTAATTGTGCACTTACAGTTTAACCTCACAAACAGCTGTCCACAAGCACTGCCAGACCAATTTGAAGTATTACTAAGGAATACAGAATTATTTGACAAGTTTCCCAAGTGTCTGTGTTGAACCACATGGATATGTTAGGTGTGTTGTGTTTAAAAGGACATCAAATGGAAGATAGTTGTATTTTTCTTAGAGGGAGAGAGAAATCTATTATGCTTTCTCAAATTTGAGTATGAAATACCGTAAGCTATGCACTAAAACTCTAAAACTCTGTTGTACGCTCCTAGAATTACACAACTTTTTCCTACTTTTTATTTATTTGTTTTGACCACAACAAAAGTGCCTTCAGAAAGTATTCACACACCTTTTTCCACATTTTGTTGTGTTACAGGTTGGGATTAAAATGTATTTAATTGTTTTACACAAAATATTCTGTAAAATGATAATATTATAATAAATTATATTATTTGAAATCATTTCTAACAAATAAAACACTAATATATCTTGATTACATAATATTCAAAACCCTGATTTCTTTGCCACATTTTTTTTTGCAGTTTTACTTTAGTGCCTAATTGCAAACAGCGTGCATGTTTTGGGATATTTTTATTCTGTACAGGCTTCCTTCTTTTCACGCTGTCATTTAGTTTAGTATTGTGGAGTAACAACAATGTTGTTGATCCATCCTCAGTTTTCTTCCTATCACAGCCATTCAACTCTATAAATGTTTTAAAAAGTCACCATTGGCCTTATGGTGAAATCCTTGAGCGGTTTCCTTCCTCTTCGGCAACTGAGTTTGAAAGGACACCTGTAACTTTGTAGTGACTGGGTGTATTGATACTCCATCCAAAGTGCAATTAATAACTTTACCATGCTCAAAGGGATATTCAATGTCTGTGGGTTTTTTTACCCATCTACCAATAGGGTTCCTTCTTTGCAAAATACACTATTTCATTTTTTTTGTATCTCAAAAATAGTAATTTGGTTTCTTATTGTAGGAGTTATCATTTCCATACTATACATTTAATGAATTGTTTCTTTCCAATTGCTTATTTGTGGTGCTAGTGGTTTAAGACAGTTTGTAGTAATCTGTTAAAGTGCTATTATTTTCAGAATTCTGAAGAGGACTCAGCAACTACTTAAACAAAGGACAAACAATGCTTTGAAATCTTATGCAAGAGTATGAAAACTGAAATATTAATGTGTGCAATGCCAGATGAGTAATTTGGACAAGGTATGGGAAATCTGCAGGTCTTTGTTCAGAAGCCAACACACATCATATTGAAACCAAAATCATATCCAGACATGCACCAAGGAATACCCTGAGAAGATTATCAGACACAGGCTGAGCTGTGTTCCTTGGATTTTAGATTTGGCAAAATATTAAGGTATCGGACGGGAGATCTGTTGGACTTGTTACTAGGTTGCCGTTTTTCTCATCGATCTCCAGTCAAATTGTCAGCAAATATGGGTCTTTGTATATTCAACACCTGATTTGTTGGACTGCAGGGGATAGGAGGAATGGGTGGTTAGAGTGGATGTGGCAGACAGCCTTGTTTTTAGGAGTGAGCTGTCAAGACAGAGCCGTCCCCGGGGTGGGGGGGTTGGGCACCAAGAATGGACTCTTTCTTTCCCTCCCCTCACGTTCTCACACTCAGTCTTTCTCTCTCACTCTCTCCTCCTCTCAACATGCAGACAACAGGCAGACCCTTTCACTGACTGTTTTTGTGTAAGGCATCACAGAAAAGAGTGACGCAGAGACAAATGGTCTGTGGTAAAGCCATATCATGCTCTCCAGCTGCCTGCTAGTCTACAGCATCAACTCAAATCCCCACTGTCTCCACGGCAGGTCCCCCCCCCCTCCTCCAGCTCCAAGTTTGAAATCTGTACATTAGCCAGTCATCCATTATGAAGGCACTGATGTGAAAAGCACTCAGGTGAAAATTAGTGCTCCAACCGCACCAAGTGACAGACCATATATGGCTGCTGAATATCATAGCAATACGTGTAATGATTAATCTAAATCCATGGTGAGCGAATGTTTTCAATCGAATTGGGCAGAATTGGGCAGCATATAAGTTATTCATCTATCTCTTTGACATGTGTGTCAAATGTTAACTGAAGTTAAACAAGTCCGTTGGATGCCATATGCTACAAACAGAATCATTCATTTGGTCTCTATGCAGCTCCAGCTCCATGGATGCTAGCTTCTATTGCTGGACTTTTTCATGTGTGTTTTGATTCCAAACTGGCTGTTCTTTCACCAGTGGCTGGAAACCTAGGCTTAGCAGCTGTGGCCATCAGACCCTGGCCCACCTCAGAGGTCTTGCATAGGGCCTACCTGTCACCTCTTTGCCATCCCTTCCTTGCTGGTTCCCCTGCTTCCCGGAGCATCTGGCCCCCTCTCTATGGGGAACCTGGCCTAGCCCTCTATTGCCTCCCTAATGCTACCCACCATTGCCAGGGTATCAATTTAAATCATATTAACTTTCCCAAGCCGCACCAGGTGCTCGATTAGGAGACGGGCCCTGAGCCAACTGCAAGGCAGTACCATTCAATAAATCATTCTCCATTACGTCCTGCTGCCTCTCCTCACTGCTCTCTTTTAATGCCATGACATGGTGAGGCTCCAATGACCCTGAGCGGATCTGGATCCAAGAGAGAGAAAATACTATTTTCTCAACAGTATTCATGGTTATTCTGAAGAATTTAGCTGCTACCTTAACAATTAGGAGGAGCTACAAGTAAAATTAACTTGGCATAATGACTAAAGTGCCTCTAAAAGCCTTGTAGCTGTAATTAGAAATGTTCTATGTTAAAACAATGTGAGAAAACAAGGCCATTGGAGTATTGTAATCAGGAGCAAATGAGCCTAGAATCATGGGAAACAGTTAATCTGGTCAGATCCGGATACAAACCAGGTCTACTGTATGTCAAAATCTGTACCATTGGTAAAACTGGTTAAACAAAGCATAAAGAACATCCCTAGACAGTCTAATAAGAGGCTCTATACAGTAAATCAATAGGGTTAGTAGTGAAAGTCAGTTTATTCATGACTGACCCACATGTGCTCCCTTCGAATGCATCAAAAGGCTCATTGTCCTCGCTTATATCATCTGAGACTTTTTATAGGTCCACCCCGACAGCCTCATACAGTACATGCTCTTGCCAGTTGAACTTCCTGAACCATTATAGTAAACTAAATCCTGTGCAGCAAAAGCCTCTAGCTTGGGACCACGTTTTATAATCCCCACCGCCAGAAAGTTTAATTCAATGTGTAATTGTACCTGACAATACAGGACTGTTCACTTGAAACTCTTCACAATTTCCTTAATAACAGTCAGCTGCTGGTGTTTCCTGTCGAAAGTGCACAGAATGTTGTTCCACCAGGACCTCTTCCAAGTAAAACAGCTCAAACTGTCAGTTTTCCAAAGATGGAAAAAGAGGGGGTGGGAAACTGGGATCGTGTTCCAGCCAAGGACATTTATTTGAACTTTCAGACTGTTATTCTACACTTTTAACTCAACCATACAGACTAAATAGACTGGAATGTGGGTGAAATATCCAGGCATCTCGGGATGCAAATAACTTGGATTCAAATTCCAAATGTAGCGGTTGGTTATTAAACAGGGTTAGACTATTGTATATATACACTGTACAACACATTAGGAACTCTTTCCATGACATAGACCAGGTGAATCCAGGTGAAAGCTATGATCCCTTATTGATGTCACTTGTTAAATCCACTTCAATCAGTGTAGATGAAGGGGAGGAGAGAGGTTAAAGAAGGATTTTTTTGTGTGTGTGCAGTATGTGAATGGGCAAGATAAAATATTTAAATTCCTTTGAACGGGGTATGGTAGTAGGTGCCAGGCACACTGGTTTGTGTCAAGAACTGCAATGCTGCTGTGTTTTTCACTCTCAGCAGTTTCCCGCGTGTATCAAGAATGATCCACCACTCATAGTACATCCAGCCAACTTGACACAACTGTGGGAAGCATTGGAATCAACACTGGCTAGCATCCCTGTGGAATGCTTTCAACACCTTATAGGATCCACCCCCCGACAAATTGAGGCTGTTCTGAGAGCAAAAGTGGGTGCAACTCAATATTAGGAAGGTGTTCTTAATGTTTTATACACTCAGTGTCATTTGTCCAGTTCAGAGTAGCCACAGTGTTTGTATATCTGATCGAGACTGCTCTACAAATTAATGCTGGAATGTCACAACAATAGTACAACTCTGTAACTAACAGTAATTGTATTTGCTTTAAAGTGATTTCTCTGTTGTGTGTTCAACTGGATCATATCTCCCTCTTTAAGATATTTATACTGTGTTTTGTTTTAGTTTAGTTTTTTTTCAAACTTAATAAAACAGCTCTAAAAGATGTATTTGCTTTGAAAATGTGTCCTTTTACAATTTAAACCTCCAATCCAAGACAGGTTTCTCAGGAACAAAAGGTTTTCAATTATATTTAGATTCTGAGAGCCTTTGACAACACTTGAAAAGGATTACCACGGCTTAGTTTACAGTATATCTATAGCCACCATTAACTTATATGAAATTACAACATACTGTTCACTGAGTGCACAAAACATTAAGAACACCTGGACAGGCAAGACAAAAGATTGAAGTGCTTTTGAATGGGGTATGGTAGTTCGTGCCAGGCACACTGGTTTGTATCAAGAACTGCAATGCTCAGTAGGCGTGCGTGGGTAAAATCACTAGGGAAGTCAGAAAAAAAGCCACATTACAATGTGTTGTGATAATTGTGTTGTTTGCACTATAACCTGTTAATTCATATGCCTTGTGACCGTGATATATAGGCCTAAAGGCTGAGACAATAAGAAGACACAGTGGCAGAATAAATTCAACCACACCTTTGTTTTATCACAAAACCTGGATAGCAACTTCTGTCCGGTTTAGTCCACAAAATATATTGCATGTAACAGAGAGTTAGATGACCTACAGTACAGCATGGACAAGCAAGTTAATGTTTCCGACATTTTCAGAGCACTAAACAACTATTGATTTAGAACCACAGAGAGTTACTGTAAGTCACAAAGAAAACAGGAGCTGCCTTCATTATTCCAGCACCATTTCAAAATCATCAAATCACCTCTGCTTAGTCTAGTGACAACTAAAAGATACCAAAACCAATTTAGTTCAATCAACTTAACCTAAATATGATGTGGCTGTCCATGGTTCTTATTTCTGTCTGTGTGTGTGTGTGTGTGTGTGTGTGTGTGTGTGTGTGTGTGTGTGTGTGTGTGTGTGTGTGTGTGTGTGTGTGTGTGTGTGTGTGTGTGTGTGTGTGTGTGTGTGTGTGTGTGTGTGCGGGTTCATGCAAGTAGAAAAATATGTTGACTCAGGCTACTTGCAGAGAAACGCCAATGCCATCCTCCTCTCTTTCATGTTGACGAAACGGTCTATCACTCTGTCACACAGTACAAGCTTTTATTTTTTGTTCTCCTAGGCTACCTGGCAAAAATTCTTGCTCGCTAGCCTAACTTCCATTCATGGTCAACGTTAGCTGGTTATCATTAGCCTTCTACATCTAGCTACAAATTGAATTTCTATTCTCTCAGGCCAGGGGCACAACAATATATTAATTACTGGTTGGATCAGAATCGCTGTTATAATCATTGGCCTGTATGGAGAATTAAGCAAATCCCCATCTCCATCCACGGTTAATTTAGGAAAGGGACAACTTTAGCAAGCTAGCTCCCCACCGGAGGACAACATCACAACGAGACGCAACAATTCAAGTTGTTTCTGTCAATGACGTATGCAATTTGAAAAGAGTGATGCTAAAATCCAATCTGGCTTCCCTTGACACTTTATTTTGGTGTGCCAGGACCATTCACAGTTGAGCTCGCTCAGTTTAGATCAACGCTGATTGGCTAATTTGCTTGCTGACTTCCCTTGCATTCCATTCAATGCTACGGGCAGCAGCAATGTCATACTCGTTTGGACAAGACAATATCCGACAGATGGCCTACACGTAGAGAGACAGAGGGGCACTGTTTCGCTCACTCGGATGCTTTCTCCGGTGAGATTCATTCAGCCTTGCAAATTGAAGGAAAATTCTGAAAGATAAATTATTATTATTATAAAAAAGAAAAATCTTGGTAAATTTTTTGGGGAAGCCTGGCTTCCCTTGGCATCCATGAATACACGCCATTGGCAACGCTGCTGATCTTTTCAAGCTCAATGGTTTCCTGTGTGTATCAAGAATGGTCCACCACCCAAAGGACAGCGAACTTGACACAGCTGTGGGAAGCATTGGAGTCAACATGGGCCAGCATCCCTGTGGAACGCTTTCGACAGTGGGGGTGCAGCTCAAGAGTAGGAAGGTGTTCTTAATGTTTTGTACACTCAGTGTATATGTACACCACTTCAGATGAAATAAACACTGTGCTCAAAGCATACAAACATCCTGATACTGTCAAAAATGCACAGATGAAAACAAAAAACCCTTGAACCAAGATGCCACTGCCATACACCTTTGCTGGCTGCTGCAAAACAATATGTATATGAGACAAGACCCCTCACTGTCTCGGTGACCCTGCTCTTGCCCTGAGTAACTCTTATCTTCGAGTGTCCTCTGCAATGGAACACTGATTTTCATATACAATTGCAACCTGGCGCAGTTCGCCCCCGGATTAATTTATGCTGATTAGCTGAACAGGCAGAAGGTGAAAGGACCTATACAATCTTGACTCTGGCGATTAGCAGCCTTGAAGTGACTCTTTCCTAGTCCCATGCCTTTTTCTAAACACGGCAGACTAATTAGAACAATGGCAGACACTGGGTAATTACCTGAAATAGAGACGATAGTGCTCTCTCGGCAGTATTCAACAATGGAGTTGTATGGCTCACTTAAAAAGAGACATCTTAATTGCCATCTGATTGTATGCCTCTCTGGCCTGTAAAGGAGCAGGGTATGTCCTTCAGTTTCTTCAAGCTCAGACTAAATTTAAATGAGCAATACGATTATAAAGAGCCTGCTGATATGCTCTTCCATAGGAATTTACATTCCAGTCCACAGTTGGTTGGGATATATGCCTCAGAGATAGAATGTGTTAGGATTGCCCTTTCCCTTACAGCCATGGTTTAATAAAATACTTGACCTTTTAGTTAGGTTTTGCTGTGAACTTTTACACACTGAAAAAGGTCCTGCTGTACTCAGTGACTATGAAAACAAAGGCCGGTGAAATCTAATGATGTGGAGATGGTGAACAAGGTGGTCCACACATGGCATAGCAGCACTGGGCTCACCTGAATGGCACTCCATCTGTTGATGGCTCCGTCGCTGGGGAAACAAAACAAGGCACAGGCAGGGCAGCTACCATCCCCACCATCTGCAGCATATGGAGACAGGAAATCAGCAGTCAAACTCAGCAACTAGCATGATTTTGTTGATTGTTTTGCTGTCTAGAGAATGAAGAGTATGAAGTGCAGCTATATATCATGAACTAAGATTCTTAAAATGACTTCCTCTCTGATGGCACATAAGGTCATGACCCAAACAAACAGCTATTCATTTTACAATCTCAGGACTCTTTTGAATTGATTCAAATGAACACACAGTTGGTGTTGTTTTGGGAGCCATGAGCCATTTCACAGGTGGTTTAAAAACCTGTGAAATGCCAGCAGTGCATGTTATTGACACAAAGCTATTAATGTTGTTTTCTAATGATTTTTGTATGTTTACTTCCAGTGATATTTTTCATTATTACGAACCCAAGCCAAGCAGTGCAGCAGCAGCTCTGCAAGTCATTGGAGATACAGTCCTTGACTGGTCATGCTTCACTGAACCTGTCACTACGAATGTATGTTATTTTTTTTTTCAGCCTTATAAACTGCAGTGAGCCAACCTGGACTATGCTGTCATTGTCCAGTCATTACATAGGGATGAAAAAGATATGTCGGCACTGGCCACTAACAGAATATGGAACAGAGAAATACTGCCTAACCAAATGCTACAACCTGCTGCAGACAGATAAACAGAGCAGAGAGCCCACCAATGTCCTTTCAGGGCAAAACAATGTTTTACCTGCATCCAACAAATTACAACCAATGTCTACTTACTTTTCTTAATGCCTACAGGCAAATTGTTGACAAAACTTGTTGACATTGAATGATTCCTAATTTGCTATCTATCTAAGTTAGACTGATAATACATGCTCAGCTCATCACAGCACATGTTCGCTTCACGTTGGATAACTCCCATCTCTGGGCGGTTGAATGAACTATGTTGCATTTCTTGAAAGTAAACAAGATACCTTAATTATAATGAAAGTCCTGGAGGATGGGGTGGTCAGTTAATTGGAATTCAATCATCCACCTGGTTGATGAAGAGGCTTTTGTATTATCCATAACAGCCCTGGAAAAGCATCAATAATGGTGGGGATGGGATGTCAAGAGGATGTTTTTTATGTACCATAAGGACATTTTCTGCAATGATAGGCTATGGCTAATGATACAAGAATCAAAAGGAGAAATGAGAGCATGCAGTCACAGAATGTACTGTACTGTACTATATTGTAGTGACGTATAGAACATCTGAATGTTCCACCAAAATAAGGTTTTGAGAGAGGTGTGAAGCCTCAATTGAAAACGCATCCAAGCATATTTGCAATGCATGAGCTGAAAGCAAAGAATACACATTGCCATTCAGTTGAACAAAAACTAGCATTTTGCCATGAATACTGTATGTTCTGTTTCTTTTCAGTAGTATTGTTTTCTCCAGATAAAATAAAATGTTAGATAACATGAATAATGCAGAACCTGCAACAATACTCTTTGCATTCAAGAGTCCTCTCCTCCAGCTTGTTAACCCTGTGCGACTGACTTTAAGGCCACACATTAGCAATAGCTAATGCTCTACTACACACAATGCAAAATGGCCAAAATAATAAGTACAAATACCTGGCCTTGAGTACTTCTGTGATAGCGCCATCATTTGACCGTTGAGAAGCAGGAATATCAAATGGTTCATTTACACTTACAGCTGTGAGTGGAATATTATAGATGAAAACAAGCGGCTCGTTCACATCAAAGATGTAGAGGGGAGACTTCAGGTGCAAACCTGGGATTCATTTTAATGTCAAAATCAATAAAAGTAACAGTGCTAAACCTAAAGAGGAAATCAATTGGGTTGAATTCTAGTGGGAGTGAGGGGGTGTTGTGGGAGGCAGCAGTAGCATGGTAATAGTACTAGTCTGCTCTTGAGAGGAAGACACAGTCAGTGTGTTCCGACATGGCCAACCAATAACGAAGTGAGGCTTGAAACCCTATTCATGGGTGCAAACAGTGACATCAAAGCAAGGTCTTTCTCCGTTGATGAGAAACCTTTCTCTTTCTGTCAATCCAAGTCACTGTGTTACCATAGATACAAGCCAATGTCCCTGCAACAAGTTACAAGCCAATGTCCCTGCTTACAAGCAACAACCTCCCGCACTTATTCATCTCCACTCTCCTGGTATCAGTTCTGACGTGGACACACTGATAGTACATGACAACAAAGCACAGTGATGACATGACTGTGTGTCTGTCTATCAATGTTGCCTATTCGACACATTACTTCCTGCAGTGGCCATTATGAGGAGGTCGAGGAGGATGGAGTTGATCCTTTAATAACAAAGCCAACTCCTGCTGGCAAAATATCATAAAAGATCCCCTGAATTGACTGGAAGGTTTCCAAAGTCTCACTGGTAATTGTGACGGGCCTGACAGGTTATCTGTTGAGGGAGAGATAATTAAGAGAGCAAAACTGTCGCTGGCGAAGGAGTCAGTAGTAGCTAATTCCAATCATCCGTGCCTGAATCGGAAAATCCATGCGGATCTGTCACTCACTGAAGCCCACAGCTCGTATTGACAGGGCCAGCGGTTTTCAATAATAAAAACCGTTGCGCGACAGAACTGCACCTTTGACTTATCAACAACTCTCACACTTTATTTGGCATGCACAAAAAATATAGACACCTGAAATATTTTATTCTGGGGGGGAAAGGTAAGATAAAGTTGAGGATGAAAGCTTATGGTTGACAGACTGTACTGTGTGAATACAAAGCTACTCATAAAAAAAAAACAATACTAGGATTGTAATGAAAAGAAGGCCATGAAAACAGACTGTGAAGATCACCCTCTTCAATTCCACACATAATGGTGGAGAGAGTATCCTAGAAGCCATACAGTGCCCTTCACAGCAACCTAGATGAACATGTGAGATTCATTTTATGATTAGCTCGGCTTGCCTATATGTCCTTCAAGAACCTACTAGAGGACAGCACGTCCACAAAGGCCTGAGCTGTCTGATAATGAGCATGATGGATCTATCCAGACACACCAACGTGAGGAAGTTCCCTGTTATCACAGGGATTACATACACATATTTTGAAAACAGACAAGGAACCACATGGAACTGCAGGAACCATAAAACAAACTTTAGACATCAAGTCTGTGTTTTTTTGGTGTGGAACAGGCAGGCAGATATGTGTGGTTCTGCAGTTCAAGAATAACAGTCAGAGATGAGGGGCATTAGCAGACGGGGAACCACATCCTCTGGGTCTGAGATGGAGAGGATCTGGGTGTGTGATTGTTCCACTATACATTGGTGACCAATGGGATCAAGTCCCTCAGCTGGTGTTTACTCAGTCTGTCAGAGTATTTTTATGAGCTGAGAGAGAGGAGAGGAGGGATGAGTGTCATAGGGAAACCATGATGAACTTGTGAGGACACAATTATAAACCATTTATACTATTCACATAAACCACGCTGAGAGAATAAATATAAGTGCAGGACCAGCTTTAAATCATGAACTTTTGTTTCAAACTTCATCAAAACATTTGGTCTAACTGGCAAAGCGTTTGTGCATTCTGAATACAACAGGAAGATATACTGAACACAACAAAATATATACTGAAACACAACAGAAGATATACTGAACACAACAGAAGATATACTGAAACACAACAGAAGATATACAGAACAAAACAAACAACATACAGAACACAACAAACGATATATAGAACACAACAGAAGATATACTGAACACAACAGAAGATATACTGAACACAACAGAAGATATATACTGAACACAACAGAAGATATATACTGAACACAACAAACAATATACAGAACACACCAGAAGATATACTGAACACAACAGAAGATATACTGAACACAACAGAAGATATACTGAACACAACAGAAGATATATACTGAACACAACAGAAGATATATACTGAACACAACAAACAATATACAGAACACAACAGAAGATATACTGAACACAACAGAAGATATACTGAAACACAACAGAAGATATAAAGAACACAACAGAAGATATACTGAAACACAACAGAAGATATACTGAAACACAACAGAAGATATAAAGAACACAACAGAAGATATACTGAAACACAACAGAAGATATACAGAACAGAACAGACGACATACAGAACACAACAAATGATATACAGAACACAACAGAAGATATACTGAAACACAACAGAAGATATACTGAACACAACAGAAGATATACTGAACACAACAGAAGATATACAGAACACAACAGAAGATATACTGAACACAACAGAAGATATACTGAACACAACAGAAGATATACAGAACACAACAGAAGATATACTGAACACAACAGAAGATATATACTGAACACAACAGAAGATATATACTGAACACAACAGAAGATATACTGAACACAACAGAAGATATACTGAAATACTGAACACAACAGAAGATATACTGAACACTACAGAAGACATACTGAACACAACATAATATATACTGAACACAACAGAAGATATACTGAACACAACAGAAGATATACTGAAACACAACAGAAGATATACTGAACACAACAGAAGACATACTGAACACAACAGGAGATATACTGAACACAACAAACGATATACAGAACACAACAAACCCCTCTCAAAGCTCTCTCTAGAAATGCAGTGTGGAATGTTCTACCTTCCCTCTGTAAATAGTTGTATTAGTTACAGATAAGCCTCATGGCATCCATCTCACAAACACTCATTCTTGCTTCTCCATCCTTTTAAACAACAAATGCTTTCTCCTCCATCAAAGCCGCCATCACCAAACGTGCAGTTTGAGTTCACAGAGCCTTGAGTGAGGAAGGATCAGTGACATACTACAGTAGAGCCATGTTAATATCAACCTGGCCCTTTGTCCTCCTGTTTAATACATCTGACTGACTAGGCTAGTGGAGCATGAAGCGGCTAATGATTTTGTTTATAATAGATGCGGCTCTTGTTTGGATGCTATCAACAACAAAAAAGCCTAAGGGCATTTGGGATCTCCAGCACAACTGAGTCTTGGTTGTTAATAATTGATAATCCCTTGCGTTTATCAGCCGGCCAGCTAGACCACGGAATATGGTAATGGTTCATATTCATCATAGTTGCTATCATTGGCTTAACTGCTGGCATGTTTTAGGTGTAATTGATGTTGGAATAAGAGCATATGTATATTTAACTATAATAACAGTATTGGTATCTCTAAAGTGATGTTTGTATTAGAGGTCGACCGATTAAATCGGAATGGCCGATTAATTAAGGCCAATTTCAAGTTTTCATAACAATCGGAAATCTGATTTTTGGACACCAATTTGGCCGATTTATTTCTAAAAATTACACCTTTATTTAATCTTCATTTAACTAGGCAAATCAGTTAAGAACACATTCTTATTGTCAATGACGGCCTAGGAACGGTGGGTTAACTGCCTTGTTCAGGGGCAGAATGACAGATTTTTACCTTGTCAGCTCGGTGATTCAATCTTGCAACCTTACAGATAACTAGTCCAACGCTCTAACCACCTGATTACATTGCATTCACGAGGAGCCTGCCTGTTACGCAACTGCAGTAAGCTAAGGTAAGTTGCTAGCTAGCATTAAACTTATCTTATAAAAAACAATCAATCAATCAATCATAATCACTAGTTAACTACATATGGTGGATGATATTACTAGTTTATCTAGCGTGTCCTGCGTTGCATATAATCGATGTGGTGCGTATTCGCGAAAAAGGACTGTCGTTGCTCCAATGTGTACCTAACCATAAAAATCCATGCCTTTCTTAAAATCAATACAAAGAAGTATATATTTTTAAACCTACATATTTACCTAAAAGAAATCCAGTTTAGCAGGCAATATTAACCAGGTGAAATTGTGTCACTTCTCTTGAGTTCATTGCACGCAGAGTCAAGGTATATATGCAACAGTTTGAGACACCTAATTTGCCAGAATTGTACGTAATTATGACATAACATTGAAGGTTGCGCAATGTAACAGGAATATTTAGACTTATGGATGCCACCTATTAGATAAAATACGGAACGGTTCTGTATTTCACTGAAAGAATAAACGTCTTGTTTTCGAGATGATAGTTTCCGGATTTGACCATATTAATGACCTAAGTCTCCTATTTCTGTGTGTTATTATGTTATAATTAAGTCTATGATTTGATAGAGCAGTCTGACTGAGCAGTGGTAGGCACCAGCAGGCTCATAAGCATTCATTCAAACAGCACTTTTGTGCATTTGACAGCAGCTCTTTGCAATGCTTCAAGCATTGCGCTGTTTATGACTTCAAGCCTATCAACTCCCGAGATTAGACTGGTGTAACCAATGTGGAATGGCTAGATAGTTAGCGGGGTGCGCGCTAATAGCGTTTCAAACGTCACTCGCTCTGAGACTTGGAGTGGTTGTTCCCCTTGCTCTGCATGGTTAACGCTGCTTCGAGGGTAGCTGTTGTCGATGTGTTCCTGGTTCGAGCCCAGGTAGGGGCGACGTGAGGGACGGAAGCTATACTGTTACACTGGAAATACTAAAGTGCCTATAAGAACATCCAATAGTCAAAGGTTAATGAAATACAAATGGTATAGAGAGAAATAGCCCTATAATTCCTATAATAACTACAACCTAAAACTTCTTACCTGGGAATATTGAAGACTCATGTTAAAAGGAACCACCAGCTTCTCATGTTCTGAGCAAGGAACTTAAACGTTAGTTTTCTTACATGGCACATATTGTACTTTTACTTTCTTCTCCAACACTTTGTTTTTGCATTATTTAACCCAAATTGAACATGTTTCATTATTTATTTGAGGCTAAATTGATTTTATTGATGTATAAATATTAAGTTAAAATAAGTGTTCATTCAGTATTGTTGTAATTGTCATTATTACAAATTTTAAAAATAAAAAAAAATCGGACGATTAATCAGTATCGGCCTTTTCTGATCCTCCAATAATCGGTATCGGTATCGGCGTTTAAAAATCATAATCGGTCGACCTCTAGTCTGTATGATATGATGCATGTTGTATCAAATCTCCCCTAACCAGAGGGAGACTGAATGCACATTCAGCAAAGGGCACAAGACCATATAAACCTTGAAGGTTGTCTTTAGTAACAGATAGCCTTCACACTGGTATTGCTTCAGATGCTCATGGCTAAACTTTACCTCAGTGGTGATTTAACCACAGATAGAACAATGAGTCAGATATACAGCAAATGTGAAGCATCGGGTTGGCGTTTCCACTCACTACCTAATATGGCGATGTGAGGTACTCCAGTGGCTGGCAGTGGGAGAAGATATAGTGAGATGGATTTTGGCCGACATTCTGCTAATTTTCCCATCAATGAAACATTTGAGCTCCACAATGTTTCCAAAACTAGTATCTGCAACAAACAGAGTGGACTGCACTTTACCTTTTGCCAAAGTTTAAAAATAATGCGTTATTTAGAAGGAATGCAAGGGCGAATTGAGCTATTGAATACGCGCACTTTGCAGAGTAGGACATTATTTCCAAACGGAAAGAAGCAAAGAAATGCTAGAACGAGGCAATAGGATCTCAATAGCTCGTGCTTGGCTCTGCCCACCTACTTGCTTGTTATCCCCACTATTCCCACTGGAATCGACAGGCTCTGGTTTATCTTCGGTTAGTTATACAAATCTTTGGTTTAACAGTCTGAGATCCCGCTGCTAATTATTCTCCTCAATCAAACCCATTACAGATGAGTGGAAGAGAACGATCATATAACCTTGCAGGGTGCCAGCCCAATGGGAGCATGAACAGCAGCCAACTCTTCATGTAACAAGTGTCGAATTTCATGTAATATAATTACACAAAATCTGAATAGGTCCCATGCCTGATGTTAGTTTACATTCCTTTTGTTGTTGTAAGTGCTCTTTTTAATGTTGCACACTTCCTTCTCCTTCTTTCCCCCTCATAAACATCCCAAACAACATGTGGAAGATGTAGATTATAGAAAAATTGTCCCATAATTATAATCAATCCCACATTTTAAAACAATGATATTTAGTTTATATGGTAACTTACATTATATCATAATGGCCTCCCACCAATATATTGTGATTTTTATGCATTTCAGTCATTTATTCACTTTTTATCTGTTGATTTGGGAATGCTGTACATGCTAGCTAGTTACTGTACGTTTATGTCGTCATCGTAGTCTGATGACGAAATAAGCGTACAGTAACTAGCTAGCATGTACAGCATGGCTATTCATGTCCTCTTTCAACATTTTGTTTATGGATGTTGTTTGTTTCTTTATCAGGTATGTCATGTGATTTTGTTTGTCACGTTATGTTGATGATATTTACGGTCCGTGGTTAGCTATGTTTGCAAGTACACGTCATGTACTGTACGTAACGCCTGGCTGTCATTGAGAGAGTTGACTAGCCTAGGCCTATAGGCTATACTGTACATTATTCATTCATTTCATACTGAATATTGCACTATATTGCATCGTTGTCTAATTAGATTATTGTTACTCTTTCTGCTGTGAAGTTGGTGCATAAAGGCAGCACAACATTTCATTTATGGATGTCGTTAGTTTCTTTATGAGAGAAAAGAAGATCAAAACCATCCCTTTCAAATAAGCTGATCAAAACACAACACACAGGCAATTTACACCAGTCACACTCATACTTATGGCTTCTTCACACAGAGGGGAATTGACACAATTGAATTGCCTCTCAGAGGGATCTGATTAAGAACTTTATATTACTTTGTATTGCAGCCCCATGCCAATCACAGGCACAAACACACCTCCAGCATTGACAGAGGCATTTGAGCCACACACAACTGTTCAAATGGCTAATTCTGCCGTTTGAGTGACGGATGTGTGTCAAGTCCTGGGTGTGCAGTGGCAGCTTGCTCCTACCTCCTCCCCTCAGCGATGGCATGTGCCTCGCCGATTTCAATTAAGCTTGAGCTTCCGAACAAAGGTGAGCTGTCCTCAGAGTCATCAGCATGCAGGCCAGGGCAATTCACCTGTGATTCCCATTAACGCAGAAAAAGGGCTCCGCCAACCCCCTGCCAACTCCCTCCAACCTCCCGCCTTGCTTGCTACTGTCCGTCACATCCGGCTCTCAACCCCCACCACCGTCCCGCCACTTTCCCCCACTTTCCTCCAACAGCCCTTTCTGTTATCTGCTGACACCATATGACCATACAAGTCTACAGGATAGCCTGTCTCAGGCAGCGGCTAATTGGGGAAAACAACCAGAACAAGCTATTAGGAGACAGCATTATTATCGCTCGCCTCAACTCTAATATCCCATCTGTGCTGCCTGTGTCATTCATTACTTTCCTGTGTCCCACACTGTGTTGCCCTACTACACCCAAGGTGGACAGCTGCCCCCAGGAAGCATACAGAAAACCTCACACACACACACACACACACACACACACACACACACACACACACACACACACACACAAAAACACACTAATGTAGGACTACGTAGGCATTCATATGTGCATATACTGTATTCCACCCACAGGTATGTGAATTCTACAGAATTACAGTTACTGATTCTGCTTCTCCACACCACATCCAAATGTACAGTTTATGAAGCAATAATGGTTGATCTCTCAGAAACACACAATATGCACTCACCACAGGCACAGAGAGAAATTTGCACACCATCACTCTGTTTAACAAACTGAAGCAGATGTATTCAGTGATATTACAGTGGTTTCTCCACAGTCTCCACACATGTTAGATTGTTCCCTGGCGGTGAGAGGGCATGCACATTTCCTTTCTGGAACGTGGCTGCCTTTCTGTTTCCAAGCCTCTTGAGCAGATCCCTGCTCCTGGCTTCCCGTCCTGCCTGCCTGCCTGGCTGGCTGCATGGCCCTATGAAAAACAACCCTTCCCTGAGAATCACTTCAACTCAGTCCAGATTGAAGGTTGTTTGGCCCTAAATCACTAGCTTGGAGAGGTAGCTATTGAAAGCTGCAACCATCAAACATGTTTATTTAACCCTCATCAGCCATTGGACAGTGCCAAGAAAATATGCATATTACAATATGAGAGCTGATATTATTTTTGAACCTCAATTAATTCACAGTAATTTTGAATATCACTTTGATGTGCTGACAAAACAATGTTACCCATTCTCACCAATTTTAATATTTCAATAAGCAGCTCTGTACACAGTATCCTCACTAAGATGTCATGCCCGTTTTTGTTTTTTAAAGGATGAACAGTACTCTCATCAGGTGGGATATTTCCCTCCATTTCTCCCCACACAAATGGAATTGTTTGCTACAAACATTGCTTGTTAACCTAACTATGCCGTTGCTAGTCCCATATATCACGTAAAACAACAAGCGCCAGAGGCTGGTAATCAAGTTATGTAATAAGAAACGTTTCCTGTTTTCTTTGCTCTTTATTTGGAAAGCCAACATGTGCTCGCCACCTCTGTTAACTGGCTCCAATGAGCGCACGCCGGTCAAGTTATATATTGCTATAGACCAAGTTTATTATTTTTGTTAATTAGTGAAGTTAAGTACTTTCCTCTAGTATTTTTGGCCATTTGTATATTTCTGTAAATACAACCCTGGATCCCACTCTTCTCCATCACCTACACTGTAAGTAAACACCAAGAGTTGAGACCACTCCGTCTCAACTGTTACTGTTCCACACCAAATCAATAGGCTGCCAGGTTAACACTGGGTCAACAGCTTTTGGACAGACAAGGAGCATTATTCTATCATTCTATCAAAAATACCCATTATTCTATCATTCTATCAAATGTACCCATTACTCTACCTAATTTACCCTGAGATATTCTGATAACAATGTCATCTACAGTATATTTGCACTATAGGCTTATGCATAGTTTGTACCATAGATAGTTCTGCCTGAACAAGGATAATGTCAAATACTTCAAATAATTTTGAAGTTATTTAAATTGGGTAAAGAAAAAAAACATTAAATATGCCTTTTCTGTTTTCAGAGACAGGAAGCATCCACAATCAAGCCATCAATCACCTACTGTGTCGATCTCCTATTTTAACTCCCCATAGCCCACCGCCTGCCAATCCACATGGGTTTGTTCAATCAGAGGCTTGACAGCTGAGGGAAAGAGAAACACAACACAAAACAAAACAAAACTCTCAACTGCCAGCCACTCGGAGCTGCAGATTCAACTGTGGAGCTGTCACTTGTTCATCCCACTCTCTGAGATCACTCACGCTATACAACCCACAGGGTGGCATCTGAGCACCCACAACACACTTAGAAGATACTTTTAAAAGGCACCTACACTTCAACAAAGGCTTCTACAATGCAAAGGTAGGCCTACCACATTCATGTTTATTTTACTATTTTAAAAAGACGTGTTCTCAGTTCAATGTTTTTGTTTTGCTTGCATTTTGTGTGTGTGTGTGTGTGTGTGTGTGTGTGTGTGTGTGTGTGTGTGTGTGTGTGTGTGTGTGTGTGTGTGTGTGTGTGTGTTGTTCGTTCACCTTCTTCTATGGATATATGGGCCATGGTGGTGGGCCATACATTCTGAACGATCCTCTCTAATCCAGAGAAATTCCCTCTCCTCGTCTGTTGATCAGAAGGAAGGCTGTTATTAATGGGGTCTGCGGAGTCAGCATGGAGCATTGAAAGTTACCTCGGTCGCATAATTAGAAATGAAACTCTGGAGTCTGCAATATACAAGTGAGTGCTCTTCCCTAACTCGCTGTGGTTAATATCACTGCTCATGTTGACTCATTAATCAATCCATTGATCTATTCACTTGAAGGCCACCCTCAAGGCACAGTACAAAAAGAGGCTTACATTAAAATCTCATCAAGACCAATTCAAATCAGCAGCGCTAGTCTTGTGATAATAATGGCAAGACACTCTGTAAATACCCCATACTAATTATTTACATATGATCAAATGAATAACCAGTCTCCCAGTCTAAATAGTGGCCTGAGTTTTGCAGCCTTGCTGAGCAGAAATTCACACTCAGTGCATTGAAGTGTGAGAGTCCTTCAGTTGGGTGCTCTGGCATTGTAGCACTGCCACACCAGACTGTCCGATCGATGCCTACAGGATGCAAGCTTCTCCGATTTCAAGCAGTGGGCATAGCATGTGGTCAGGTTCAATTGGGTAATCAATTGCCAATTTTACCCAGGCTCATATAAGAAGCTGCAGAGAGCAGATAATCAACAATCTGTGATGAGATGGTGGGGAGAGGCGAGGGAGGTTGCAGACTGCTTCCCCACTGCTGATGCTAATAAATAAGAGGTACTCCAGAGGCCATGCATGATGTCCCTCACCTCATCACCAGCCCAACTGTATGGAAATGTTGGGACCAAAGGCAGCAGTTGCCAGAAACAAGCAGAGTTTCAAAGTTAGACTGTAAAATAAGGCTTGAATTCCCCTTTCAGACTGACATGTGGTTGTGGGTTGGTCAGTCAGAGCATGTGCTATATCATAGCTTAGGTACAGTATATGGCATAGCATCTCTCCTGACATAATTATTGTGCAACATATTCACTATAGGTACCATGAATATGTACTATGCATCAAGGGTGCCCAGGGTGTGCATGAGACTTGATGTGAAGTGCATCCCAGATCTCCATAGACCACAGAGGCACACCAGTGCTTGCTCAGCTACTGTAAGGCTTCTTGTTAACAACAGTTACATTGTCACACAACTGATGAGCTGCACAGACAGAGGAGGTCAAGCTGTCTTGCTGGTATAATGGGCAGTACAACATAGCATGTTGATACATGTTGACATCAGCACAGCGCAAGGGGCACCAATCAAATGGGTTTGTTTCCAGGTTAACAGCCAGATAACACAGTGGTTGCTACTGACTTCAGCCTCTTACATGGTATAAATCCCTGCAGTGTTTCACCATTTCACTTTGACCCTGCTCCTCAGGTACATGTGTGGCCCAATAATGTGCATGCTCAGGCTATCTTTTGTGTAACGGCTCGTGACACCAAAAAATCTGTATTGCGATATGACAGCAAGAACTTATGATAGGCTTACTGTACACTGGGTCATATATATATATTTTTACATGTTACCGTTATTTAACTAGGCAAGTCAGTTAAGAACAAGTTCTTATTTACAATGACGGCCTACCCCGGCCAAACCTGGACGACTTGTACACCACCCTATAGGACTCCCAATCACAGCCGGATGTGAATCAGCCTAGATTTGAACCAGGGACTGTGTGTCGCCTACTTGCACTGAGATGCAGTGCCTTAGATCGCTGTGCCACTCAGGAGCCCCAAAAGAGACTAGGTTTTTTAACAGCTCCATAAGAATAGCATACTGTATGTGGCACAATCCACAGCCGAGTACAATTCTACTATCTGATGATCTCGCACATCCAGATGGAATCTTAATTTGTCTAAACTTTACACATGATTGAATGTTGATTTAAGTGAAAAGGCCCTGTTGTTGATTATCTTTGAACATTTGGGGAAATGTTTCAGTGATTTCAAAGAATGTCTGATTGGCTAAACATTTTGTTTCAACTATATCTCCTCAATGTCATCATATAGCAGAAATAAAAGCAGGTGTCAATCAGCAGTCAGTCTGTGTCATGTGAGACCATCAAAAAAACTATTCTCAGGTTCAGATAGATATATTTCCTATTAAAGTGCTCTGGGGATTTTTAAATCATATGGATTACGTAAAGTCTGTATAATCAGAACTATTTCCACAGGACTTATATAACACTGAATGACAAGAGTTTAACTCGGCACTGAATGACATGGATGTGAAGGTCATTGGCTGGTCCATTGGCAAATCATAGAGGTAATTACCGATGCCAACTCCAAAACAGTTCAGGGCTAACTACAGTATTAAAACACAAAAATGGTCAGAGACTTGTTTTTTTTCACTGTGTGTCTGGATTCAACCCAAGTACCTCAGCACTGCATCAGTTTTTTCCCAGCCACATTGCTACCAGTCAGTCTCTTCTTTGGAGGTATTTCTGAATCTGGCCAAGATCCCTTGTGTGGGGTCCACACCCTGCTTATAGATGTAGGCTATTAGTGAGACACCAGTTAATTATCTATAAAGGTACAATTTAATCAGTCTGAGGAGAAGTAATAGGAACTTTGAATTTGAAATAGAATTGTGTCTTATCTTAAAATATATATATAATGTCCATTGAAGATCATATTGTATGTTTGATGGGTATCTACATTTGAAATCATGTGGAAGAGGTGAATGACAGAGGTGGCAAGGTGTAATACGGTGCATGTTGAAGCTACGACTGATAATCAAACCCTAACCATAATCTGATGCAGGTATAAAAATTATGTGCTGTTCCCCTTGTTTAAGCAATGCTAATGTACTGTTGTATAAATGTAAGATGGTAATGATTGTCTATCCCAACATTGCACTGAAATAATAGGCCGTAATTTGATGCTTTTATCTGTTTTGACAAAGCCAAATTAACTCACTTGAAACTAGCTTGTCTATAATTAGAGACAATGAAAGAAATGTACATATCTCACTCTTGATATAAAATTAGAGTTTGGAGTGGATCTGCACCTTGTATAAATCTTCTTAGGGCTGCAATCCCATTAACGGGATCGATATGAGAACAGCCAGTGAAAGTGCAGGGCGCCAAATTCAAAACAACAGAAATCTCATCATTAAAATTGTATTTTATACCGTTTTAAAGGACATCTTGTTGTTAATCCCACCACAGTGTCCGATTTCAAATAGGCTTTACAGCGAAAGCACCACAAACGATTATGTTAGGTCACCATCAACACACAGAAAAACACAACCATTTTTCCAGCCAGAGAGGAGTCACAAAAAGCACAAATAGAGATAAAATGAATCACTAACCTTTGATGATCTTCATCAGATGACACTCATAGGACTTCATGTTACACAATACATGTATGTTATGTTTGATAAAGTTCATATTTAAAAAATCTCAGTATATATTGGCGCGTTACGTTCACTAGTTCAAAAAACATCCGGTGATATTGCAGAGAGCCACATCATTTTACAGAAATACTCAATATAAATGTCGATGAAAATACAATTGTTAGACATCGAAATATAGATATACCTCTCCTTTAATGCAACCGCTGTGTCAGATTTAAAAAAACTTTACCGAAAAAGCAAACCATCTAATAATCTGAGAACGGCGCTCAGAAAAAGAAAAAAAATGATCCGCCATGTTGGAGTCAACAGAAATCAGAAATAACATAAATATTCCCTTACCTTTGATGATCTTCATCAGAATGCACTCCCAGGAATCGCAGTTCCACAATAAATGCTTGATTTGTTTGATAATGTCCATTATTTATGTCCAAGTAGCTACTTTTGTACACAAATCCAAACGCTCGTGCAGGTCCAGCTGAACGTCGGACGAAAACTTCAAAAAGTTATATTACAGGTCGTAGAAACATTTCAAACTAAGTATAGAATCAATCTTTAGGATGTTTTTATCATAAATCTTCAATAACGTTCCAACCGGAGAATTCCATTGTCTGTAGAAAAGCCATGGAACGCAGGTCGCTATCATGTGAAATGTGCATGACCAGGACCTGGCTCTCTGCCAGACCACTGACTCAAAGAGCTCTCATCTGGCCCCACATCACAGTAGAAGCCTCATTCAAGGTTCTAAAGAACGTTGACATCTAGTGGAAGCCTTAGGAAGTGCAATATAACCAATATCCCACTGTGTATTCAATAGGGGCTGGGTTGAAAATCGACCAACCTCAGATTTCCCACTTCCTGTTTGGATATCTTCTCAGGTTTTTGCCTGCCATATGAGTTCTGTTATACTCACAGACATCATTCAAACAGTTTTAGAAACTTCAGAGTGTTTTCTATCCAATACTAATAATAATATGCATATATTAGCAACTGGGACTGAGGATCAGGCTGTTTACTCTGGGCACCACTGGACACCTTTCATCCAAGCTACTCAATACTGCCCCTGCAGCCATGAGAAGATAATGGCTTCCTATTCCTCATCATTTCCAATTCCAGAAGAGAGATTATTCCTATGACCCCAAATGCACTGTATATCAAAGTCCCACAGTGACCCAAAAAGGTAAAACAGTTTATTTTCTATTTTAAAAATATGCCTTACCAACAAGAACAGCCTCCACAGCTCCTAAAGAGGAGGTATCAAACGAGTTAACCAGGAAGTCACAGTGCAATGTCGATATTTTGAGAGGAAAATGGCATGATACACAAAATACAATATATGCCTGCTGCTTTCAAGATACTTCAATACTACCAGTAAGGCAAATATACTCTCTTTCAGAGGTCTGTCACTTTGTATTTTGTCTATTGCCTAATTTCTGTAACCAATAACCTCCGTAGCAATATACTTGACAGCGGAAATAAGTAATTTACCTTCAATTATCCCTTCCCATTTTCTGCAGGCTGTGCTATAGTCACAATTGATGATCCCCCTCACGCCACGGCAAACAGCCAACGCAGCACACATTACAGCAGGCTCCCACTCTGTCCAATGAACTTCTGAGGCAATGTTCATTTTTAATAGAGAATTGATCTGTGTAAATCAGAGGCAGATAGGGCCCTTTCTGGGATAATCTGATAAGAAAGCTTGGTGTTCCCAGCCCTATTTACAGCTGGGGCCTGCTGGAATTAGGTGGGCTTCTCTTTGGTTCCAAGGCTCTAGGGTAGAGAGGGAGGGGGTGATAAGGTGGGATGTTGTTGGGAAAGAGAGGTGGAAGGGGTAATCGACAAATCTATTCCTACACTTGCCTTGTCTGGCTACCAGGGACTGAAGGATTTTAGATGGAATGACCACTCAGAACAAAGAGCAACTTCATACCATGTGCATTTAATTTGTTAAGCAGACCAGTCAAATAAATCAACAGACATTGTTGCTTAGATATTATGAAATGCTTTCTGGAGAAGTACAGAAAGTAATAACTTTCCAGGTCAGATACCCTACCAAAAGTACACTATCCACACTTCATTGTCTTATGCATGTGTATGCATTTTTGTAATACCCACGTACATGAGTGGAAGTCCAAATGCTCCTTGGCTATTAATTAAATGCAGGTTATAACTTGTCTTTAGCACCCTGTAAGTCTTCCAGTCTGATGTCGCAGTGACTTGATGGCAAATTAACCTTTTTACATCATGTTTATTGACTACTCACAAACTCTCCTTGACATCTTTCCAATACCCTCAGTTTAAAGAAGTGGTCCATATCATTCCCTGTATGAATCTGCACAAATTAGATCTTCCACACAGAGATGGGCTTCTTATGCAGGCTTTAACCACAGTTCTCTCGATGAACGTCTCAGTGGCCTTCTAGACTCACTGACAGCTCATGTTTGCTGTCAGAGACAGGAAATACAACTGAATACAATGCATTTCACCATACCAAAAGCTGTCATTTCAATTGGACCTTTAGAAAACAAGTCGTGTCTAGCGAGATGGACAAAATGTTTTTTGCCCAATTATTTATATTTTTGGGGTGGATTTTCTGTAAAGGTCAATTTACTCAGATAAGCAAAGCTAGCTCTGAAGCCTTGTAGCCTGTCAACAAATGCACCATAAAATATACAGTACATTTAAGGAAGGACAGGGGGGGGTGTACCACAAATAAGGTCAATGAGGATTGGACAGCTTGAGATGTCTGTGTAGGCCCAGATAATAGACTTAATGAAGACATACTATGACATGCTAACCCCTTAACCATGTACCTGGAGAATCATAGAGCCAGCATTAGAATGAGGAGTGATCAACAACATTTGTGGTCAGCAAAACATATCCTAACAATGACTACACACTGTAAGAGGAATATCCTTCTACTATTACTGTAATATGGAAATATAAAATCAAATCAAAATCAAATCACATTCTATTTGTCACATGCACCGAATACAACAGTGAAATGCTCACTTACAAGCCCTTAACCAACAATGCAGTTTAAAGCAGAAAATACATACAATAAGTAAGAGATAAAAATAACAAATAATTAAAGAGCAGCAGTAAATAACAATAGTGGGGCTATAAACAGGGGGTACCTGTACAGAGTCAATGTGCGGGGGCACCGGTGTTGAGGTAATTGAGGTAATATGTACATGTAGGTAGAGTTATTTAAGTAACTATGCACAGACAATAACAGAGAATAGCAGCAGCATAGAAGGGGGGGGGGGGCAATGCAAATAGTCTGGGCAGCCATTTGATTAGATGTTCAGGAGTCTTATGGCTTGGGGGTAGAAGCTGTTTAGAAGCCTCTTGGACCTGGATATGAGTCCCCCCCACACACACACACATTTCAAATAGGCCATTTATTTATGCAGTATTCATGATATGCCTCTGAGTAAGGGCATCTGCTTTGTCTACAATACAGGGCAAAGGATTAAAGAGAACTGGCATCTATCAACATTTCTATTGATGGCTGTCTTCCTTTTAATATTCATCCTGATACCAAATTGAATGCTTTCTCATTCCCATGAATAATTTATGTTCACACTCTTACAAAGAATGCATACATTCTCATTTCATATTTGTTTTCTTTCTCTGCTGAAGGCTAAAAACGAACTCCATTATTGCTGAGAGATTAACTGTCAACCCCAAATCAGCTGGGAAAACAGTATTTGATTCTACCATCCATCTGCCTTATTACGATAATATACAACTAAATATGCGACTGCTGTGCCACTGGTACTTCAGCAAACTCATTCATTCCCAAATGCCACTTGACCACCCTGTGGATTCGCTGTGCAGCAATGAGGCTGGGGCAAGAGCCTGCCTGCCCACACACACTTGTTCACTCAAACTGCAGAGTGCTGTACCCTTATCCAACCAAACTTGTAGCAGCAATACTAAAAGCCTGTCACTGTCACATATGGATCCATGAACACCTACGAGATGTGTGTGTGTGTGTGTGTGTGTGTGTGTGTGTGTGTGTGTGTGTGTGTGTGTGTGTGTGTGTGTGTGTGTGTGTGTGTGTGTGTGTGTGTGTGTGTGTGAATGTGTGTGTGTGTGTGTGTGTGTGTGTGAATGTGTGTGTGTGTGTGTGAGCGTGCGTGCGTGAGCGTGCGTGTCTTCATCTGATTACAATGTGTGTCACTGCCATTCGGGTGGTGTGGCTGACACATGACACATTACTGTCAGGCTGAAGATGGACAGGTCACCGATTGGTCTGTCTGTGCTAGGTGACACAGGCATGTGCTTGGACTTATCATGGGGTGCAGGTCTGATTCAGAGTCGCCAACAGATAGAGGAGGGGATAACATCCTCACCTCAGCACTCATTAGTGTAGAAATCACAGGTTATAAAACATACAATACACAGGTTCACAGTCTCTCAATCACTATGTCACAGATATATTTTATAAATAGGACAGTCATTATTAGTATTTCTATGTCTACAATTTTGTCACACAATGACGAAAACAATATTTTGTGTGTGTTGCCTGGCCTAGCTGGCATATTATACTTTAGGTATATCAAATGCTTAAATGTGGAACATGTCCTTGCCATAGAGACTGCCGTTCTCCTGTCAAACAAAGTCCTGTCGATGTATAGTAATTTACTGTCAGAAAGAAAGGTTTTGCATTTTTTGCAGATAAACTTGAAGTACCATACACCGGTTGATAATGAGAGTTGGCAGGGAAAGTCTTTGTTGGTTGTTTACGTTCGGTGCAAATGGGTTACCTACAATGCCATTTGTTTCTGCAATATAATAGTGACAGTGACAGTGAAGTGTTTTTCCATCAGCAACATCCTGTAACAGAGCCATGACCTTCAGACTGTGTTATTTCACTGGAAGAGGAAATAAATGCTACAGGTTGGTGGGAAAGCAATATAGCTGAGAATTGTGATTAGCAATATGGCAGTTATGACAGTACAGTCACCTACACCAACATGAAAAAATACTAGTACACTATGGTATAAATACTAAAGTATTCACTAGTGTTTTTGCAGACTTTACTATTGTCTTTATAGTTTACTATATTATAAATACTGTAGTAAAAAAATTGTAGTATATACTATAGTAATTAATGTAGTGTTTTGCGTACTGTAGTACAGTGTGGTATTTACTGTCGTGTTTTTGCAGACTGTAGTATACTGTAGTATCTACTGTAGTGTTTTGCGGACATTACTATAGTATTTACTGTTGTGTTTTTGTTTTATCTTTGACATAAAAGTGAGGTCTTTCTCCTTGACCTGTAGGCACATAGGATTGGGGTCTGAAAGGATAGGTTCAGAGCTTCTGCTTCCGTTTTTATAACCTGTAGGGAACACAATATATAGTCTACAATATACTTGGCGTGTACGTTTCTCACTTATGGGTATCACAAATGCAGCTATGTTGGAGGGGAATGGGCAGTGTATAGGCAAATTAAATACTGTAGTATTACTATAGTTAAAAAACTGTGGTATTTCTGCTGACATTACTGTAGTAACACTACAGTGTTTTTTTGTGAACAACTCTGTAGCATTTACTATACTGCCCAACCAAGCAAAAAGGCAGTATCTGCTCATTTGGTCGAAAATGATTTAATGTCATTTTTGCTACATTAAATACTTGCTTAATAATGTGGACAAGTATCCTGCCTCCATTATGTTGTGTTTTGGAGAAAATGGGGGTCATGTTAACAGTAACAGCAAAACGTTACTGTGAAACCAAGGTAAATGGCAGTAACTGAATTTACTGCCTCTAAGCTTGGTTTTAAGCTGCCCTTGGCTGCAGTTACTGCCTTTTACCATAGGTATCATGTCATTTTATTCTGACAGTGATACAACCAAAACCTGTATGACATTGACTGACAGCTACACACACACACATACATTGCTAAACTAAGGACACACCATCATGGCACAGCATTCCCGGGGAGAAATGATGGTTGAACTTGCTCTGAAACACAGACACTGGTAAAAACTAACTAGCTAAGTAGATCAGAGAACATAATTCATTAGCTAACTAGCTAGCGAACATAGACTAACAATGCTACCGGCTCCCATTAGCGGCGATCTGCAATTGATACTAACTTGAATCTATTAACCCTATAATTAATTCAACGTTACATTCTGAAATTGAATCTGATGGTTTCTTTGAATCAGTACACCACACACACATGATTTAATGCCAGTGACAGCCACCTAGCTAGAACTGACGCGTCCCTACCAAAATGTAAAAACCTACCTAGCTAGCATTAGCATGAAGCAATAGAGTTGTGCTACCTGCTCCCATAAGAGGCGATCAGCAGTTAATACTAGCGTCAATCTATTATCCCTATAATAAATAAAATCCCTATCATTTTATTCTGACGTTCCATGGGTTATTTGAATCAGTAACATTACACCACACAAACAATCTCTAACCAGCTGACAGTCAGTTAGATGTGCACCCCATAGATGTGCACCACATACTGAATTGTCAAAAGCTACGCACCCTTGTTTTCCGTATAACCCTTGTTATACATACAAATATTTTAATTTGCAATCTCATGGTCATTTTTTATAATTAGCATTACCCTACGTCATACTTCCATCATGTTCCAATACATCATTATATATTACAAGATAGGTCATCATTTAATGTAATTCAAAAACAATTGCAGTGCTGCTTTTCACATTTATTCTTATAACAAGACATGGGCAACTTGTAAAACACCATATGTAATGTAACTGACGCAGAACCTACTTCTCCATGTAAATGCAACTGGTATCTTAGTGGAAGACACACAAAGGATGCACATTCAACTCTGTAACACTGTCAGTAATGACACTGCTATTTTATTAATAGCATAAAGGAGAAGGATAGTAAACTAACACATGAAAATGGCACATACTACTTTTTACTTTGGTATTACCCTGCAATTTGTAACATATCATGCCAAGGAAGAAGACAGCCCCGAATGCCGATTGGCTGACAACCATGGTATATCAAACCGTATACCACGGGTATGACAAAACATGTATTTGTACTGCTCTAATTACATTGGTAGCCAGCTACAGTGCCTTGCGAAAGTATTCGGCCCCCTTGAACTTTGCGACCTTTTGCCACATTTCAGGCTTCAAACATAAAGATATAAAACAGTATTTTTTTGTGAAGAATCAACAACAAGTGGGACACAATCATGAAGTGGAACGACATTTATTGGATATTTCAAACTTTTTTAACAAATCAAAAACTGAAAAATTGGGCGTGCAAAATTATTCAGCCCCTTTACTTTCAGTGCAGCAAACTCTCTCCAGAAGTTCAGTGAGGATCTCTGAATGATCCAATGTTGACCTAAATGACTAATGATGATAAATACAATCCACCTGTGTGTAATCAAGTCTCCGTATAAATGCACCTTCACTGTGACAAGGAACACACCAGGCAGGTTCGAGATACTGTTGTGAAGAAGTTTAAAGCCGGATTTGGATACAAAAAGATTTCCCAAGCTTTAAACATCCCAAGGAGCACTGTGCAAGCGATAATATTGAAATGGAAGGAGTATCAGACCACTGCAAATCTACAAAAGATAAAAGCAACACAGCTCATCACTCTGAACACACCATCCCCACTGTCAAACATGGTGGTGGCAGCATCATGGTTTGGGCCTGCTTTTCTTCAGCAGGGACAGGGAAGATGGTTAAAATTGATGGGAAGATGGATGGAGCCAAATACAGGACCATTCTGGAAGAAAACCTGATGGAGTCTGCAAAAGACCTGAGACTGGGACGGAGATTTGTCTTCCAACAAGACAATGATCCAAAACATAAAGCAAAATCTACAATGGAATGGTTCAAAAATAAACATATCAAGGTGTTAGAATGGCCAAGTCAAAGTCCAGACCTGAATCCAATCGAGAAACTGTGGAAAGAACTGAAAACTGCTGTTCACAAATGCTCTCCATCCAACCTCACTGAGCTCGAGCTGTTTTGCAAGGAGGAATGGGAAAAAATTTCAGTCTCTCGATGTACATACCCCAAGCGACTTACAGCTGTAATCACAGCAAAAGGTGGCGCTACAAAGTATTAACTTAAGGGGGCTGAATAATTTTGCACGCCCAATTTTTCAGTTTTTGATTTGTTAAAAAAGTTTGAAATATCCAATAAATGTCGTTCCACTTCATGATTGTGTCCCACTTGTTGTTGATTCTTCACAAAAAAATACAGTTTTATATCTTTATGTTTGAAGCCTGAAATGTGGCAAAAGGTCGCAAAGTTCAAGGGGGCCGAATACTTTCGCAAGGCACTGTAATTACATTAATAGCAATAAGGCACCTCTGGGTTTGTGGTACATGGCCAATATACCACCGCTAAGGGCTGTGTCCAGGCATTCCGCGATGCGTCGTGACTAAGAACAGCCCTTAGCCGGGATGTTTAAGCCATATACCACACCCCCTCATGCCTGGTTGCTTAAGTATACTACAGTATAATTCTATAGTAAGTACTGTAGTATTCTATAGTAAACTGTAGCATTTTTTCATGTGGGCAGCATCGATAGTATGATGACTGTTCTGATCAGGTCAGGTTACAGGAGACCACAACCCTACAGATTATCTCTCAACCCCAACAGAGGAGGAGAGATCTAGGGGTCTGAAGATGTGGGGGGTTTATGACCCCTCACGCCCCTGGTAAATCTTAGGCCACAGACAAATTCCTTTTGTCCTGTTACTATGGAGAACCAGCCTCAGACCATTAAACATGAAATAAAGGGACTTTGGAACAATGGTTTCCGTCAGCCACAATGGTGGTCATGACGATAGATGGAATATGAAAATGTATGTCATTTTTGTTTTGTTATTAAAGGTAAATAGATGATGTTATTACAAAAACATTGTAATGCCAACAGTTTACCTAGTATATGTTTGATGTTTATACATTGTACGTTGTATGGAAAATGTCCAAATCAAAGAGAATGTTTCAGTAAAGATGAAATGTGAAGTTAGTTGTCAAAATTGGATTTGAGTACAATCTAGACCTTGCCTCTTAACTAGGTACGCCCAGAGAATTGCCCTAAAGGCGGTTACGCCCACTTCTGACCCAAGGGTATAAAACCTGTGAGTATAGATTTTACAGATAAGACTAAGTGACCCAAGCTGCAGCCGAGGTCTAAAAAGTCAACGAACCCAAAACGCAACACAAGTTTGAAGACAAAGAAATCTTTTTCTACCCAAGCTACGGATGAGTAGCTGTGTCTAAGCGGGTGAATTCAAGTCGAACCACCTAGCTTCCACTTCCCATCGAATCGTGGTATCTACACTGTTTCATTCCTACGCGGTGAGCTCTGAGCTACAGAGCTGTCTGTCCTCAGAAGAGCCCTTCCAGAACAAGGGCGAGGGAACAGACTCCTAAGCCAAAAGGACACTGACATCTTGAGGATGATGAGAGAGGTGCGCCGGAGAAGTGCGTCATTGAGCAGCCTGAACGGTCCACGCGGAGAATCCACAGAGACCTTCCCCACGTAATTACATCATTATATTCTGACCCATAAGAGCGGCAGTTTGGGGCAAGGCTAGGGTTAGAATAAGCATAGCTGACAAATTCACACAAATGTATATTTTTCTCGTGTACTTTCTCTTTTTCTCTCTCTTTTAAATCCTTATTTTGGGTAACACGCGCCATAGTATGTTGGCCTGTTATACTAAGTTCTAATCAATAGCCTAGAATCTGTTTTTGTGTATGTGTATCTTTTATCATCATTTTAGATTTCTAGTAAATAAATACTCAACTAAGATTGGTGTGGTACGAACTTATTGGTGAGACCCGGGTCCGTGCAGATTCACGGATTATGCGATGTTCAGAACGAGATTGTAGAGGTAACTGATTAATTAGCGGCTATTGTAAAATCGATATTCTGATATTCTTTGAGTTCATTTGGGAAATAGAAACTCAATAAAAACTTATTTTCCCATGATGCCCCAGGTTAATGAGTTAATAATTGCTTGATTCAGTTAATCACGCAATTATAAACTTTTAATCATTCGATGAGCAACAGTTGTCACATGAACTAATACAACGTCACGATAATAGTATGTTGAGGTGGGATTATTGCTCTTGGTATTACTACAGTGTAGTATGACATGGTGGTAATGATTAAATATGGATGGTAATACAAACCAATCAACACCTGCGCCCTCGTAGACTCATGTTTGTTTATTGAAATCAATTCACCCATTCTGCTATAATCACATGCTTTATCCTGACCCTCTGGTTAGAGACCATAGCTACTAATTCTCACAGAAACAGCAGCCCACGAGACAAACATTTCTGTCATTATGTAGCTGTGTGCTCATAAAGCACAAATGATAGAAGATCCTCTCTAGAAGATGGTGAATATCGAATTGTGTTTCTATACCTAAAACTGTCGTGGCTGTAGACCTACACTAAATTAGGGTATTTTGGTGGTGATGGAGGATACAACAAAGGCCTTCCCAATATGAGCCCCTCCTGCAATGCTCAATAGGACCCTGCAAGCCATTCAGTGATGATAAAACATTTATAAAGTGCAGCTTTGCTGTTGAGGTCCTAATCGCAGAGCACCACTGTTTCAGTATGTCTCTTATCTACTGAGCTTTCCTCTGGTGCCTCCACCATCATCACCCCCTGCCCCCGCCCAACATTGTCATTATGCTTTATTCATGTCCACTTTATCCTGTATGTATAGTGCATAGGAAGGGAAGAAGAGGTCACAACCTTGCTGTTATTGGAGTCATAGATACATTTTTAAAAGCATAGAGACCTATTGGTTGGGGATGGAGCAAAAGGCACTAAAGTGTGATTTCAGTCTCTTATCTCTGGGCTTAAAGTCCATTATGCCAGGCTTTGTGTCTGTTTGTACACTCACTGCTGAAAAGGATGATTGCACTCCAGGGCTTGCCAACAGGGAGTGGAGGAATGTGATCAAAGCACCATTTATTCACATACATATTTCATCGAGATGCACCAGTGAAACCAATGCAAGTGCATCAAATTATGAGCAAGCTACAGTACAGGAAAAATGATTGGTTGTTAGTGTGCCTAAATGCATACAAACAACAAATCTTTAGTTTTTCTACATTTTCTGCAAATCTTCGTGCATTTTAATAATAATTAATTATGTTTGTATTTGTATTTATTATGGATCCCCATTAGCAGCTGCCAAGGTAGCAGCTACTCTTCCTGGGGTCCAGCAAAATTAAGGCAGTTTATACAATTTTTAAAACATTACAATACATTCAGATTGTGTGCCCTCAGGCCCCTACTCCACCACTACCACATATATACAGTACAAAATCCATGTGTACGTGTATGTATAGTGCGTATGCTATCGTGTGTGTGTAAGCGCCTATGTTTGTGTTGTTTCACAGTCCCTGCTGTTCCATACGGTATTTTAATTATGATTTTTTTTTAATCTAATTTTACTGCTTGCATGAGGAATACTTGATGTGGAATAGAGTTCCATGTAGTTATGGCTCTATTTAGTACTGTACGCCTTCCATAGTCTGTTCTGGACTTGGGGACTGTGAAGAGACCTCTTATGGCATGTCTTGTGGGTTATGCATGGGTGTCCGAGCTGTGCGCCAGTAGTTCAAACAGACAGCTCGGTGCATTCAACATGTCAATACCTCTCATAAATACAAGCAGTGATAAGTAATCAGTAATCTCTCCTCCACTTTGAACCAGGAGAAATTGACATGCATATTAATATTAGCCCTCTGTGTACAGCCAAGGACCAGCCGTGCTGCCCTGTTCTGAACCTATTGCAATTTTCCTGTCCTTTTTTGTGGCAGCTGACCACATGACTGAACAGTAGTCCAGGTGCGACAAAACTAGGGCCTGTAGGAGCTGCCTTGTTGACAGTGCTGTCAAGAAGGTAGAGCAGCGACCTTATCATAGACATACTTCTCCCCATCTTAGCTACTGTTGTATCAATATGTTTTGACCATGACCAATCCAGGGTAACTCCAAGCAGTTTAGTCACCTCAACTTGCTCAATCATTATTTATTACAAGATTTAGTTGAGGTTTAGGGTTTAGTGAATGATTTGTCCCAAATACATTGCTTTTAGTTTTAGAAATATTTAGGACTAACTTATTCCTTGCTTCCCTCTCTGAAACTAACTGCCACTCTTTGTTAAGTGCTTCAGTCATTTCAGTCGCTGTAGTAGCTGACATGTATAGTGTTGAGTCATCCTCATACATAGACACACTTGCTTTCCTCAAAGCCAGTGACAATTCATTAGTAAAGATTTAAACATGTAATGGGCCAAGACAGCTGCCTTGGGGAATTCCTGATTTTACCTGGATTATGTTGGAAAGGCTTCCATTAAAGAACACCCTCTGTGTTCTGTTAGACAGGTAACTCTTTATCCACAATATAGCAGGGGGTGTAAAGCCATAACACATAAGTTTAGCCAGCATCAATGGATGCATGTCAAAGGATGCACTGAAGTCTAACAAAACAACCCCCACAATCTTTTTATTATCAATCACAGCCAATCATCGGTCATGTGTGTAAGTGCTGTGCTTGTTGAATGTCCTTCTCTGTAAGCATTCTGAAATATGTTGTCAATTTGTTTACTGTTAAATAGCATCGTATCTGGTCTAACACATTTTTCCCCAAAAGTTTACTAAGGGTTGTTAACAGGCTGATTGGTCTGCTATTTGAGCCAGTAAAGGGGGCTTTACTATTCTTAGGTAGCGGAATTACTTTTCTTGTCACGGCAGATTTCCTCCTCTTCCTCAGAAGAGGTGAAACAAGGATCGGACCAATATGCAGCGTGGTAGGTGTCCATGTTTTAATAGGGAAAACTGAACATGAACACAAATAGAAAATGAACTGACAACGAAACAGTCCCGTGACGCACAAAAACAGACACAGGAAACAATCACCCACAAAATACCCAAAGAACATGGCTGGCTAAATATGGTTCCCAATCAGAGACAACGATAAACACCTGCCTCTAATTGAGAACCAATCTAGGCAACCATAGACTTACATAAACACCTAGACTAGAAAACACCCCATAAACATACAAAACCCCTAGACCAGACAAAACACATAAATCCCCCATGTCACACCCTGACCTAACCAACATAATAAAGAAAACAAAGATAACTAAGGGCAGGGTATGACATATCTTCATTCCAAGCCTGAGGGCACACACTATCTAGTAGGCTTAAATTGAAGATGTGGCAATATAGTCTGCTATTATCCTCAGTAATTTTCCACCCAAGTTGTCAGACCCCGATGGCTTGTCATTGTTGACAGACAACAATAATTTTTTCACCTCTTCCACACTAACTTTACAGAATTTTAAATTATAATGCTTGTCTTTCAAAATTTGCTCAGATATACTTGGATGTGTAGTGTCAGCATTTGTTGACATTAAGTTTTCTAATCTTGTCAATGAAAAATGTATTAAAGTAGTTGGCAATATCATTTGGTTTTGTGATGAATGAGCCATCTTGAAACTTCCGGCGCCGACAGAGATGGCCGCCTCGCTTCGCGTTCCTAGGAAACTATGCAGTATTTAGTTTTTTTACGTGTTATTTCTTACATTGGTACCCCAGGTAATCTCAGGTTTTATTACATACAGTCAGGAGGCACTTCTGGATATAAGAGCAACGTCAACTCACCATCATTATGACCAGGAATACGACTTTCCCGAAGCGGATCCTGTGTTTTGCCCACCACCCAGGACAATGGATCGGATCCCAGCTGGCAAACCAAAACAATGTTGTCGTAAAAGGGGCAGACGAAGCGGTCTTCTGGTCAGGTTCCGGAGACAGGCACATCACGTACCGCTCCCGAGCATACTACTCGCCAATGTCCAGTCTCTTGACAACAAGGTTAATGAAATCCGAGCAAGGGTAGCATTCCAGAGAGACATAAGAGACTGTAACGTTCTTTACTTCAAGGAAACATGGTTCACTTGAGACACGCTATCGGAGTCGGTACAGTCAGCTGTTTTTTTCACGCATCGTGCTGACAGTAACAAGCATATTTCTGGTAAGAAGAGGTGCGGGGGGGTATGCCTTATGATTAAAGAGACGTGGTGTGATCATAACAACATACAGGAACTCAAGTCCTTCTGTTCACCTGATTTAGAATTCCTCACAATCAAATGTCGACCGCATTATCTACCAAGAGAATGCTCTTCGATTATAATCACAGCCGCATATATTCCCCCCCAAGCAGACACATCGACGGCCCTGAAAGAACTTTATTTGACTCTATGTAAACTGGAAATCACATATCCTGAGGCTGCATTCATTGCTGTGGATTTTAACAAGGCTAATCTGAAAACAAACTCCCTAAATTCTTTCACCATATCGATTGTGCTACCAGGGCTGGTAAAACCCTGGATCATTGTTATTCTAACTTCTGCAACGCATATAAGGCCCTCCCCCGTTCTCCTTTCGGAAAAACTGACCACGACTCCATTTTGTTGCTCCCAGCCTATAGACAGAGACTAAAACAGGATGCTCCCGTGCTCAGGTCTGTTCAAAGCCGGTCCGACCAATCTGATTCCACGCTTCAAGATTGCTTTGATCACATGGATTGGGATATGTTCCGCATTGCGTCAAACAACAACATTGACGAATACGCTGATTCGGTGAGCGAGATTATTAGCAAGTGCATCGGCAATGTCGTACCCACGCAACTATTAAAACATTCCCAAACTAGAAACCATGGATTGATGGCAGCATTCGCGCAAAACTGAAAATGCAAACCACTGCTTTAAACCAGGGCAAGGTGATCGGATTACAAAAAGAAAACCATCCCCGTCGCGAACCGGGATGTCTTGCTCCCAGACAGACTAAGCAACTTATTTGCTCGCTTTAAGGACAATACAGTGCCACTGACCCGGCCTGCTACCAAAACCTGTGGACTCTCCTTCACTGCAGCCGACGTTAGTAAAACATTTAAACGTGTTAACCATCGCAAGGCTGCAGGCCCAGACGGCATTCCCAGCCGCGTCCTCAGAGTAAGCGCAGACCAGCTGGCTGGTGTGTTTACGGACATATTCAATCTATCCTTTTCCTAGTCTGCTGTTCCCACATGCTTCAAGAGGGCCACCATTGTTCCTGTTCCCAAGAATGCTAAGTTAACTGAGCTAAACGACTACCGCCCCGTAGCACTCACTTCCGTCATCATGAAGTGCTTGAGAGACTAGTCAAGGACCATATCACCTCCACCCTACCAGACACCCTAGACCCACTCCAATTTGCTTACTGCCCCAATAGGTCCACAGACGACGCAATCACAACCACGCTGCACACTGCCCTAACCCATCTGGACAAGAGGAAATCCTATGTGAGAATGCTGTTCATCGACTACAGCTCAGCATTTAACACCGTAGTACCCTCCAAACTTGTCATCAAGCTCAAGACCCTGGGTCTCGACCCTGCCCTGTGCAACTGGGTACTGGACTTCCTGACGGGCCGCCCCCAAGTGGTGAGGGTAGGTAACAACATCTCCACCCCGCTGATCCTCAACACTGGGGCCTCACAAGGGTGCGTTCTGAGCCCTCTTCTGTACTCTCTGTTCACCCACGACTGTCATCAATCATCAAGTTTGCAGACGACACTACAGTGGTAGGCTTGATTACCAACAATGACGAGACAGCATACAGGAAGGAGGTGAGGTCCCTCGGAGTGTGGTGTCAGGAAAATAACCTCACACTCAAAGTCAACAAAACAAAGGAGATGATCGTGGACTCGGCGTACACATCACGGACAAACTGAATTGGTCCACCCACACATACAGCGTGTTGAAGAAGGCGTAGCAGCGCCTCTTCAACCTCAGGAGGCTGAAGAAATTTGGCTTGTCACCAAAAGCACTCACAAACTTTTACAGATGCACAATCGAGAGCATCCTGTCGGGCTGTATCACCGCCTGGTACGGCAACTGCTCCGCCCACAACCGTAATGCTCTCCAGAGGGTAGTGGGCCAACCAACTGCCCTCCAGGACACCTACACCACCCGATGTCACAGGAAGGCCATAAAGATCATCAAGGACAACAACCACCCGAGCCACTGCCTGTTCACTGCTATCATCCAGAATGCGAGGTCAGCACAGGTGCATCAAAGCAGGGACCGAGAGACTGAAAAACAGCTTCTATCTCGAGGCCATCAGACTGTTATACAGACACCACTAAGATTGAGTGGCTGCTGCCAACATACTGACTCAACTCCAGCCACTTTAATAATGGAAAAATTGATGTAAGAATGTATCACTAGCCACTTTAAACAATGCCACTTAATATAATGTTTACATACCCTACATTACTCATCTCATACTGTATGTATATACTGTTCTCTTTACCATCTACTGCATCTTGCCATCTTTATGTAATACATGTATCACTAGCCACTTTAAACAATGCCACTTTTACATGTTTACATACCCTACATTACTCATCTCATATGTATACACTGTACTCTATACCATCTACTGCATCTTGCCTATGCCATTCTGTACCATCACTCATTCATATATTTTTATGTACATATTCTTCATCTCTTTACACTTGTGTGTGTATAAGGTGGTTGTTGTGAAATTGTTAGGTTAGATTACTCATTGGTTATTACTGCATTGTTGGAACTAGAAGCACAAGCATTTCGCTACACTCGCATTAACATCTGCTAACCATGTGTATGTGACAAATAAAATGTACATGTACATTTTTCTCGGTTTTTCGGATGACTGCCTTGCCTGGTTCACCAATTACTTTGCAGACAGAGTTCAGTGTGTCAAATCGGAGGGCATGCTGTCCGGTCCTCTGGCAGTCTCTATGGGGGTGCCACAGGGTTCAATTCTCGGGCCGACTCTTTTCTCTGTGTATATCAATGATGTTGCTCTTGCTGCGGGCGATTCCCTGATCCACCTCTATGCAGACGACACCATTCTATATACTTTCGGCCCGTCATTGGACACTGTGCTATCTAACCTCCAAACAAGCTTCAATGCCATACAACACTCCTTCCGTGGCCTCCAACTGCTCTTAAACGCTAGTAAAACCAAATGCATGCTTTTCAACCGATCGCTGCCTGCACCCGCATGCCCGACTAGCATCACCACCCTGGATGGTTCCGACCTTGAATATGTGGACATCTATAAGTACCTAGGTGTCTGGCTAGACTGTAAACTCTCCTTCCAGACTCATATCAAACATCTCCAATCAAAAATCAAATCAAGAGTCGGCTTTCTATTCCGCAACAAAGCCTCCTTCACTCACGCCGCCAAGCTTACCCTAGTAAAACTGACTATCCTACCAATCCTCGACTTCGGCGATGTCATCTACAAAATGGCTTCCAACACTCTACTCAGCAAACTGGATGCAGTATATCACAGTGCCATCCGTTTTGTCACTAAAGCACCTTATACCACCCACCACTGCGACTTGTATGCTCTAGTCGGCTGGCCCTCGCTACATATTCGTCGCCAGACCCACTGGCTCCAGGTCATCTACAAGTCCATGCTAGGTAAAGCTCCGCCTTATCTCAGTTCACTGGTCACGATGGCAACACCCATCCGTAGCACGCGCTCCAGCAGGTGTATCTCACTGATCATCCCTAAAGCCAACACCTCATTTGGCCGCCTTTCATTCCAGTACTCTGCTGCCTGTGACTGGAACGAATTGCAAAAATCGCTGAAGTTGGAGACTTTTATCTCCCTCACCAACTTCAAACATCAGCTATCTGAGCAGCTAACCGATCGCTGCAGCTGTACATAGTCTATTGGTAAATAGCCCACCCATTTTCACCTACCTCATCCCCATACTGTTTTTATTTATTTACTTTTCTGCTCTTTTGCACACCAATATCTCTACCTGTACATGACCATCTGATCATTTATCACTCCAGTGTTAATCTGCAAAATTGTAACTATTCGTCTACCTCCTCATGCCTTTTGCACACATTGTATATAGACTCCCCCTTTGTTTTCTACTGTGTTATTGACTTGTTAATTGTTTATTCCATGTGTAACTCTGTGTTGTCTGCTCACACTGCTATGCTTTATCTTGGCCAGGTCGCAGTTGTAAATGAGAACTTGTTCTCAACTAGCCTACCTGGTTAAATAAAGGTGAAATAAAAAAAATAAACATGTACATGTAAAGACCCCTAAAAAAAATGTGTCAATCCACCATGTTCTTTTATCCTGTGATAATTGCAGGGGAAAGGAAAAGCCCCTCTCAGACATTATCATTGAGAGTGATGGGCTATCCAGGTCTCTGCAAAGGAGGTGCTGCTGTACAGCTGTACAGCATGTCTGTTTGCTTTGTCCCAGGGAGCTACAATCAGCAGGAGGTATCCCGCTGTCTTTACAGATGCTTCCGCCTCCTCAGCAGTAACGGCAGCCTTCGAACTCTCTCACCTACTCCCATTTTTCTCTATATGCATCGTAATGACCATTTTCAGAGAACACGTCACGTCTCTTCTAATGACCTGGTGAAATTATCAGGCTGATCCATACCATTAGCAGTGATAGATAACTCAAAATCATAACCTTTAACACAGGTACTCCTCACTGGATGTGATTGCTTATAGGTTTATACGAAACCTATGGCTGGCTGTTGGCTTTCCACCTTTACAGTGCCTTCTGAAAGTATTCACACCCTTGACCTTTTCCACATTAAATTGTGCTACAGCCTGAATTTAAAATGGATTAAATATACAATTTGTGTCACTGGCCTACACACAATACCCCATAATGTCAAAGTTGATTTTTTAAAGCAATTTAACAAGAAAATGAAAGCTGAAATGTCTTGAGTCATTAAGTAGTCAACCCTTTGTTATGGCAAGCCTAAATAAGTTGAAGAGTAAACATTTGCTTAATAAGTCACATAATAAGTTGCATGGACTTACTCTGTGTGCAATGATAGTGTTTAACATGATTTTTGAAAGACTACCTCATCTCTGTACCCACAGATACAATTATATGTAAGGTCCCAGTGAATTTCAAACACAGATTCAACCTCAAAGACCAGGGTGGTTTTCCAATGCCTCACAAAGATGGGCACCTATTGGTAGATGGGTAAAAAAATAAAGCAGACATTGAATATCCCTTTGAGCATGGTGAAGTTATTAATTACACTTTGGATGGTGTATCAATACACCCAGTCACTGCAAACAGCAGGTGTCCTAAGACTAAAACTGTTAAAAATGTTTACTTTATGTACCATTATGTTTGGAGCAAATCCAACACGACACATCACTGATTACCACTCTTCATATTTTCAAGCATGGTCGTGGCTGCATCAAGTTATGGGTAAGCTTGTCATCGGCAAGGACTAGGGAGTTTTTTAGGATAAAATTAAATGGAATGGAGCCACATAAGCACTGGCAAAATCCTAGAGGAAAACCTGGTTCATTCTGCTTTGCAACAGACACTTGGAGACACATTCACCTTTTAACAGGACAATAAACCTTAAACACAAGGCCAAATGTACACTGGAGTTGCTTACCAAGACAACATTGAATGTTCCTGAGTGACCTAGTTACAGTTTTGAAATCTATGGCAAGACCTGAAAATGGCTGTCTAGCAATGACAAACAAGCAACTTTACAGAGCTTGAATAATTTTTTAAAGAATAATGTGCAAATATTGTACAATCCAGGTGTGCAAAGCTCATAGAGACTTACCTAGAAATATTAACAGCTGGAATCACTGCCAAAGGTGATTCTAACATGTATAAACTCAGGGGTGTGAATAGTTACGTAAATGAGATATCTGTAAAATATCAATTTAATCCATTTTGAATTCAGGCTGTAACACAACAAAATGTTGAAGAATTCAAGGGGTATGAATACTTTCTGAATGTATCGTATAATCTACTGTACAAAGCAGACTAAGCAATGACCGTCAGTATTATGGTTAACCCTCTAGACTAGAACATGGCATGGAGAAAGCAAAAAGAGTGAGTGAAAGGGAGGGATAGAGAGCGAGGGCAGAGGGAGATACGCTGTACATCTATAGACAGATGAGACCGATAGAGAAGATAGGAAGAGGGTAGAGAATACAGAGAGAATGGCAGATCCAACGTTAACATATCACAGAGGGAATTTTGTACCGATGACCATAAATAACCTGGTCTGAATTATTTAATTCCCCACGGTTTTGCTGTTTTTATACCTAATGTTGGCTGTGAAGCAAGACTATCAAATGCTTTAACAGTATAATATCCCTTTTGCTCAGATAAAAGTGTGAAAATGCTGAACTGAGGGATACATTTACACAGAAATATCATCTCTAATTGCTTAAAGTGAACATCGGGAGGTGTAATGTACCAGAGAAAAGACCTGTGGAGCAATACTGCATGTTAAAGAACGCATTCTTCGTGACAATGTATACAAATTAACTATTTTCTCTGCTGAATCAGCATTTTTGTAATTAGAAACAGCATTTTTGTCATTTGCAGAGGTGGAAAAAATATTAAATAGTCATACTTGAGTAAAAGTAAAGATACCTTAATAGAAAATGACTGAAGTAAAAGTGTTAAGGGTGTGTACTGGAGGCGAAGTCAGGTGCAGGAGAGCAGAGTGTAGTGAACAGGCGCACTTTTTATTCTGGTCCAACGAAAGCACAAAAGTGCATAAATTAGATTTGATTTGATTTGATTTGATTTGATTTTATTTGATTTTAAATGTGCCCAAACACGGAACATAGGCAAAAAGTATGGCGCGTAACAATACCCACATAACATAAATACAATTTCACGCAAAGACATGGAGGCGAACAGAGGACTAAATACATGCAGTGTGATTAGGGAATGAAAACCAGGTGAGTATGGAACAAGACAAAACAAATGGAAATATGAAAAATGGAGCGGCGATGGCTAGAAAGCCGGTGACGTCGATCGCCGAATGCCCCCCGAACAAGGAGAGGAGCCGACTTCGGCGGACGTCGTGACAAAAAGTGAGTCACCCAGTAAAATATTCCTTTAGTAAAAGTCTAAAAGTATCTGGTTTTAAATGTACTTAAGTACAGTGGTGGAAAAAGTACTAAATTGTCATACTTGAGTAAAAGTAAGAGTAAATGCTATGCATCAAATTTCTTATATTAAGCAAACCAGAGGGCACAATGGTCTTGTTTTTAAAATGTACGGACAGCCAGGGGCACACCACAACACTCAGACATTATTTACAAATGCAGTGTTTGTGTTTAGTGAGTCCGCCAGATCAGAGGCAGTAGGGATGACAATGCATTATATTGATAGGTGCGTGAATTGGACCATGTTGCTTTCCCGCCTGAGCATTCGAAATGTAACAAGTACTTGTGGGTATCAGAGAAAATATATGGGAGTAAATATAGCATATTTTCTTTGGGAATGTAGTGGAGTAAAAGTATAAATATAAAAAATATAAATAGTAAAGTTAAGTATATAGATACTCCAAAAAAACTACTAAAGTAGTACTTTCAAGTATTTTTACAGAAGTACATTACATGAGAGAGAGAGATGGGAGACAGACACCTCAGGGGAGGAGAGCTGTAGCGTGAAATTAAAGATTAAGTTTGACATTGCCCCAAACAATAAGCATTTTCACTATTATAAGGCCCTTTGGGAGAAACGCTGAACATCAGTTTAATAAGCCCCAAACTCTCCCTAACACAGCAGCAGCAGCAAGAGAAATACAATGTCCAAGCAGGTGCTTGTTGTCTATGTGTCAAAGAAGCAGAACAAGAATCATCTCTCACTGGGGAATATGGAACAGCTTGTGCTACAAATTCTGTTTTTATAATTGTCTTTTTAGTCTCCAACATTTGTATCAACAACTACAAAATAATTACACCATGCACATTATTAACTGATTAAAGGATAGTTTATATATCTTTTTAAATGAAAGGCATCAAGTATATTGGACCTTGGTGCTTGTAAATGCAATGTGTTGATGGGATGCTGTTGGATGCCAGTCCATTCGGTCCTCAGGCTTGGAGTGGTTTATTGTGGAGTGTTGGTGTAGGCCATTTAGCAGAGTCAAAGAGAGGAGAGGCTATCATTCCCAGAGACCTCTGGGGAAGGAACCTTTGGGGGGAACCAGCAACCCTGATCAATCAAGCCCTCAACCTGGATCAATCAGAACAGCACCATGGTCTTCAATAGTTGTACAGAACAGCAAAATTAGCAACAGGTCGAAGCATATTCATCACTGTTTCTAGCGTTTTACGGAATTTACCAAACCATTATTGTGTAACGGTTATATTGCAGTTAAGTGTACATAACCTGCCCTAGTAACAGAGACTACTTGTCAACACAGTAAATTGCAGCATTGAGGCTGCAGTGTACATTTACACTAGTTGCTTGCTTCTGTGTGACACTGGTGGTCATTCACAGACCAGATAGTCTGTGAATGACTGAAGGGTCTATTTCCAAACTCCACTGACAACTACCGTATGAAAGAAATTAAGAATTTATTTCCAAAACACTATATTCACAAATGTTTCACATTTGAGTTTTTTCATCCGAAATGATTGCTTACCCTTGTGTGTGTAAAATATTACTGTTCTCAGATATTTAATTCATAGATTTCAGATGTGTATGAAAATGTGTTTTCATGCTAAATGTTATATATCCATTGTTTAGCCAGAATGGAATGTTTGTCTCCAGTGGCGTGTATTCATGGCTGCCAAGGTAAGCAAGTCTTCGCCAAATATTTGACCAATACATTTTTTTTATTAAACCATTTATCTTTCATCTCACTCTGTGTTTTCATAATTTTTCAGCGATTTGCAAGTGGCTAAATCTCACCAGAGAAATCATCAGAAAGAGGGAAACAGCGTCCCTCTGTCTCAGTATGTGTAGTCCATGTATGTGATGCTGCCTGGACCAAAATAGTATAACATGCTGCCTCCGTAGCATTAGATTGATTGCTGCCAGCAAGCATTTGGCCTCCCTAGATAAATGTTTTTAGAAAATAATAAGCCAATCAGCGTTGAGCTGAGCTCAACTGTGGGTTGTCCTTGTGCAGTAAAACACCCCCCAAGGGAGGCCAGTTTGGATTTGGCTTCACACCAATCAAGGCACTTCCTAAGCAAAATGTCATTTTCAGAAAAGAGTGTCTGTTTCTGGTCTGCTTGTGTTGATGTCATGCAGTAGCTAGCTTGCTAAGCCATGGATGGAGATGGGGATTTGGACTTGTGGTTTTGTCTTAATTCGCTGTACAGGCCAATGATTATGACGGCGATTCTGATCTAGCCATAAATGAACATGTTGTGCCACTGGCCTGAGATGATTGAAGTTCAATATGTAGCCTAGTAGTTAACTAGCTAGCTAACTTAGCTGGTTCATTGTCGCCTATGCAAGGAAGTTAGGCTAGAAAACAATTTAGGCAAGTAGCCTATGACAACAAGAACTAAACATGTACTGTATGACAGAGCCATAGACCGTTTTGCCAACATGAAAGAGAGGAGGATGGCATTTGCATTTAACTAGTCTACAAGTAAGGTGAGTCTAATAAAAATGTCACTTGCGCGCAACGCGTGCGCAGTCACACACACACGCACAGAGACAGAAATCAGTACCATTGAAAGCCACATGATATTTAGCAGTATTTAGCGACATAGATTGGACTATCTAATTGGTATCTTTAAGTTTGTTTTCAGTGTATTACACTAAGCATATATAGCCTTGTTGATTTGATGATGTCTAAATGTTTAAGTTGAAATGGTGCTGGAATAGCGAAGGCAGTGCTCCTGTTGTCTTTGTGCTGACTTGCGGCTGCGGGTGATATAACTGTTTGTCACATGCAATATTTGCTTGGTGGACTTCACCTGACAGATGTTGCTCTCTGGTTTTGTGATGAAACAGATGTATGTGTAGTTTAATTTATTCCGCCACTGTGTGACTTGTCTTTTTGTTGTCACGCCCTTATTGTATATCCCGGTGGCATAAGAACGAATGGGTAATAGAGCAAACAACGCAATTATCACAACATTTGGTTATAATATGGCTCTTTTACTGGCTTGGCTTGGCTTCTTCAGTGGTTTTACCAATGCACTGCTAATGGTTGTCTTACCTAGCTATCTTAAGATGACTTACCTAGCTATCTTCATCTTAAGATGAAAGTACTTTCTGTCACTCTGACAAAAAATGTAAATGTTTTACATACAGATCTCATATTAGGTACAGTTAGAAATGTACTGGGGTGGGGGGAGTGGTCCAAAATAGGGGAGGGTTGTCTAAGTTACTTTTTTTGCTCCGAGTGTTCTTTTATTGGGCACTGGGGAGGGTAGTGCCTTTTTCCCTGGTTTACATTTGCCCTTTTGCAGGTTTTACAATATAATGTCTTCCATCCTAGCCACATTGCCACATCTACTTGCACATGACCATCTGATCATTTATCACTCCAGTGTCAAAATCTGCTAAATTGTAATTATTCACTCCTATGGCCTATTTATTGCCTACCTCCTCATGTCTTTTGCACACAATGTATATAGACTCTTTTTTTTCTACTGTGTTATTGACTTGTTTATTGTTTACTCCATGTGTAACTCTGTGTTGTTATCTGTTCACACTGCTATGCTTTATCTTGGCCAGGTCGCAGTTGTAAATGAGAACTTGTTCTCAACTAGCCTACCTGGTTAAATAAAGGTGAAATTAAAAATTAAAAATCTGCTTGCATATGCCTCCCCTTTTCCACACAGTAACTATACCACAGGTCAATATAGTCAGAGAAGAAGAGACGAAGCGAGAATGTCCACTCCCATCAAAATCTGTCCATGCGAGAATCCATTGATAAGCAGGTCTTTGGGAAAACTACTCCCATCCTATTGTTAGGGTGGAAACAACACCATCTCCTCATTATATACAGTATCTCTGATATAATCTACCAGTCTAACTGCCTATCCTGCCCTCTATCTACCATTCATAGTAACAATAGTGGGTCAGTGGATCATTTGTCCAGATCTGCAATAGGCTAACTAGCATCATACCACACATAAAATAATTCAAAGCTGCACCCATTTTCAATTTAACCAGAGAGGCCAAGTGCATCATTGCACATGAAATAACAGTGAAGACCTTGTTAAGGGTCAATACAATTATCGTACCTAGACCCTACAACATCACAATGCAATTAATAATTGCATTATTGTTTTCACGGAAGTACAACATTCTACTCTACTCTCTAAACTGCAGTGAAAATGTCATTTGAATAACAATGCAAAAGCCCAGTGATCTGAATATTTCATTACATTTGGATCAGAACTCTCGACAGTTCTCAAGGTCTAAAAAAGCAGAATGTAGCACTGAAGATTCGCTTTATAGCGTGATTGACAATTAAAGAGATTGTCAAGCCAAGCCTTCGATACTGGGTAGGCTTAAAAGGTATGGAGGGATGTAGGCCTATTTTCTGTTTGTCAAGATGGAAATAACCTGTTAAAATTGGCACAAAAGTGGCACAAAAACCTGTTGGTGGGAAATTCATATCACATATTTCATATAATTATGAATAGCATAAACATTTTGAAAATCTTAATTCTACCTGGCTGATCATTGCCTGCTCTGATCGTAGTGTAATGAAACAGGAAGTGAGAGTTAGCTTGTCCGTGGCGGCCGTTAACTTTCTGGCCCGTAACCATGCATGGCATCGACTGTACCACAAAAGAGAATAATTGTATCATTTGGAAGGTGGGTGCATTTAGTTTTTATGACACATCAAGTTAGACCCTTTTTTAAATATTGATGTCACAAATGTATAATTTGTACAGTTCTTTATTAAAAATGTCATTATTCGTTACATTTGACTGTATAAAACCTAGCAGTACTACTTATTTTTCTAAGAGTGAGGCAGATATATAGCATTTTGAAAACAAACTTGATTATTTGTCTCTAATATTAAACATTCAAGTGATAGATTTTAAACAAATACATGTCTGTCATTGAACAAGCCCATGCTTTCTTTAAAACAATAAAAGCTCATTTACCAACATTTCTGAAAATGGATATATAGCGTTTTGGGATGAAACTCTTCAAATGTTCTTAAACTGCAAGATATGCGATCCCTCTCAATGTTTAATGGAGATTGTGTGCGGAAAAGCATTCTTTATTTATCTCAGGAGCTTGAACTTACGTTAGGACACGGTGGCAATGGGCTTGGCACCTAAGGTATTAGCATTTAAATGTAGTGTTTAAAGTATTTGTAGTGGCACCTGGCCCCTCTATGCACTAAGTCAATCAATCTTTGTTTATTATCATGCCCTTTGCAATGACTTGCTTCAGAGAATTAAATTGTGAAAATGTGTAAAAAACAAGAAGGAAAGCACCGCAAGGCATAACGATGAAATCCCTGCTACTCCTACTACCAATATTATGCCATTGAATAACTAAATATATTGTGTGCTTTTGTAGTCAGTCTTAATTGCAATACCTTTGTTGTTTCATTCAAAGCATTTGTTATCTCTTACCATCTGCAGCGCTATTGACCTTGATTAGGTTTCTCCAGCATTTTGCAATTGATTTAATAGGGGTTCAACTGCTTTTCACTGTTAACGCAAAACTTGTGGGCAACTGCAATTTATAGTGCATTTTTATTCAGAAACATAATGCATAGAATGGAAGCCAGCAGTGTCATTCTAAATGACACCATTGATCATGAGGATGACGTGACGTTGAAGTGACGTTGATATAACAGCAGGCAGAGCTGCTCCATGTCACATCAGGCGACTCACACCACGGAGATATATACAAGCCAGATAAATATTGATTTGCATGTGCCAGTCACAATAACAGACTCTAGCTCTCTCTCTCTCCCCAGGCCCCTGTCAATATAAGGACATGTTTAGGCTATTTTCTAGCACACCTAATCTGCGGTCTGTAAGCAAAATGAGGTCAATGAAAAGTACATGTTGCAGGGAAAATGTAAAGCAATCCCCTGCAGAGGTCATATCGACAGACTGCATAGAAAAGTGCTGTGGGTGTGAATTTAAATTTGTCTTTCTGGCAATTGGGGTTACTGTTTTTAGCCGAGGTTGTGGATCCAAAGGTAAGGTAGCCTGTTCTCTGGGCAGCCGAACGAGTAGAACAGAGACTGTGCGTAAAGTAGAGAATCTGGCACATGCGCAGAAGCTTCGTACGTTTAGCTATTGGCAAGAAAGTTCCAGAGAATTATGTATATTTTTGATTGTAGATATTTTGCTTGTTTCCAACACGATTGATCGACTTTCTTTCAAAGTCTTAAATCACTAAATGTGCAATGCCATATCTTTTTAATCTGTATTTCCTTCCGTGTTTTATTTGATCAATTTGGTTGTCCTCAAGGCATTTCAAGGAACAATCATTGAGGAACAATGGCAATGATCTCACAGAGCAGCATGCAGTATTTGCTCCTGGCAGGGTTGTTTGTCCATGTTTGAAAGCTCTGAGCGGTGCTGTGTTACTCTGAATCTCATCAGGCAGGCTCACGCTGTGACCTGGGACTCCCGCACCTCGGAGAGTGGAAACAAGGAAGACACTATAGAGAGGTCCAGAAGCAGGACAGCCTGTGAATTGTCATCAAAATATAGGAAAGAAAGATCTAGGCTCACACCAGAAAAGGCCACCTTCATGCGGTTCCCTGTGCAAAACATGGCACTTCTCTTGCTTTGAGGTACATTATGAACTGACAGATAGCACAAAACAACACAGAGATTTGTATTCCCAGGAATAGAGCCCCATCTCCCAGAAAGTAATTAATTAGATGCAATTTGGAAAGTTTTGAATTAGATGAACAGATTGTTCATTAAAATGTTATTTTTGTTTTGCTGATGCCTTCAAAGGGAATACTTTTTATACATTACTAAAATAATTAACAATGAGGCCACGTGGATTATCAGGGTACAGTGTACATCCATTTCAGCATAGCATTGTATAAAATGACAAATTCCCCATATTCAATCTGCCGGGACACTCCCACACTGTCTGTTTCTCACGCTCTCTGAAACATTGTGAGCGACGTCCATTTGCTAGAGCAAGCAGATCATCTTTGCAACTCTTCTTCTGAGAGAAAGATGACAGATTCTGAAGATGAAACCTGAGGTGATGAAACAATAGTCTGCAGTATGACATAATCCAAAACCACGTCCTAAAAGCTTGTTACAGGGTTTGGTGAGTCGGTGGGTTTGGACTCCTCGATTCCTACGAATGGGACTATTTCTCTCCAAGTAAATGTTTTTTTTCTTCTTCTTTAGATTCACAGTATTGTTTCTGGTCCTCATGAGCATGGTTAAGTGAGAGAGATTCTGAAAGCCAGACTGAGTCAGGTTTGAGATGATTGGAGCCATGTGCAGTGTTAATGCTTCACTGACACATTGTTCTATTCCACAGGTTATTTATCAACCTGTGTCCCCAGACAAAGAAGCTGCTGTGTGTCTGTATATTATTGCCCACAGCATCACACGTCATCTAACAATGTGAGAAATAAGATCATCTTGGTAGGTTAGGAAATGAGTGTAACATCACATACAAGCATACAAGGTAAGCAGAATACAACACTGTCTTATACCAATGGCTAAGTGGAACACTGATATTTTCACATTCCTCCGTTATGCCATCGGCGAAATTAAATATGATTGCTTTAATTCCCAGTCGTCAACTGTCTGAGTCTCTGGACACCAATACTCTCGATACAGTTTATTTCTGTATTTTCTCTCTTTCTTATGCAAGATTCTTCCCCAAATGTTCTCGAACTCAGGTCATTTACTAATATTGATCTTCATTCGAGGTTTTCACTTTTCAATATTTGCCGGTAAGAATATATTTCAGGCATTGTGGTGGTCAATAAAAAAAAACAGCACAATAAAATTGCCAACAATGGGGTTGACGTCCATTTGTTGACCAACACATATAATTAAGGCAAGGGTTAACTAACGTGGCTCACCCTTTGTGCACTGTCATCTTGACTGCATCTCAATTCTCAATTGAGTTTCACCTTGCTTGCCCACTGCAATTTCACTCCATTAGAGGCTAATAGCTTTTGCTATCTATGTGTGTTCAGATCATCCCTACTGTGTGCCTTGATTGTACGGTTTACTCTGGCTTGCCTGCTGCTGTGAAGTCATAATTAGGCCAGAAAGGGGCCAGATCTGACCTTTTGATGATACAGTCTAAATTAGTATTGATGGCCGTGTTTACTTGTCAGGTGAGAAGAAAGTGACAGCGGGGAGTGTCATGTTTGACTAGAGTTTAGAAAAATTGCTTTTCAGCGTACCCATACAGATGTGAATGTGGGCTATCCGACAGTATTTACCATCTAACGTCATTGCCACTATCCAATTAAGCTTTCCTTGCTTGGCATTATTTGCACTATAAGTGCTGCTCTCAGTTTCCGCCGGGCTGGAATCAATAGCTTCCTTTTGTTTCGCACATTAACAGACTATAACCTGGCTCTGTATCTATTACCTGATGTAGCAATATTTCAAAGTGAAAAGCACTTTAAAAGCAGGACACAATGAAGTGAGATACTCATCTGGCCTCAGGGGAACAACGTGTTCTCAAGATGTAACCATGTTTTCCATGAATGCATTGTTCAATCCCTAGACACGAGAGGTCTGTGTGTCCTCAGCCCCAGTGCATTTAGTATCATTAACCGCAAAATCATCCTTCTTTCTTGCCGGTCCCCATTTGGCGCCTGTAATGTGGCAGGCTTTGTGATGTCATTTATCCTACTTACCACAGCGCCGGAACTGCACACTAAAGGCTCTGACATTGGGTAAACAAAGTTCCACATGACTGTGGGCTCGTCAATAAATTCTTAATTCTTAATGAAATGTTCAGACACCAAGCAGGACCTTCCTGATAATGAGCTTTTTGAAGCCCAAAGGGTTTGCAGAAAGTGTGGAAGACAGAGAGAGGGAGAGAGAGAGGGAGAGAGAGAGTGAGAGAAAGAAAGAAAGAATTAAGGGAAATACTGTTTTGCCTGAAAAAGTAAAGCTTCTTCAAACATCAGGAAAACATCTCATGCACGCCATTAATTCATCACTTGGAGGTTTAGATGTTTAGATGTACTGAATGCCTTGGTCTTAGGCAATAATAAACCTCTTTCAGTTTTCCAAATATTAAAGGCAAAACACAATTAAATGCAGCAAAACCCGCTATGTGTAATCTTATCGCATTTGGTTTGACCATCCAAGCATCTGTATCAGGTTGCAAGCAGATTTAAATGGTGATGAGCACAGTAAATGAATGTATCTGTCAGAGGCATTTGGGTTAAGCTCCTACACAGAGGCATTGCTTGTGTATGCAAGCAGGGAGAGTATTACATAACTTCCACCGATTAAATAACTGAAAAGCTGAAAGATTATTGGAAGTATTCATGACAGAGACTTGGTCTGCCAAAAGGAGATTCTTTCATTTCTTGCCAACCTAGCCCCAATGAAATCTCAGTGCTTTGAGCAGTACACCTTTTAAATGTAAAGTTGAGTTGTCTTCATAGGGATTCATGTTTAAATAATGGCATAGAAATATGCACTTTGGGGAAAAGCACAACATATATTTCAGGCAATTTCATTACAAATATTATTTGGTGCGTGTGTGTGTGTAAGTGTGTGTGTGTGTGTGTGTGTGTGTGTGTGTGTGTGTGTGTGTGTGTGTGTGTGTGTGTGTGTGTGTGTGTGTGTGTGTGTGTGTGCATAAACTCAGCAAAAAAGAAATGTATATAAACATGTGTGAATATTTGTATGAACAAAACAAGATTCAACAACTGAGACATAAACTGAACATGTTCCACAGACATGTGCCTAACAGAAATGAAATAATGTGTTCCAGAACAAAGGGGAGGTCAAAATAAAATGTAACTGTCAGTATCTGGTGTGGCCACCAGCTGCATTAAGTACTGCAGTGCATCACCTCCTCATGGACTGCACCAGATTTGCCAGATCTTGCTGTGAGATGTTACCCCACTCTTCCACCAAGGCACCTGCAAGTTCCCGGACATTTCTGGGAGGAATGCCCCTAGCCCTCACCCTCCGATCCAACAGGTCCCAGACGTGCTCAATGGAATTGAGTTCTGGGCTCTTCACTGGCCATGGCAGAACACTGACATTCCTGTCTTGCAGGAAATCACGCACAGAACGAGTAGTATGGCTGGTGGCATTGTCATGCAGGCTGGTCATGTCAGGATGAGCCTGCAGAAAGGGTACCACATAAGGGAGGAGGATGTCTTCCCTGTAACGCTCAGCTTTAATGACAACAAGCTCAGTCTGATGATGCTGTGACACACCGCCCCAGACCATGACGGACCCTCCACCTCCAAATCGATCCCGCACCAGGGTTCAGGCCTCGGTGTAATGCTCATTCCGTCAACGATAAATGCGAATCCAGACATCACCCCTGGTGAGACAAAACCGTGACTCGTCAGTGAAGAGCACTTTTTGCAAGTCCTGTCTGGTCCAGCGACAGTGGGTTTGTGCCCATAGGCGATGTTGTTGCCGGAGGTGTCTGGTGAGGACCTGCCTTACAACAGGCCTACAAGCCCTCAGTCTAGCCTCTCTCAGCCTATTGAGGACAGTCTGAGCACTGATGGAGGGATTGTGCGTTCCTGGTGTAACTCGAGTAGTTGTTGTTGCCATCCTGTACTGTCCCGCAGGTGTGATGTTCGGATGTACCGATCCTATGCAGGTGGTGTTACACGTGGTCTGCCAATGCGAGCACGATCAGCTGTCCGTCCTGTCTCCCTGTAGCGCTGTATTAGTCATCTCACAGTACGGACATTGCAACTTATTGCCCTGGTCACATCTGCAGTCCTCATGCCTCCTTGCAGCATGCCTAAGGCACAAAATAACAGTGAATGTCTTGTTGAAAAACCAATGATAGTCCCACTAAGAGCAAACCAGATGGGATGGCGTATCGCTGAAGAAAGCAGTGATAGCCATGCTGGTTAAGTGTGCTTTGAATTCAAAATAAATCACTGACAGTATCACCAGCAGAGCACCCCCACACCTTCACACCTCCTCTTCCATGCTTCACGGTGGGAACCACACATGCAAAGATCATCCATTCACCTACTCTGTGTCTCATAAAGACATGGCGTTTGGAACCAAAAATCTCAAATTTGGACTCATCAGACCAAAGGACAGACTTCCACCGGTCTAATGTCCATTGCTCGTGTTTCTTGGCCCAAGCAAGTCTCTTCTACTAATTGGCGTGCTTCAGTAGTGGTTTCTTTGCAGCAATTCGACCATGAAGGCCTGATTCACACAGTCTCCTCTGAACAGTTGATGTTGAGATGTGTCAGTTACTTGAAATCTGTGAATAATTTATTTGGGCTGCAATTTCTGAGGCTGGTAACTCTAATGAACTTATCCTGTGCAGCAGAGGATACTATGGGTCTTCCATTCCTGTGGCGGTTCTCATTAGAACCAGTTTCACCATAGCACTTGATGGTTTTTGCGACTGCATTTGAAGAAACTATCAACGTTCTTGAAATTTTCCGTATTGACTGACCTTCATGTCTTAAAGTAATGAGGGTCTGTGTTTCTCTTTTCTTATTTGAGCTGTTCTTTCCATAAAATGGACTTAGTCTTTTACCAAATAGGGATACCTTGTCACAACACAACTGATTGGCTCAAATTAATTTAGAAGGAAAGAAATTCCACAAATGAACTTTTAACAAGGCACATCTGTTAATGTTAATGCATTGCAAGTGACTACCTCATGAAGCTGGTTGAGAGAATGCCAAGAGTGTGCAAAGCTGTCACAGCAAAGGGTGGCTACTTTGAAGAATCTCAAATATATTTTGATTTGTTTAAACACATTTTTTGGTTACTACATGATTTTTGATGTCTTCACTATTATTCTACAATGTCGAAAACAGTACAAATAAAGAAAAACCTTGGAATGAGTAGGTGTGTCCAAACACACCTACTTTTGACTGGTACTGTATATATTACTGAACAAAGATATAAATTCAACTTGTAAGGTGTTGGTTCCAAATTTCACGAACTGAAATAAAAGAGCCCAGAAATGTTCTATACACACAAAAAGCTTATTTTTCTTAAATGTTGTACACAAATTTGTGTACATCCCTGTTAGTGAGCATTTCTCATTTGCAAAGATAATCAATCCACCTGACAGGTGTGGCAAATTAAGAAGCTGATTAAACAGCATGATCATTACACAGGTGCACCTTGTGCTGCGGACAATAAAAGGACACTCTAAAATGTCCAGTTTTGTCACACAACACAATGCCACAGATGTCTCAAGTTTTGAGGGAGCGTGCAATTTGCATGCTGACTGCAGAAATGTCCACCAGAACTGTTGCCAGAGGATTCGATGTTAAGTTCTCTACCATAAGCCTCCTCCAATGTTGTTCCAGAGAATTTGGCAGAGCGTCCAACCAGCCTCACAACCGCAGACCACATGTAACCACGCCAGCCCAGGACCTCCACTTTCGGCTTCTTCAGCTGCGAGATCATCTGAGACCAGGACACCCGGACAGTTAACACAACTGAGACAATAGACAATAGCCTGATCGGACAGCTCAGAGCTTCTGCTCTTTCTGTCCATAAAAATGGCAGGCCAGGCAGGCCAGGAGCAAAGAAGGAGGGTGTGGTCAAAACAAGGCATCCGCCCACTCTAAATGGATTTAAAGGTGCCGTTGTAGCTGGCATAAAACAATACCTTCAACTATTTTCTTTCCCAACATGATTTTATTGAAAACAAACTTCATAAAGAGATTATATTTCAGCTTTATGGACATGGGTGTGTCTGTGGTCCATTTGGCCTCTTCCACAGCTTCCTTTAATGATGGGTTATGGATGGTTCTATTGATGAACTTCTGACCAATGATTGACTGTTTTTGAGTTATGTGAGTCCAGATATGCTGTGGGTTGAATGATTACTGATGTATCTTGGTAGTTTGGAGGCCATTTTTATTGCTATGTTTTGGATTTTCTGTAGCCAATTCATGTGTGGTGGTGAGGCTGTTATGCAGGCTAGTAGGGCGTATTCAAAGAGAGATTGAAAGTAGCTGATATAGACTTTCAACTGTCTGAGGGAGGTGAGGCTCTGTATATTTTTCCGCAGCATTTTTAAGTGTTCGCTATACGTGTTGTCCAGTGCATGTTCTTCTGAAAGGTGACTCCAAGGAATTTAGCTTATTTTTCTAATTGTATTATTTTGACATGAAGTTTGAGATCTATGGGTTTCTTTGTTTTTTGGCTGGTGCTTCTTGTAAAGAGGACACATTTAGTATTTGGTGGGTTCAGCTTTAGGCTCCACATGTTAGACCATGTCTCGATCTCTTGAATAGACTGCTGTAGATTTTGCAGCTAGTTGAGGACATTTGGAGCTGGACCAGTAGTAGAGGTCGTCGCAAAATGTGAGACTTGACCTATGGTGGGTGGAGGGTAATAGATGTCTGATATGTATAGCATATATGTAAAGCACATGTGTAGTAATGGCCTTAGGACTGCCCCCTGCTTCAGGGGTAAATAGTGGGGATTTTGCTTTGGAGACCTTTACTTTTTTGTGCGGTTATGGAGGAAGCTGGTGATGATGTTTCTGATGGAAGGTGGAAGTTTAAGATTGGATAATAACACAACCCATTGTGCCACATCTTGTCAAATGCCTTTTCTATATCAAAGAAGACGGACAGGGTAAGATATTTTTTCTTGAAATGTCTGAGAATGTCCTCTGAAAGTCTTAGATTGTTATTGGTAGTTGATCTTGTTTTTCTGAAGCCAGCCTGAAGGACTCCAATAAGGCCCATTTCCTCAGTGTGGCTGCTCAGTCTTTGGGTGAGTACTCGCTCAAACAACTTTCCAATATGACTGAGGCTAATTGGTCTGTAGCTTGTGACGTTGTATGGGTCTTTACCAGGTTTGTGAATCACTGTAACAACTGCAAATTTCCAAGATAGGGGAAAATGTTTTAGATTTTTTTGTCCGGGGGTGGGTGTTTGTATCGAGCTGGTGGTAAAAGGCAATGTCACCCTTCAATGTTTATGAATTGTGAGTTGATGTCTAATATGATTCTGTAGCCAGTTAACATCTTGTTCTGATAAATCTCTCTGGACCATTCTCTTCTGCTTGATGAGGCTGAGGATAATTTCTGTCTGTAATAAACCCCTTTTGTGGGGGGAAACTCATTCTGATGAGCTGGGCTTGGCTCCCTTGTGGCTGTGCCCCTGCCTAGTCATATGAAATCCATAGATTAGGGCCTAATTTATTCATTTCAATTGACTGATGTCCTTATTTGTCAAATATTTTAAATTGATGCATGTTGCATTTATATTATTGTTCAGCATAGATAGATAGATAGATAGATAGATAGATAGATAGATAGATAGATAGATAGATAGATAGATAGATAGATAGATAGATAGATAGATAGATAGATAGATAGATAGATAGATAGATAGATAGATAGATAGATAGATAGATAGATAGATAGATAGATAGATAGATAGATAGATAGATAGATAGATAGATAGATAGATAGATAGATAGATAGATAGATAGATAGATAGATAGATAGATAGATAGATAGATAGATAGATAGATAGATAGATAGATAGATAGATAGATAGATAGATAGATAGATAGATAGATAGATAGATAGATAGATAGATAGATAGATAGATAGATAGATAGATAGATAGATAGATAGATAGATAGATAGAGTGCCTTGCGAAAGTATTCGGCCCCCTTGAACTTTGCGACCTTTTGCCACATTTCAGGCTTCAAACATAAAGATATAAAACTGTATTTTTTTGTTAAGAATCAACAACAAGTGGGACACAATCATGAAGTGGAACGACATTTATTGGATATTTCAAACTTTTTTAACAAATCAAAAACTGAAAAATTGGGCGTGCAAAATTATTCAGCCCCTTTACTTTCAGTGGAGCAAACTCTCTCCAGAAGTTCAGTGAGGATCTCTGAATGATCCAATGTTGACCTAAATGACTAATGATGATAAATACAATCCACTTGTGTGTAATCAAGTCTCCGTATAAATGCACCTGCACTGTGATAGTCTCAGAGGTCCGTTAAAAGCGCAGAGAGCATCATGAAGAACAAGGAACACACCAGGCAGGTCCGAGATACTGTTGTGAAGAAGTTTAAAGCTGGGTTTGGATACAAAAAGATTTCCCAAGCTTTAAACATCCCAAGGAGCACTGTGCAAGCGATAATATTGAAATGGAAGGAGTATCAGACCACTGCAAATCTACCAAGACCTGGCCGTCCCTCTAAACTTTCAGCTCATACAAGGAGAAGACTGATCAGAGATGCAGCCAAGAGGCCCATGATCACTCTGGATGAACTGCAGAGATCTACAGCTGAGGTGGGAGACTCTGTCCATAGGACAACAATCAGTCGTATATTGCACAAATCTGGCCTTTATGGAAGAGTTGCAAGAAGAAAGCCATATCTTAAAGATATCCATAAAAAGTGTCGTTTAAAGTTTGCCACAAGCCACCTGGGAGACACACCAAACGTGGAAGAAGGTGCTCTGGTCAGATGAAACCAAAATGGAACTTTTTGGCAACAATGCAAAACGTTATGTTTGGCGTAAAAGCAACACAGCTCATCACCCTGAACACACCATCCCCACTGTCAAACATGGTGGTGGCAGCATCATGGTTTTGGCCTGCTTTTCTTCAGCAGGGACAGGGAAGATGGTTAAAATTGATGGGAAGATGGATGGAGCCAAATACAGGACCATTCTGGAAGAAAACCTGATGGAGTCTGCAAAAGACCTGAGACTGGGACGGAGATTTGTCTTCCAACAAGACAATGATCCAAAACATAAAGCAAAATCTACAATGGAATGGTTCAAAAATAAACATATCCAGGTGTTAGAATGGCCAAGTCAAAGTCCAGACCTGAATCCAATGGAGAATCTGTGGAAAGAACTGAAAACTGCTGTTCACAAATGCTCTCCATCCAACCTCACTGAGCTCGAGCTGTTTTGCAAGGAGGAATGGGAAAAATTTCAGTCTCTCGATGTGCAAAACTGATAGAGACATACCCCAAGCGACTTACAGCTGTAATCGCAGCAAAAGGTGGTGCTACAAAGTATTAACTTAAGGGGGCTGAATAATTTTGCACGCCCAATTTTTCAGTTTTTGATTTGTTAAAAAAGTTTGAAATATCCAATAAATGTCATTCCACTTCATGATTGTGTCCCACTTGTTGTTGATTCTTCACAAAAAAATACAGTTTTATATCTTTATGTTTGAAGCCTGAAATGTGGCAAAAGGTTGCAAAGTTCAAGGGGGCCGAATACTTTCGCAAGGCACTGTAGATCCCAATCCTAAACTTAACCTTTAAGGTTAACACCATCCCTAACCTTAAAGGTCCAATGCAGACATTTTTATCTCAATATCAAATCATGGAAAACAATTAAGTATAATAATATGTTATTGTTTCTAAATTAAAATGGTAAAGAAAATAATCAAAAATTGCTTCTCGGCAAAGAGCAATTTCTCAAGCAAGAATTTTGCTAGTAATGTCCTGGAGTGGTCTGAGTGGGAAGGGGAAACTGTAAACATGTTGTATTGGCATAGAGTTTTGGAACTCTCTTTCATATTTGTCTATTACCTAATTTACCATCCGGTGATGTCACTAGGCAGGCCAAAACTCCATCTCACCAAACCTGGCTGATAATTCAGGCAGTCCTTTCAAACAGCTCTTATCCTAAAAGGTCACTATCATAATTTTCACAATTTCACAGTATTATTCCAACTTCATAGTGTGGAAATATATTTAAAACACAGGAACACCACTGCACTGGGCCTTTAACCCTTACATTAACAACTGAAAATGAATACCTAACCTTAAATGTAGAGGTCAGTTTCGGTTTCACTTTTGCGCAGTTTGACTGAGAGCTAACATATGGCAAAATATATCCCGCTTAAAACTGCAACACATAAACTACAACCAGCACCACAGATGGACCCACACATCACAATTAAAGCAGCCAGCCATCTCTGTTGCATTTTCTTTGAAGCTTGTGTTGTGTATATATCTCTCGCTCTCTCTACCTCTCTCTCTATACATAATTAATACTTGGCCTGTAGCCTTCCAGATAACTTGGCCAGCAAATTAACCTTCCTGCTTCTGGTGTAGTCAGAGTCAGTAGGCCCACAGGGTGCCAAGAGTGTATAAGCTATGTCCAAGTCAGACCCAGCTAAACACTAGGCATGAGCAAGGGACAGGAAATAGAATCAAATCAAAAATGTTACTTGGTAGAAATTGCTATGTAATTAATAGAGATATGCTAAACACTGGGTGCTGAAGTTGACAGGTAATATGTGTCCCTAACACCTTTATGTATTTAGCTACACAGTGTGGGTACACATTGTTACCTCGTACATTCACATGATAGAAATGTTGGTGGCATACACCATTTCAAGGCCTTGCAAATGAACTCACAATTGAGATAACTGAGCAATCTAAAGCGATAATTACAGAGTGAAAGAGGTTTAGTCACAACTGATTTGAGTTTGTTCCACAAATTGAATGCATATAAAAAAAAGTTGAGGTATAATTACCCAAACTGCTCACAGTTACAACAATTGTTAACAAGTGGTATGCAACAATTAGGGACACCTATTGTAAGATGGTAAGCAAATTAAGGTTTTGGTAAAGCAATGATAATACGCAATTTACTTTTTCATAATAAACGTGACCTGGTTGTAATTCACCCTGCCGTTTACTGCCACTCTCAAGGTCAGAGATCGACAGGACCATTTCCATAAAGTCTGTTTAAATTTGTTGGCAACAGCCATCAGAAAAATACCCAGAAAGCGTTTTATGGGGATGCTTTTCCCTAAATCCTCATTTCCTTTAATTGGGTTTCTGTAAAGACATACCTCTGCTCGGGATGAGGAGTTTAGGGAAATCGAGCACCTCTAGGCTTCTAAAACGAGAAAATGTTCATTTTATATTCATACCGCTATGTACTGTTAGTAGTGTGTGTGTGGGTATGTGTGTGCCTGCGTTCCTTTGCATGTGTGTTTTGCTATTTCTTGTGATACCATTAAATTAAAAAAATAAAACCTGCATATTTGCTTATTCAAATATCCCTACTTAAGCGTGTACTTACAACAAGATATTTCTCTCTCTCTTTCTCAGGCTATCACCCTCTTTTTCTCTCTCTCTCTCTCTCTCTCTGTCTACAAGTGCAAATGCAGACATTCACACACAGGATCAAAACCCCTCTTTATCATCCAGTAGGATCTATTCCTCCCAGTATCTGAGTAATCTTCAGATGCCTTTGGGAAAAGGTACTGCTTATAGGCATTTCTCACAGAGCATGAGTTTCCCTGCTGTGTGCATATACTTCCTGACAGTTCTCTAGCAGCCTGGTGATAATAAGCAAGAGATGTGGGGACTGCTATTGCACAGGCCTGCCTGATGCACACAAGCAAGCAGGTATTATCAAATCCAATGCAACTGTTTCAGTGATCAACAAGGATACTAAAGCATTGTTAAAGTTTTAGCGTACTTTGTTACAAAAGAGAAAACTAAGGGCATGAGAGGGCCAAACTATTTGTTGTAAATGCAAGGCAGGCCATGTATGGTCGGTCGCCTGCAGTTTAGTTGATAATAATTTAGTTGAACTGCAGTATAGCTCAGATCAGACCCAGAACTCATAGCCATGAATCACACCCGGTCACACTCTCAGTTGTGATCTACCAGGCATGCATTTCAATATATTGCCATAAATTGGAATATTAATAATTCACATGCATGAACGTGCATGAAGAATCACTAATGAGTGGCTTTGTTAGATTGCTGGGCTGTTGTGAAAATAAACATTATTTTGTTCCTTTCATGAGACTATATTTTTTCCAGAGAAAGAAATAAAAGAGGGAGAAGTTTGTGTTGTAGTGTCTTTAAATGATTTTACTTGGTGTATAAAGTTATGATAACATTTTTGAAAATTAACCTACATCAAGCAGTTAAGTGATGTTAAGCACAAAAATGTATACATATTATATACAGTATTTTGTGCTAGCTGCTATTATTTCAACTAATGGGGAAATTATCAACCATGATTCTTTGAGGGACTTTGAGGCTGCTGAGGGGAGGACGGCTCATAATAATGGCTGGAACGGAGTGAATGGAATGGCATCAAACACATGGAACCCATGTCTTTGATGTATTTGATACCATTCCACCTAGACAGCTCCAGCCATTATCACGAGCCGTCCTCCCCAATTAAGGTGCCACCAACCTCCCGTGCAGCTGTGGTAATTCTATATTTTATTCTTTCAATACCATATAATACATTTCAATGAGAGTAATACTATGTTATTAGGGAACTATGGTGAAGCTGAACTGTTTCTGATTTCTCCTCTTCTTCCTCCAGCGACTGGCCAACATGACCCATCTCTCTTTCTTGATTCCTGCTGCTTCAAAAATATTGCACCACTCATTCATCTTTATATTTTTCCTCTTCATCTGACCCTGTTAAGGGAAAGAGGGAGGCAAAATTGTTTGCTGTAAAAAGGATTGCTGGCCATTTCGATTCAGACCAGCTCATCAGATTATGGGCGGGTGAATTGGTCATCTGTGGCAAAAGCCACCAGCTATTGAAAGGCAACCAAATAAGTAAGCCTCCCTTTGATAGGTCATTTTCCAACCTAGCTGGCTTGCTCATTCGAGGACCTGTTAAAAAAAGAAGTTTGAGAGAAACCACATTCCAACGTAACTAAAACCACAGATGAAATGGCCCCTTCTCGTGTGGAGATCAGACAGGATTGCATTAGGAACAAGGGTGTTCTGCGGTATCAGTTACATGATTCATGAAATACTTATTATTAGTCATTATCTGTCTTTAATATGTTTTCCCTGTAGGGTAAATCAAGCACACATCCTAAAAAGGCCTGGGGCGTAAAATTCCATCAGTAATTGATCTAAGACACAAGGCCTATAAAAACTATTCACAAACTAATTACCTCGACCAGTTTGTTATACAGCCTTTTTGAATGACACGTTCCATGACAGATGCAGGAGTTAAATATGTAAAAACATGATATGTTATTGACATGCACCGGTACTGAATGGGATTACATCACTCAGAGTGTCACAGAGCCCATTGCTTCGCCTAAAGATGGGTAACAGTAGGCTGGTATTCAAAGAGGACTGGTTCTGTTTAAGATCCAGAATATAGAATGTGGCCAGTAGTGAGGGGCACTGGGTGAGCAAATCAATGTGACAGTTGATGAGTGAGACAGATGACATGGGTAGTTCCCTTTTAGATGTTAAAGGATTTGTTTTGTCACAATCCCTCTATTAGAAATCCCCCTTATCCAACTTTTATCAGCTGGAGACAGTCATGCTCTAATGGTGCTCCTAAACATAAGCCCCTTGTTTATATGGATGTGGTCTGGCAGGTGGGGGAAGACAAGTATGTTCACGAGAGGGCTGTAGACCAGGCACTGAGTATCTCCCACTGCCTATTTAAGTGTGTGTGTGTGTGTGTGTGTGTGTGTGTGTGTGTGTGTGTGTGTGTGTGTGTGTGTGTGTGTGTGTGTGTGTGTGTGTGTGTGTGTGTGTGTGTGTGTGTGTGTGTGTGTGTGTGTGTGTGTACAGCGTATGTCTGTGGATGCTATGGCCCACATTAGAGATGTGGCAAGGCCCTTCACAGCACATGAGCAGGGGAGCTGCTGACCGTAGGTTTAAACAGATTACAGCTGTCACCGACCGCCTCTCTCACTTAGTTTTCCTATCAGTGAGGGGAGTATGTGCAATCTGTGTGGCATTATGCTGCAGTGGTATCCTTCCTATTGTCGTAGAGGCAGCGGAATAAATACAAACAGAGCCTCAGGCAATGACAACACCTAGATGAATGTTACACCACAGACAACCACATTAGCCTTAGCAGGGAGAATATTCTCTCTGCAGTCATCATGCATCTAGATTTCATGTCCAGCTTGAAATGTAGGTATGGATATCTACTGTAGAATTGCTTCCCTAGGAATGCGAGAAATGTGTATTTATGGTAACATTTGCAGCAGGCGTGGAAAAATGCTAACCTTGGTGAAAATACGTTGATTATTTTTGAGTTGTGAAGACAATCCACTTTTCTTTACTTGAAGAAATATTATGAATCTTTTTTTTTCTTCTGAGGCCAATGATCTCCATTTAAATTGCTTTCATATGAAAGAAGAGTTATTTCAGATGTTTGGCAAAGTTCAACCTTGGTTGCCTCACCTAACCTAGTTCACAAAACGCCAGTTATCGATGAAACATCAGGCCAGAACTGTTAGATCAAAGCAGGGCTGTTCTTCTATCAATGTTTAAAGTGCTGAGAGAGCTAATGGAGTAAAGCATTACAATGAGAGCTAAGATCTTCAACAATGGTTTCAGCATGAACCTTTAACACACAATCAATTGATCCGCGTATTACCAAAGCATATTAACTAGGCTGTCACTCGATTTATCATCGGCACTAAGAGATTTAGATCTGAAAGTATTTTCATTTCATAGCTGATGGTGTCTGATGGAGATGGCTGTTGTTAGTTGGTTTTTTATATTTTATTATTCATATTTGAGTTATGTATTAGACAGAGCAATTAACAGCAATATGCTAAGACATCCCATCTACAGAAGAATAATGAGATTTCCCATCAGACATCATGCACACTATTAATTCAGACAAATATGACGTTTATTTAGCCTATTCTTAACTCCTTCCACTCAGTACCTGCAGGTCTGTGCAAATTGTACTGACATACTTTCCTATGTTAAATTATTCAATATTCCTATAATGTACTGCTAAGTCACATTAACATAATTTATCCTGTAGCCTGAGTGTTTTACATCACGTTGGGCATAATGCAACGTAAATAACCATCCATTACATGTTCTCCAATGAGACAACGCTTTTGATACATTCCATACATTCACTAAAACAGCATGCAGCACAATACAACCTCCGAATATTCCCATAGAAGGTCGACCATATATATAAAAATAATATTTTAGCTGTGGTGATCAGGGTCTTATTGCTGGGTAATTCCAGCACATCATTGAGAGATAACAGCTGGTGGTTTGTGTCTCTCATCACAAGGCACCTGCCAGGACTGCAGATGGAACCTCATAGAATGAATGACACCCAATGGGACAGGCTCAATTATTTTTGAACTTTTGTTTTAATCTATACATGCCATGGGGAAATACTTTAGACGGTTGCTGTTAGGAGTGATGTGTGCTCATTGACAGGGTAAAGGGAAATGTGTTCTGAATAGATCCGAGAGGAGGATAATAGATAGCGATATTGCCCCTGTGGCTGGACAGAGTGGCAGGAGGGGTGGGGAAAATCCCAGGCTTATCTCACAGGTGTCATTGTAGAGAACTTGGAGAGAGGAGGCACAGGGACAGAGCTGTCAATCTGTCTAATTCTATCCCCTTCCAGCTACCCAGGATTAATCTGAAGTTGGTGTGGTGGTGGTGGTGGCTGTCTGGCTCCCTCAGTATATTTCAGTATGTTTCTTTGTCTCGCTCTCCTCTGTCTTACACTCTCTCTCCTACCTGTTCTATGTCCTCCCTCACCTCTCTCATCTCTCAATCTCTCTGAGAATGTATGGCTCAGTACGGACCTCCTGCCCAGACAGTGACCCGTTTATTAAGCTCCCTTTCTGTCCTGCGGTGTGGCTCTCAGATGAGACAAAAAGAACAGACCAGATCAGTGGATAAATAACCCCAGAAGTAGGGGAGCGATGTGATGCAAGCATGCAAGATAAGTGCCTGACACCAGAGCTTGGCTCTAGTCATTTTGTCAGCCCACAGCATAGAATTCTGGTGAAGCATATTTCAATTAACTAGTTTGGCTCACACCATTCTGCGAAGCGATCGTCTTTGAAGAGAGATTGCTGTTGAGAATACAAACAAGACACCCAGGTAAACAAACAACCCGGCTGTGTACGTTAGCGCCTCTGCCTTGACAAGAGCGCCTGTCTAAATGCCCTTCCGTTGAGTAATCTTTGAAGACAGATTACTCAGATCTTTCATGTCACTCCAGTCATACCCTATCCTCTTGCGCTGTAACTCATTTACCCTGTCAGATATGGCATTCCAGGAAAATTAAAACACCCAGCTGACAAACTTTACATCTATAATCCTAACGCTCCTCAACAACTCTGTAGCAATGTCATTCAAAGCTGCATTTAGGAACCCGAACAGGCCGCAAATTAAGACTGGGAATCACTGAAGCAAAACTACAATCCCTCGCTTCCAAAACTCCATCAAATGAGATTCACTCTCCACAGTCTATTAACATACATATTACATGCGTCTAACATGAAATTCCCAGCTGAATTCTTTTCAATGGGCTGTGTGTAATCTGGAATAAGTATATTCCCCTAAGAAACATATTGTTTCACAACACAAGCAACAAATCACCCTTTTAGCAGGTTGCTAATAAATATGAAATTGATTTTTAATAAGGCGCCTAGCAGCAAGGGGCCAGGTTTTGTATCCCTTTTGGTCCAGAGGGACAGAGCCATGCCAATCGGAGGGGCCTGCACTGGACTGGCCCACAGGGAGGCAGCCAGGCTGGTTTATCTGGAAACACAGTAATCATGATGGAGGGTGGCGGCATCACAAGCCATGCATAAAAACCAGGAATGCTTCTTGTCTGCAAGCTGTGTAAACTTGATGAATTAAACATGCCCTGGAGTAGAGGATCCATTACATCATCTTTCGTAAGATCACAGTAAGCCCCTGGTGAACAGTACTGACGTTAGAGAGAAGCCATTCATGTCATGAACGGGCTCGTCATCTAAACTAGGTGGAACTACATGGTGTGACAACAGCCAATCATGAGAAACACTGACGACCAACATTAGACAAACGTCATACACATGAGCATCATTCAGAACAAGAAAATGTCTGATATCCATAAAAAGGCATACAAACTACACACATATAATCCATCTCATTACATACATTGAAAAATCAAGGACACGTTTTCACAGTACTTTATGATGTTACGGTAAGTGCTCTTGGTGTCAGGCAGTGGGGACCCTATATGTGTCAGACAGATACTGTACGTCAGACAGGGGGCACATCACTAAATGAGGTTATAGGATCACTTGTATGCCAGTGCTCTTAGCTATGATCGCAAGACAAAATCAGAATCTGTTCTCCCATTCCTCCTCTGCCAGAATAAATGTTAATTGTTCTTCTGCAATTCTTTTGGCAGAATTACAGTTGGAATCGTGCTGATTAAGAGCACCCCCAAGAGGGTTAGCTATATTTTCCCTTTTCTGTTCCCATTCTACATCAACCTCCATTTTTCAATAATGATATCAGGGTTTCTTTTTCTGACTATGACCTTCATTCAGACATGTTTCACATAGAAGGCCTCCCCAAAGGAAATAATCAGTAAGACATGAGATCAGAATAATGTTTTCATTGAGACAGTTGTCACCGTATTGCATGAGTAAACACTGTTGTTGCAAACAGGAAGAAAACGACATTGGCTGACATTCTAGAGAGTGTACAATTACTGTGCAATGTCAAAATGATCAATAAAAAACATTCAATCCAAGTTTAGCGTAAAATGTTACAAGGGGTGACATGCTGTTTCTTTTGCCAATATGGGCCTGCAGATACTATTAAACTATAAAAGATGTTTGCCTTTGGAGGAAGTTATTGGAATATTTAAAAAGCTAGTTTCTACAGAACAGCAAAGGAAACCAGATAAGGTATAGGTATTAAATAGATACCTTGTATTAAAAAGCCCTCGGGGCTTATGAAAATGTGAGGAAAAACTAAAATGGTATAACGTTAGAACGGCCAAATTGATAGTCTGTTGAAAGTTAACCTAACCCAGTCAATCAGCAACCATGACTCAATGTGAGCTAAAATGGCTATTATATTTGTGACCCAGAATTGTATAGGATCAGAATTTGAATGTGTGATTTTTAGCAGGGATACCAATCTGTCATTAAGCGCTAACTTTAACAGAAGCCTCTGCCAAGGACCTGCAGAACATGTCCTACATTTGTATTCATGAGCATGCCCACTTCTCCAGCACACCTCTTCCAGGATTACAGTAAATGTTCAAATTCACGCTTGCCCAAGCCACAACTTTCCATGGTAAATGAATTGTGTGCTTCTTCTGGGAGATTGCGTGCTGTGGTGGGGATGAGGTGAGGGGAGAAGCCGTCCTTTCTCCTGTCTCTAGAGCAGTCATTACCACTTAATGTCCTCCTAATTGTTTTTTATCCCTCCCCCTCCATATTGCAATTCCCGCACATTTCCTGATGAAGTGTTATTACCATTTTTTTAAAATTCTGTATTTATTTGCATATATCTTGTTTTTACTATTAACATATTTTACATGACTTGTTAAAAGGTCTCATAGGAACTATGCTAACAAGCTGTGTTTGTATGCACGGGAAGAGGAATGAAATGAGGAGCTTCTAGGATCTCTTTGCATCAAAGAGGACTAGCTCTGAGTCATCCACAGATCTTATGTCATCACGACATTTAACCAGACCTTTACGGCAAGCTCAATTACAATTGTGAAGCAACCGTGGTAATGCTACGAGTGAATGCTTATGTTGGGAAAAAAGGGAAACAAAGACGATATCTTCAGCATGATTCTTTATACTGTACAGTACATGATTGTCGCTGCCTCGTGGAGAGAACATTCTGCACGCTTTCAGAACATACAGGAAATGATAGGACTATAGCTGTAATATTGGACTGTGTTGGAATTGTCTCTGATGCATTATTCATCATTTACATGCATCGAATAAAAATAATTACTTTAAAACAGTTTAGGTAATTATCATCTGAAATTCTGATTTCCAACTGTGTTGCTATTTCTAATGTGTTGGCAGTATTGAACTGGTTGTGGCATTGGCATTGCTACGATAAGTTAACTGGGGTTGTTGATCGTAGCGCTATTGCCCTACAGCAGGGATCATCAATTAGATTCAGCCGCGGGCCAATTTTTTTCTTGAATGGATGGTGAAGGGCCCGGAACATAATTACAAATCATTTGTAGACCTCAAATTGACCATAAAAAGTCCAAACAGATATAATATTTGACTAAAACATAATCATTTCAAACCTTGATTACAATTGTATACGAAAACATACAGTTTCTCTCTATTATGTATGGGAATACTTTGGAACAGATTTCCAAAAATAAAATCACTTGAAGCTGATTTGCTGGTATTTTCACCGTTTTTTAATGTCCAACAATAAAAAAGTCAAAACAGGTATTTAATGTTTTACTCAGAAAACTTAGTGGGCCAAATAAAATCACCTGCATGCTGCCAGTTGCGGAGCCCTGCCCTACAGTATACATCCACTGTTTTCAGCTACAAGCTTTGTCCGTGACATGCAAAAATATAGTCAACTGTACATTGGTGGGAACAAACTGCTGAATCAGGCATTTGAGGTAAGTTTTTGTCAGTGGAATTTATTAAAAGTAAAAATGAATTACCCAAGAGGTGTATAGACTTGTTTAGAACATTGACATTAATTAAAACTATTTCTGACCAACAGTCCAAGCCTCAGCAGATCCAAGGTCTTTTCACTTTTCCTCAGGATTTCCATGGAAATCACTTTGTGTAGAACATATATTGATTCTCTCCAATCCACCCTGTCCTGATCAACCTCCCCAAGCCTCATACTGTAGCTATCATAATTGGTTTCCATTCCATCTTATTTTTACCATCAAATTCCTAGAGCACTACTAGCAAGCAGGCCTTTAAAGTATAGGCCGTGGCTACAGATACAGAGTTTTCGTCTATGCCCCGCCCCTGGCCGCTCCTACGGAAACCGATTTCTTAAAGCTAAGGATCCGGATCACGTTCTGTGCAGGTGTTATTTTACGTACGCATTCATTTTTCTAACGTAGCTGCTGCTCACACGCCCCGTCCCTTCGTGTTTCTCTCCTTACTCAACCTCTTTTGAGCCACGATGATGTAGCCTATGTCTCAGCCTCGTATTTCTGAACAGCTGAAATAAAAACCCTGCTGCGATTTGAACGAACATTCCAAAACCTATTTGCTTTTTTAAGTAAGATTTCATTTTCAAACAACAGAAAACATACATAGACAGAATACAATAGGCGCACACAAATTCCAACAAAAATCAATGACATCACACCTACTTAAACACACATGTTCCCACCGCATCCATACCCACCCTGTTTGCCTCACTCCAACATCCCCTCTCATTTTTCATACCTTGGGAGGTTCCAGTGCTTGTAGTTGTAACACTCCATTGGGTATCTCACCGCACCCCCATATGTCATGTCTTGAAATATGTAGATAGACGGATTAAAAGTCATCTTAAATTGGAAAACTTCTGACAGACGACTTTCTAACGCCGCCCATAACTTTTGGACTTCATAGCAGAAAGGCATAAATTATTGAGACGTTGTTAGTTTACGCACATGACTCTGCCATTGTGTGGTAGAATTTCTGAATTGTGTATTTTGTATAATTAATTTTATGCATTAGTATATACTGGACTAAGCATAATTTTTCATTAATCGATATTTCTTGATATGAAACTTTTAAGTTGCATGTATTTGAAAAAAATCGACATTTGTCAGTCCAAAATTGCTTTTTAATTCTGTCATGGAAATAATTGTATTTCCTATTACCAAGTCATCTATGTCTTTAGTTTCCCATGTGGACCAATTTATCTGTGAATTCTGAAACGCTATCCAAGGATTGTTCCATTGGGGTGTGTTTTTCAAAGAGATATTGTTTTTTGTAGAATCCGTTTGATTTTCTGCCACATTGTTATAGTGTTCTTAACTATGAAGTTGTTCATGTTCTTAGATTTATCCTTTGAAAATAGACACGTGAAAAGCTTTGTGGGATGAGGATGCGCATCTTCAATATGTACCCAATGATCCTCTTCAGTGTATTTAACAATATGTCACAAGCCTGGAAGGTTATAACTATTCTCAGACTTATGGAGATGTAAAACTTTCCTTTTATTCTATATGTTTTATTTATCCATATACTGTAAAGTCTGGTGTGGCTAAGTATACTTTTTAAATGATGTTTTCGGTGGGATTATTGGTATTACCCGAGAATAAAAATAAAACCTTTGGGAGCCATGCCATTCTGAAGAGGTTTATTCAACCTGTAAGATTTATGGGAAGATTGTTCCATTTAATTAGATTTTCTTTCATATTTTTGAGTAATGGGATAAAGCTATCTTTATAAATGTGTTGTTTGTTGTCACTTATTTAGCAACCTATATTTTTTTGGTCCACTTAAAGGATTGCTGTAGAGGAGTTATTATTTTTCCGATTGCCATAATTTTATATTTTTCCACTTTCATTTTAAATCATGAGATTTTAGAGTATTCTGAATATATTTTTTAAAAGGGGTGCATGGAGTTTTCAATATTGGTCAGGTATATCAGGAGATCATGGGCAAATATGTTTAGATAAAGCCCTATTCGTATGGGACTAGTATTACTATAGAACGTTAGTTATGTATTTATTACCCCAGCATGTCCTGTCACACCCTGATCTGTTTCACCTGTCTTTGTGATTGTCTCCACCCACCTCCAGGTGTCACCCGTTTTCCCCATTATTCCCAGGGTATTTATTCCTATGTTCTCTGTTTGTCTGTTGCCAGTTCGTCTTGTCAAGTCAACCAGCGTGTTATTTCTGTGCTCCTGCTTTTTCCAAGTCTTTGTTTTTCTAGTCCTCCCGGTTCTGACCTTTGCCTGCCCTGACACTGAGCCCGCCTGCCTGATCATTCAGCCTGCCCTGACCTCGAACCTGCCACCACTCTGTACCTCCTGGACTTTGATCTTTTTCCTGTCCACGACCAATCTCTTGCTTGACCCTTTTTTTATAATAAATATCAGAGACTCGAACCATCTGCATCTGGGTCTCACCCTTTATCACTAAGTGGACAATTTGGACGGTATTAGTTTTACCAAACTGCCACTGTAATTTATTTTCTTCCCTCATTCACAATTGACCGTTATGAAAGAAGTCTGGAGGCTCCCCTAGGCGTGAAGATATTTCAAATGTCTAGGGATAGCCTAATATTGGTCTAATGTCCTTCAGTTCATAGAAGTCAAAATAATAATGCATATCAATAAGAATCATAAAATGTAACCTATGCAGACATTTAACTACCTGACCTATTTGGCAATTGATCAATTCATTGGCACAACATCGTCCACTTCATCTTTTAAAAGAGAAGTATGGCACTAGCAAAGTTGACAAAACAGATCATTCATTTAGGCTCCCGAGTGGTGCAGTGGTCTAAGGCACTGCATCTCAGTGCTAGAGGCGTCAATACAGACCCTGGATTTGGTTCCAGGCTGTATCACAACCGACTGTGATTGGGCGACACATAATTGTCCAGTGTCATCCGGGTTAGGGTTTGGCCGGGGTAGGCCGTCATTGTAAATAAGAATTTGTTCTTAACTGACTTGCCTAGATAAATAAAGGTTAAATAAGTCAAAAAGTGTAAGCATCAATTTGTTCCAATGTTCTTACTCAAACTGGGTGCAGCACCTGTTAAACTCTGTAATATCCCTCAAAACACAGGGATGATGGTTTGACGAAAACCAATAGGTTTTTAGTGCTGGGATAATAACCTTCCTGCCAAGAAAAAATTACTGACATGTCAGATTTGGATGGGACTAAAATGAAGGATGTGATGATTTGTACATGTGTACATAATTACATTACCTGAGCTCCCTCAGTAAAACCTATCCTGTCCGAAAGCCTATTCATGTTTACCAATACTGATACCTGTTACATTTGGGTCGTGCTTAATTCTATCTGCATACGGTTTAATTGCCAGTGCAAACAGGAGGGGGGAGAGAAGACATCCCTGTATTGTGCCCATTTCTAAAGCAATTTCATCACATAGCGTATTATTTGTCTATATTTTTACTTTAGGATATTTATATAATATTTTTATGAAACTTATTATTTCAGGTGGAAAGTTGAAGGCCTCCAAAGTTTTAAATAATAAAGGCCATTCAAGAAGGTCGAAAGCCTTTTCAGCTTCAACACCCATTAAAACCTCTACGGGATTGGTGGGTTCCCCACGGGACGGTTGAGCTAATGTAGGCTAATGCAATTAGCAGGAGGTAAGTAACATGAACATTTCTCAGGACATAGACATATCTGATATTGGCAGAAAGCTTAAATTCTTGGTAATCTATCTGCACTGTCCAATCTACAGTAACTACTACAGTGAAATAACACCATGCTATTGTTTGAGGAGAGTGCACAGTTATGAACTTAAAGTTATTAATAAACCAATTAGGCACATTTGGGCAGTCTTGACACAAAAATTTGAAATTAAATGCAATGGGTCATTGGATCAGTGTAAAACGTTGCACATACACTGCTGCCATATAGTGGCCAATATCTCAATTGCGTGGTCGGCTATATTCCCTATCCGGCCTGGAGACCAAGGTCATGGAGGAGTATATTGAGGACTCTTTGGCTGCTGGAAGCATCCGTCCTTCTGTATCCCCTGCCGGTGCAGGGTTTTCTTTGTGGAAAAGAAGGACAAGAGCCTGCGTCCGTGCATTGACTACCGGGCCTTAATGACATAAAGATCAAGAATCGTTACCCCCTACCACTCCCTCCTCGGCTTTCAAACCTCTCCAGGGGGCTACCATTTTCTCCAAGCTGGACCTTCGGAATGCCACCTGGTTCGGATACGCAAACGGGATGAGTGAAAGACAGCCTTCAACACTGCTAGTGGACATTGTGAGTACCTGATCATGCCATTTGGACTCACCAGCACCCTCGCGGTCTTCCAGGCCCTGGTAAGCAATGTGCTCCAGGACATGTTCAATCGTTTGTGTTCGTTACCTCGACGACATCCTGTTTTCTTCCCGTTTTGCCCAAGAACACGTCCTCCATGTTCGACAAGTCCTTCAGCGCCTTCTGGAGAACCAGTTATTTGTGAAGGCGAACAAAAGCGAGTTCCAGTGTTCTACCCTCTCCTTTCTGGAATATGCTATCGCTGAAGGAAATGTCCAGATGGACCCGGAAAAGGTGAATGCAGTAGTGGAATGGCCCCAACCTACGTCCAGGGTGCAGCTATAACGTTACCCTGGGTTTACCAATTTCTACTGGCATTTCATTGGAGGCTACAGCACCCTGGCGGCACCCCTCTCGGCACTCACCACTCCCAAGGTACCGTTCACATGGACAGAGCCTTTGTGGACTTGACACATCGGTTCACTACAGCCCCCATCCTTGTCCATCTGGACCCGTCCCGTCAGTTTGTGTTTGAGGTCGATGCTTCTGACGTTGGAATGGTGTCTATCCTGTCCCAGCAATCCGTCCAGGACCAAAAGCTCCATCCCTGTACCTTCCTGTCCCATCATCTCAACTCTGAAGAATGAAAATACGACATCGGTAACCGAGAACTCCTGCCGGTCAAGACGGCACTGGAGGTGTGGAGACACTGGCTGGAGGGAGCAGAACATACGTTTTTGGTTTGGACCGACCACAAGAATTTGGAATATCTCCACACAGCCAAGAGCCTTAACTCCAGGCAGGCCCGGCGGGCTCTGCTATTCACCAGATTCAACTTCACCATTTCCTATCGCCCATGGTCCAAGAATGTTAAACCTGACATCCTCTCTCTCTGTGCTGCCACAGTCTCTGACTCCGAGACCATCCTTCCTACTTCATGTCTTGCGGCTGCTATGGGCTGGGCTATTGAGACCCTGATCCGCAAGGCACAACGTTCCCAGCCTGCCCCTTGAGGGTGCCCAGATATCGGTTGTTCGTCCCTAATTCAGTCTGGGCCCAGGTCCTTGAATGGGCTCATTCCTCCAGGCTTACCTGTCATCTGGGTTCCTGTCGAACCCTAGATCAGTTTTCCAAGGCCGCCCATTTCATACCTCTCCCCAAAATACCCTCTGCCAAAGAGACAGGCCAGCTCATGGTGCAGCACGTCTTCAGGGTCCACGGACTCCCAGTGGACATGGTCTCCGACCGTGGTCCTCAGTTTTCATCTCAGTTCTGGAAGGCGTTCTGCACCCTTATAGGGTCGTCGGCCAGCCTGTCCTCTGGATTCCATCCCCAATCCAACAGCCAGTCGGAGTGAGCAAACCAAGACCTGAAAACAACCTTAAGATGCTTCGTCTCGACCAACCCCACTACCTGGAGCCGACAACTGGTCTGGGTGGAGTATGCCCGGAACACTCTTCCCTGTTCGGCCATGGGACTCTCCCCTTTTGAATGCTCCATGGGGTATCAGCCTCCATTCTTCCCGGAACAAGAGCAGGGAGTCAACATACCTTCGGCCCGGATGTTCATCCGCCGCTGTCGGCGTACCTGGAGAAGAGCCCGGGCGGTGCTTCTCAAAACCAACTCCAGGTCTCTTCGACAAGCGAACCGCCGCTGGAATCCAGCTCCTTGCTATCGCATTGGGCAGAGGGTATCGCTAGCCACACTGGAGCTGCCCCTTCGGGTGGAGTCCCGCAAACTTTCCCCCAGTTTCATTGGCCCTTTCCCCATCTCTAAAGTCCTTAGTTCCACTGCTGTTCATCTTTTGTTACCCCGTACCCTCCATATTCACCCTACGTTCCATGTGTCTAGGATTAAGCTTGTGTCTCACAGCCCTTTGTCTTCTGTTTCCAGGCCCACCCCTCTGCCCGGTGTCATCGATGGCCATCCGGCGTACACGGTGAGACACCTCCTGAGTGGGGCAGAGGTTTCCAGTACCTGATTGACTGGGAGGGTTATGGCCCGGAGGAGAGGTGCTGGGTCCCCGCTAGAGACATCCTGGACCCAGTCCTCACTGACAACTTCCACCACCGGCACCCCAGTCAACCAGGTATGTGCCCAGGTAGGATGCCAGGTGGTGCACCTAGAGGGGGGGGGGGGTACTGTCACACCCTGATCTTTTTCACTTGTCCTTGTGCTTGTCTCCAGCCCCTCTAGGTGTCACCCATCTTCCCCATTATCCCCTGGGTATTTATACCTGTTTTTTCTGTCTGTCTGTGCCAGTTCGTCTTGTTTTGTCAAGTCAACCAGCGTGTTACTCCGTGCTCCTGCGTTTTCCTTTTGTCAGTTTTTTGCTAGTCCTCCCAGTTTTGACACTTGCCTGCCTTGACTCTGAACCCCCCTGCTTGACCATACTGCCTGCCTGCCACTCTGTTCCTCCTGGACTCTGACCTTGTTATGATCTTTTGCCTGTCCACGACCATTCTCTTGCCTGCCCCTTGGATACAAATAAATATCAGAGACTGTATTTTTTGCTCACCCTTAAATACCCAAACCAAACCAATCTATCTTTTCCCACCCTCCCTTCCTCTGACAAACTTACACCCAGCCATCCATGGATTCATTCATTCTCAATGTTTTCCCACACAACATATGCATCCACACACCCATTCTCTCCCACCCTCCTACACATTCTCTTACTCACACTCCCATTGATGTACACAGACAGACAAACACACACCCACACACACACCCACACACACACACACACACACACACACACACACACACACACCTGGATAGCCTTTAACTTTTCATTACTCTTGTTTGCATCTCCAAGTTGCTCCTTGTCTTTTCCTCTGGGGGAAGCCACGGCTTATTGGATACGAGGCCTTGACGTCGCTGTACAACCTGATTGGTTCGCTGTTGTACATAACTGGTCACTCACAGTCTCCTTATCGATTAGATGCTTGATTTAAACTTTGTTGTCTGGTCTCTACACACAACCACAGTTTTGTCGATACAAAACCGAGCTACTCACACCCTATGCATCCTATCGGTATGTGCATGAGCCTCTCTCTCCAAAGTTCACACCCCAAAATATACTTTATACTGTGTGCCAATTAGGAATGAGGGGGATGATTAGGTGGCCATGATGGAATGTGGCCAGGTTGGGAATTTAGCCATTACACCGGGATAAACACCCCTACTCTTACAATAAGCGCCATGCGATTTAGAATGACCACAGAGAGTCAGGACACCTGTTTTAACGACCCATCCAAAAGATGGCACCCTACGCAGGACAATGTTACCAAACGTAATCAAGGTTTGAAATCATTGTTTTAGTCAAATATTATATCCGTTTAGGCTTCTTGCGGTCAATTTGCAGAAAAAAAAAGTCTTTATTTATTATGTTCTGGCCACCCGACCATCTGCTCAATAAAAATTGGCCTGCGGCTGAATATAGTTGATGATCCCTGCTGTACAGGCTTCGTTCTTTTCAATCTGTCAATTAGGTTAGTATTGTGGAGAAACTACAATGTTGTTGATCCATGCTCACTTTTCTCCTATCACAGCCATTAAACACTGTGAGCGGTTTTCTTCCTCTCCGGTGTATTGAGTATTGACTGGGTGTATTGATACACCATCCAAAGTGTAATGAATAACTTCACCATGTTCAATGTCTGTATTTTTTTGTTGTTGCCAACTAACAACAGGTGCCCTTCATTGCAAGGCAATGACCTCCCAGGTCTTTGCGGTTGAGTCTGTGTTTGAAATTCACTGCTCGACCTAGGAACCTCACAGATAATTGGATGTGTGGGGTACAGAGATGAGGTAGTCATAAACACTTTTTTTGCACACAGAGTCCATGTAAGTTTTGTGACTTGTTTAAGCTATTTTTTCCTTCTGAAGTAATTTAAGCTTGCCTTAACAAAAGGGTTGAATACTTATTAACTGAAACATTCCAGCTTTGAATTTCTTTAAAGTTTGTACAAATGTCCACAAATTCCACTTTGACATTATGGGGTATTGTGTGTAGGCCAGTGACAAACAATCTCAATTTAATCCACTTGAAATTCAAAAATAATTTCTGAAGGCACTGTATACTGTATGCTGATATTGTGCCAAGAGTAAATAGCTGCATGTAACTCAGCAGCTATGAAGAACATGAAATCACTTGACTGCCTGTTTGTGTCGTGCTTATGTTTGCAATATTGACAACAAAGTTTGTACGAACATGGCAATACTGCATTTTGTGTAAAACATATTAATGGCTGAATGTAGCCTAACTAGCCTCCTGAAAAATAACATGAAATCAAGCTTATGCTCAATAACCTACTGAGGCATACAATGCAATAGTTTGAACAGTTTTGTGTACAACATGAAAGTTTGTAGGCTACAACATTGATCTGAAGAAAGCGTCAAGGAGGGGGAAACAGCAGCGGAGCACTCAGCACAGCAGCTACTGTAGGCAACTGAGTGGGCACTCAGCTACCTAAAAGAAAAAAAGGAATATTACAATTTTTTTGTCTGGGCAAAATGGGATACAGAAATTCTGTATCCGTAGCTACTCCGTAAAGTGTACTACTATAGGTGTCTTGTTAAAGCAACATTTTAAATGGCAGCGTAAAGTCATCAACAGAAGTTTCACACGTATTTTGGAAGAGATTCCATACTTTAACTATTCAAGGTGATAGGAAAGTTGAGACAGTGACAAGATTATAATTGGTGAGAGATGTCACACTTACACCTTGTCATAAGTCTATCTGTATGTCGTTCCATTATGGGCACCTTTATGCTCTCAAATGACACCCAGATGAACTGTCTCACTGAAAATGTCTCTATCCTGTAGGTCATTCACTTTCTCCGAGTACTACTCATAAGAAACTGACACTCTGACCACACAGACACACGCCCCTCTCGAACAATGACAAGTGGCCATTCTTGAATAATCAGCTTGACAATAGATGGTAAGATGTGCAAATGCAAACACAATCAAAGCAAAGAAAGACCTTTTATTTATCCACTGTTTATTTAACTACTGCCTGGCTCTCTTGTCCCTCTGTATTTACGCTGTTTAGACGCTTAGCGCGGTTTTACTTTCATCTTCCTTTCTCTTATTCCCCCGGATTACCTACGTGGCCAGCTGTGTCGGATCAAAGTGCTCACCAGGCACACAGACTGAGGACCATTAATGTCTCTCCCAGATATAATATTGTGCTCATCAGGCTCGTCAGCTATGACATACAGGCCATGTCAAAGCCAATGGACGGTAGATGAAAGGACAGTGGGAGGGGGGTGCAGGAGAGGAGAACCCTCCCTGGGTGTTTAAAGAGGGATGAGTTTATCATCCTTTGCTATGGTCTCTCAGTCAATGCTCTGTTCAACCCCTCTACTTTCGTTTCAGTGTGTGGCTCCTTTGCCTCTATTAGACGCCCACGTCTCAAAGTGTCATAGGCAAGAGAAGGAAACTGAAGAAAACAGAGGATGATTATTTATCCATGTAGTGAACTTGTTTTATACAGTATTTGTAGCTGTGCAATTATTTAACAATATCCTGGAACTGGCCCAACATAGGGTTGACATTCTGAACCAAAACAAACCTTAGCTCCTGTTTTAGTTGATATTCAATGTATTCTTCTTCATTTTATAAATGATTTTTTCTGTTAGCTGCTAGCATCCACCACAACACTTAATTAGAAGACATCTGGGGTTGTCATACTGCAAAGATGCACAGCCATTGAAAATGACATGTTAATGGCAAATAATTTGACAGTTGCTTGAGTTTGCGACTTACCCATAACACTATGGATAATATCCACACAACAACAACAAAAAATGTGATGTTAAGAGACAGTATATGGAGGAAACCTTGTATGCAGACAGTCTGCACACTGTCTCGTTTGCTCTGCCTGCATCAACGCCTTAGTGACAAGGGGGATGCAAAGTAATAAATAAAGATCCTTGAGTGAAAGTGAGAGTCTTGAGAGTATGTAAAGTCACAATTACCAAAAGATATGACAGATTGGCATGGTTCGGTCCTCCCACTCATGTCAGAATTGAAACCAATGATAAGGTAAACAAGATAATTGGAATAAATAATGGTGGAAGGAGCAGAGGGGGAAAGAAAAGGAGAACTCGATATAAAGGTTTGTAGACAACTATTACCCACATGCATCTCTACAATGGCATAGAGAATGTAAGGCTTAAATTCTTCTAGATGCATCGAAATGCTCTCCATTCATCTTAAGGACTTAAATGAGCTACCAATGTCAGAATAACTCTCTACTCAGACTGGAAATTCAGGGTCAGCAGAATATTTATTTATTGGAGAAAAGAGAGAGAATGTGAGAGGTAGAGTGGCCTTCCTGCCAAGTGTGTTTCATCTGACCCTGACAATGCCAGCTGAGCTCCATTTATAAGGGTAGTAATCTGTATGATATGCCATTTAGTAGACACTTTTAGCCAGAGTGACTTACAGTCAAACGTGCATACATTTTACATATGGGTGGTCCCAGGAATTGAACCCACCGCCCTGGCATTACAAGCGCCATGCTCTACCAACTGTGCTACAAAGGACCACAAGCTGTAATGCCATAGCCAACCTACCCATCAGAGCTCTCTCTCTCTCATCACCTCAGCCGTGGACAAACCTAGCGCCGGAACTGCATAGCTCACGTGCCAGACCCGGCCTCCTTTGTATGGAATGCCTTCACTGTCCAAACCGAATCTGTCAGGCTATTATTGCATCTCACTAAGGATATTTCCTGCCCTTTCACTCTGTCCGTGGGTGCATGGTTAGCTCCAGGTAGAACCCTTGCCACAGAGTGTCTACATGGAACCGAAAATAGTTCTACCTGGAACCAAAAAGGGGTTTTACATGGAACCAAAAATAGTTGTCTTATGGGGATAGCTGAAGGACCCTTTCGGAACCCTTTTTTCTAAGAGTGTATAGCTATTCCTACTCAGGAAAGGGTTCTACATGGAACTCAAAAAGGTTCTACCAGTGTCAAAACTGCAGTTAACTAAATGTATTCTGAAGAATCATAGACACCACATACACATTATTCAACAATCTGCAGATTGGGTTGATTCTTTCTTTGGGCCAGTTATTGTATATCTGCCTGATGCAATATTCAGAACTTTTGCACAAGTAAGACAATTTGAATGCACTTGTTTGTAGCTATCAGCGAAAATCCATTGAGTCCAATTAGTTTTGGACTATGTTTTGGAGTTGAAATGCTCTAGTTGGGCCAATGTCAAAACAATATTATATTGTACCAAAGCTGAGGTGTCAGCCCTGATAAGCAAAGTTGAATCATGTGTATGTGGTGTCTATGACTCTTCAGAATCCATTTAATTCACTGCAGGTTTGACACTGATATGTGTGGAGATTGCCTTGCTTGCACACTATCTGACATTGAAAAATCTGCCATTAACCCATAATATACATGAGTGAAGTTCTGATCAGCACTTTAGAATGTAAATTAATGCGCATTAATCATGTCAGCCTCTCACTGTTGTTTTTTCCCAATACATCTTACATGATTATATCAGTTCTGGGCTTTCATATATTCTAGTACTATATATCTATAGATCTCTCTTCCTATTGTCTTTCTCCCTGAGCACTGTGTCTGATGTCCCAGTAGGGACAGGGAGGTATTAGAGGATTTCCAGAGTAGGGAGAAACATATGGTTGGATGTGTTCTGTTTCGGGCATTATACTGAGCCGCTCCTGTAAGCTGCTTTCATCGTGGCCGAGACTCAGTTGGAAGAAGCATCAGTGCTCCTATAATGCGTGGTGTGCCCACAAAGGTGCCCGTCTTGTCTCAGCACAACTGCTGCTGGGCGCACAGGACTTAGGACGAAGTCGAGCTGGACAGGAACCATAGCTGGCATTTAACTAAATAAAATGAGTGTTGTTGCCAGTGTCTGTATTTAGTCCACTTGAGACTTGACATGACAACTGGTCTACTCATTGGTCAATTGGTGTGTGAAACACGGAGGCTTTGTTACCCACTAAATGTTGGTCAGTACCGACTCAGTTTACATACACAATTATTGCACATACACTATTGCAATTTAATAGTTGCTGTTTACGTACGATTCCCATCAATCCATCTTTTGAATCCTCATTGAAGAAGTTTGCAGTCTTAAAATGAAATGCTGATATCTGACAGTGAGTGTCATTTCTGACAACCAGGCAACTGGCATAAATACTTCCTCTCCCCATAGAAGCTGTTAAAGAAAGACAACAGGGAGCAGATCCTTTCTGATCAAAGGGCAGACAGCGTTCCATCAAGCTTTCCACCTCAACATTCACCTGCCACTGTCTCCTCCATCATAGCAGTGAAAGCAAGAAGAAGCTGTAACAGATACTGTGCAGATATTGCCCTTCCAACTGCAGATTCCAAATGATCAATACTTCAAGGTAAAATATACAACTCATTTCTCTCAATATAAAGCTGCCAAAATGCACTTCCACCTATTCCTTACCATTCCATTATTCAATATTGATTGGTCCCACATTTGTTGGCAATGGACACACACATCAATACAATAGTTTATTCAGGTAATTCCACCCACCTAAACCTTGATGAGTTTAGGCCATAAGAATGTTCTTCACTGTATGAGGAAGGGAACGTCGCACAGCATGTGTACAATGTTCAGTTTGGTGAACTGTATGGTTACCTACAGGAAGTGAGATTTAATTGCAGCCTCATATGTCAGATCTTGAGCTCTTTCAACAAAAGTTGTCATGTTTCACCAAAAATACAAACCAATGGAGAAAACTAATGGAAGAATGTTTTGAGAAAACACTAAAAAGATAAACCTATTGCACGTGGCAGGTGCTTCTCACACAGCATTATTTTGTGAAATAAGAACACATCTTGCCATTTAATCAACACTTAGCTGCACTGAAACATAACAAGGTTGTTCTTTCCCCCACTGCTGAGAGAGACACAAGAAAGCCTGATTGAACCTTGAATGCAAAAACCCACCTAAACAAGCCTAAATCCTGGGAAAATGATCAGCGCTATGTTCACCGACAACCAAATTAAGCATTAAAAGAAAATGACATTTTCCCTACAATCAAACATGGAGGTTTGATAATGTTGTGAGATTGTTTTGCTGCCTCTGGTACTTTAATGTGTGTAAGGCATCCTGAAATCAGCAGATTATCAACGTTTTTTGGAGTCCAATATTCAACCGTGTCCAAAAACTGGGTCTTTGTTGAAGTTCATGGTTCTTCAAGAAGGACAACGACCCCAAATATTCATCCCAGGAATGGTTCAAGAAGAAACGCTGTACTGTTCTGGAGTGGCCAGCAATGAGTCCAGATTTGAATCCCATCGAAAACCTACTGTATGACGAGATCTTAAACAGAAGTTGGTCGAAGGCATCCCCTAAACATTGAAGAATTGAAGCAATTTGCAGCTGAAGAATGTGCCAAACTGCCAGTAGAAAGGTGCAGCAAGCTCATTGATGGCTAGAAGAAGCATTTGTCTGTAGTTATCTTGGCCAATGGCTCAGCAAACCAAGTACTAGCTCCGGGGGTGCCAAAAATGTTGTCATTGTTTTTATTTTCTAAATAATATAAATATATTTTTACTTACGTTTCCCCCATATAAATTGTTTCTGCAATTGCAAAATCCAAAAACAAGATGTGGAGATCAATTAATTTTTTTATTTTTCTATGTATTTGTCACGCGGGACTAGGTGTGTGTGCAGGAATCAGACACAGAGAGAGAATAACGGAGTAAAGTGCTTTACAATTGCACACCAAACTGATAAGCCCAATACAATACAGGGCGCAGGACACTATACCAGACAACCCAAAACCACAGGGTGTCCAGTATAGAAAATAAAATACACCACGACCTAATATGTACACACGTAACAAAAGACAATCCTGCACAAAACAAGGGCGGGTCAAACTACTACATATAGGGAAGCTAATTCAACCAAATACACACAGTTGAAACTAATAAGACAAAACCAACAGACAAACGAAAAAGGGATCGGTAGCGGCTAGTAGGACGGTGACGACGACCGCCGAGCACCGCCTGAACAGGCAGGGGACCCAACTTCGGTGGAAGTCGTGATAGTATTTTAGAAAAATAAGGAATTATTTAAGAAAAGTGCAAGGGTGACAATATATTTGGCTGTGACTGTCTTTGATGTCAAACAAGAAGAGACATACACTATAATAATTATACAGAATAAATTAAGGCAATTTAGCTGACAGAAAAAATAATCCCCCAATATAACGAGAACCTTAGATAAACATAATATTAGCATGTCGGTACAGACTCAAGATCCAAATGCAAATGATGTTTTTTTCTATTGTACTTCAACCTATTAATTAGAATATATCTAGGTAATTAGAAAATAGAGGGGGAAATGAAATATGCAAGACAGGCAGATAGATTATTAATTTTCTTATATTTCCAGTATTTAGTCAAATTAAATCATCAACACTTTTATATAGACGGTGCCTTGTTTCACTTTTACTTTTTGGTGTGCGGATGTTTGTTGGTTCAAAGCTGTCTGTTTTCATTTGTTAGATGTGTTAGTGACCCACTAGATCTACAGCGTGGTCTTCCCTACCCTAAACTCAAGATTGATTCTCAGCCTGACTAACCAGAGGTGTGATTCCTGAGGAGTTGTGGTAATTTCTCCTCCTCCATTTATCAGATGACCTCTCCCTGTCTCTAGCTGCTCCTCTGTGGGTCACTGTTCCTCCCAGCCATGCCTGCTCTCACTTCTCTGGCTGTCTGCTCACCTTTGATATCCCCCACCGCCTCACTCCTGTGTTCATAGGCATCAAAGCTTCCACGTCGTTGCCCAGCTGTGACGGAACCTCTCAGAAGTGGGACCTGGTGCCATGGTCCTGGAGCCACAGGCACTGCAGCCCCAGAACAGGCCAACCCAAACACCCACAACCTTCTCTGTCTCTGTACTGTAGCTAAACTGATATGTGACTCACTGACACTGAAGAACAACAACAGAAAAGTTCCACCAAAGTACCTTTAAATAGGACCGAAATGGCTGTCATTGTGGGAGGGTAATGCTGTATTACTCTGTGAGGAATAAGAGCACAAAAACATTTAAATCAGATTCAGAATAAAATAGACTTTACGTGTTTACATTCACATCACACACCACCTCCTTAGTTCAATGAAAGGATAATTCATTTGGGTTTTAGAGTCTTTTGTTAATCAGTGACTCGGGCGTAGCCACGTTGTCCGTGACATTTAAGTTGCAATGTGGAATGAGACCACCTTAGTTATAACTAATTAGCGCTTGAAAGTAGTCAGAGGATACACTGTGCTTCCGAGGCAAAGGCCTTATTATCATCTTGTTTATTCTCAGTGGGACTTTGCAAATTACTTCTTGTCTTCCTCTATCACTCCACCTAGATAGCAGTGCCTTCAATGCAAAATTACATGCTGCATCAGATGCAATCCAATCAAGTTGTGTACACACATATATACAGTCACAAGGAAACCATCTGAATGAAATGCTGGGTTCACAATCGAGCTGTTTCTGTGTTTATGAGATGTTATTATCACCCGATGTTGCTTGTTAAATTTGTTGAAACGGTTCCCAGACCTTTATTCCTCTAGATAATATGCTGTTTATTTCCTGAGCTATAATGAACCCGTTTCTCTTCTCTCACCACAATGTATTCTCTTCCCCAGCACAGTGCTATGAACTCTGTCTGGTATCAGCAGTGGAGAAGGCTGAGGTGAGCCCTATGGGCTCCTACACCCCGTATGTTGGTTTTCCATGGTCTGATCTGATTCCGTCAGCGGGCATGTCCTTCACAGGGGACCAATGGGCTCGCACCCAGGCTCTCCCGCCGGTCCCTCTGTCACCTTTCCGCCTGATCGGTCTCATTAGTAAATATACCGCCCGAGTTGGGCTCTGCCAATATTTTAAACAACTGGGTGGTAGATCACCTAGTGCCTTGTTGAATTTATTTTCTTTCTCCCAACAATGGCGATGCAGTGTCTTTGTGATGTGCCCAGTGTTGACATGGACATTATTGATGCTCTGGGCTTTGTGGGGGGCTTACAGCCCACAAAGTCATAATGCTGTCAGTGGTGTTGTCCTTGGTGGGACGTTAAGAGTTCATCTGGGATCCAGGATCAAGCTCCTGTGACAACAGCCATCCTTTACGGTACATCACACAGGGAGGCAGTGTTAGACACTGGTTACTGGGGTTCTATACATATCACTATTGGAGCTTACGGAATAGTAAAAGATGACAGGAAAAGTCCAGTGTTCTGAAACTTGATCCCCAACAAGATGAGTTAATATACAGATTGATCTCAAATAGGCTAAAATAAAGAGTACAGGGATTCTTCAAGTTTATTTAAGTCAATCTCTGTCTTCAATCCATCTTCAGAAACGTATCAAATATAGCATTGAAGCTGAGGTTATAGCTAACCAAAGCTGTATTATGCTAGTTTACAGCTAGTGGTTCTGCTTCTACTTTGCTTGCCTCTCAGGAGACCTAACTGAAAACCTAGCTATCGCTCATTCTACCTAGGAAATACCTTAGGTTCCATAAGTTCATCATTTAATGTATAAATTATTCCTTCTTTTGCTCATGCAAAATAGGTTATTTTCTCATCGTTTTTGTTATTTTCCTCCAAATAGCTGTGTGAGAAATAATCTGACATTACCCCCAAAACAGACACAGTTGGTTTAACTCACATACCAGCTAGATCCACACAGCAGCTTGTATAACACATGTAGCCCAGATAGTGTACACACTCCAACACATCAGTGTAAGAGTTACTATAATCAGGGACAATGGAGTATAGAAGGAATATTGTGGAGACAGTGGTTTTCCAGTGCGCTTTTATCTATGCCTACTTAGGTATCTACTGTACTAAACAGTATTATTTTATATGGACATCTCTGTTATATGAAAACCCATTTGATATTTGTATGAACAAATAGCACATATTCAATTTGGTTCACATTATTTCCTTATCCTTGCTTTGACAGAGTGAAGATAAGTGCCAGAAGAACCATATGGGAGAAAAGCCTTGTAGCATTTGAAACTGTTGTATAAAATCTCCCTTCTTACAAGTCACATGAGAATCCTGTTGAATGTCTGAGTGCGCCCTCTTCTCTCCCCATCTCTCTCCAGCTCCAGCCTTGATGGTCGTTTCATATTCATGCTCAATTTCAGATGTACATAATTGAGGAGCGAGCATGCGTCTTGGGGGAAAGGTCTGCCCATGTACAAAACACAAACGGATGAATATTACAGGACTTTGAGAGTACACAGGTTCCGGCTGAATACACACAACATCCTGTTCCATCCCACTTTTTGCCGCCTTCTCTCCTGGAGTCATTAAAACATAGCAAGTGCATGTGACTGCAGTCACAACCTCAGTCAACACTACACCCTGCACTATGAGCTGTGAGAGCATATGCAGCCAAGTCTACTTTGCCAATATGTGTTATGAGATATTTTTATTCAGTGTTGAATAAATCCCAAAAATGCAAGCTAACTTGAGACTGCATTAAGGAAGGTGAACAAAGCTTGAATTCGGTGTTGGGCTTCTGACGTTGCATTGAATAAAGCTGGTCGGGAAACTCTAAGGACTGCAATGATGGTGCCAAAATCATGCTGGGAAGTAAGCAGTACTTTCAGAATAGATAAAGGTGCAGAGTAAACAGCATCATTAAGATAAGAGGCTGGTGACGCAGATGGGGAGGCAGAGAGGCTAGTGTTGATGGCTACATTGCAGACCAGTGGAGATGGAGACACAGATCTGTAAGAGAGTGGGCTATCACCTTATTGTTGGGAACCATAACATTAGCCTCTGCTTACCAGGGAGTGGTATGTTCTAATCGTTGCTCAAATCCAATCTGAAGCAGAGCTTGAATATAGGTGGGGACGTGGGAGGACTATGTAGGGGTGTTGCTGGACTGGTGCCATGGTGTGATATGAGCTTCTTCCTGCTTCATGAGAGTGCTATTTATCCTCTAGTGGATTCAACACCTCTGCTCAGACAAGCACTTTCCAGAGGGGCACTGACTCAACCTCGGCCGGGCCATTCTGATAACAGAGTAGGGCCAAGTTAAAGGGGGTCTGCGTCAGCTTTTTTTTAAATGGGAGCCTCGATATACATGGATGGGATCAGTCGCTCGATCATACACCATTTGTTTAGCAAGGGGGAAGTGGTTTAACAATCCCCACAAAATAATAGGTTTTAAATGCCTCTTACAGTTATGAGATACTATTGTCCTCTACATTTATTTTCTGTCCTCTGATACAGAGTAAATAATGCTTTCGTTGAGGGCAATTTACCAAGAGTGAATTGAAATGCCATGGTCTCCAATTATTTTGTCACACGACATCTCAAAAATTGGGCAAGTAACGGTTGACTCTCCAGAAGCCGATGAATGGTTATTGTACTAGCAGTGGATTTTCTGAGAGGCCCTTCCTTCTAAGACAGAGAAGGCCACTGAGGCTCAGTGTAGAGCCCCATACATAAAACTCATCACTTTCTTCAGCTCATTACCCTGTCATCTCAAATAAGGAGCTCTCATTTCCCCTCAATGATAAACTAATACCGGAGCGGGGAGAGGGATCTGCCGGGAAGATGTATGGCAAAGCAATTAGTTAGCCTCAGAGTTACAACACATCCTCTCTACTGTATGTATAAAAAGGCAATCCCAACAAAGGCCTTGGCCCTGCATTTTAATATTTTAGACGTTTAATGGTATGACATTACTGTCCCGGGACGAAATCCCTCTCCATTCTTTGTCGACAGTCTATAAAACATGGAATCATGTTCAATTTAGCTAAACAACCTATAAATCTTCAGCAACAGCCCCCATTAGTCCACTCCTACATTCCACAGCAGCCTCTTATCGTAGTGTTCCGAGATTATGCCGCATTAGACCAGAGTATGTGGCTGTCTACTGAAACATTTGTTACGTCAGGATCATCACTACATCCTTTCACAATAGAACATGTTTCATTTTGTTTCTTTTTAACTGGCAGAGTTCTTAAAAGCATTGTTCATTGTGAGATACCCTAGCGTATGTTATAATCCACAAGTTCATCTGACTCTGAGTACAGTATGTAGAAAAATGGCTTAATTGACAGAATCTCACAGTATCCCTTTAAGCAACTGATGTAAATAAAGCATAAACTACATAATTGCAATATTTCCATGGGGAAACACAATACGTCCCACTATATTTATTGTTAGTATGAGAGTGTGAATTTGTACCAAAAAAAACAAAAGATGAATAACTGCTTTGAGCCTTTCTGGCCCAGATCCAAGCATGTGTGTTCTCTTATGAGAGTGATGTCAGATAGAAAGCTTAAGACAAGCATCACTTGGCTCTACCATCCCAACATTAAAGGCATCAAGGGAAATCCTGCTCTTCATCCTTTGACATGGTGCGGCTTCAGTTTAATGAATAAACAGCTGCTACCGTGTGTTTCTTTAAAATGGCTTAATACCTTTATGTCCTTCTAAATCATATGTTCCTCATTGCCTCCATATCTTTTTCAAATGTTGTACAAAGTTTTTAGTTTTAGAGGCTTTGGGATTTGCGGACAAGACGGTCATTGGGACACTGTGCATCCAACCCAATGCTTGTTCACAAATATTTTGTACCACCTTCATCATTCCCGTTATCAGCAGTTTTCAATGCCTGATGAAATATGAATGTGTGTTCCTATAGGACCATGAAAGGAAAACATTACGTGTGCATGTCCATTTATAGTACTGGACCCTTGCCTTTAGCCTGTCGTGATTGAAGTGCAACAAGTGCCTTGAGGCTAAGATAGGCATCGCTCCTCTCCATTAAAGCATCTATGAAGATAGCCAAGTAGAGGCTACTGCATGTGAATTGTCACTCTCTGTGACAATACTGAAAACAGATGAAATATTAAATACAAAATGGCCTGAAACATTCTTCCCTTGGTCCATAGGGGATGGCCGCTATTTCATTATATATCTAAAAAAGATAAAGTGCCACTTCTAAATCATTGCACAACGTATAACAAGCCCCTTTGCTCATCCAAAGACCTGTCACGTCAGCAGTCCAGGCGAGGAGAAAGTCACCATTAAGCCAGCTTTTAAGGTTGTTTTGTTATTTTCCTCCCCTGCAAAACTAACAAGGTGACATAAAATGATATACATTATTCAGCCATTTGTACTTAGTTTAATGGAACAAAGTGAATGTCTTCTTTTCCCCCTCGTTCCCATCTTTACCTCATGTAAAAGCGGACCGTAAGATGCAGTCACAGGGACTCCAACAAGTGTGACATTCGCGAAAGAGAGGTTCCAAAGAATGTCAGCTACACATTTCCCCCTTTCTGCCAGAATCAGCACATTCCAAAGTCCATTAGAGTTGCCTCTGAAAAGCAAAGATATGAACTTTTCTGATGGAACCCAACTTTGTGCTTTATCTCCATCACTAATGGGGCCATGGGTTCAGTCAATGGATTACATTTGAAAACTTTTAAATATTATCCACTGAAAAGATAGCATCATCCCTTGGACATTGAAATTCTTAATTCATCTTCTACTTTAAGGCTGACTGTCACGTCCTGACCTTAGTTCCTTTTGTATGTCTCTGTTTTAGTTTGGTCAGGGCGTGAGCTGGGGTGGGCATTCAATGTTTTTGTTCTATGTTTTGTGTTTCTGCTTTTGGCCTGGTATGGTTCCCAATCAGAGGCAGCTGTCAATCATTGTCTCTGATTGAGAACCATACTTAGGTAGCCTGTGTTCCCACTATGATTTGTGGGTAGTTATTTTCTGTTTCAGTGTTGTTCACCATTCGGGACTGTTTCATTTTTTCTTTTTTCACTTGTTCTTTTGTTTCCTGTGTTCAGTATAATAAATATGATGAACTCTTACCACGCTGCATATTGGTATGATATTTCCTACTCTTCCTCAGAAGAGGACAACCGTTACACTGACTTTGTGCAATACAGTTGGAGTTGGATAATGTGTTTATAGGGAGAAAAGCACGGTTCTCTATGCTCAGTATTTCTGAGTCTGTGTCTACGCTGTATCAGTGGTAAAGATTGGTAATCTAATTCAATGCCTGTTACAGAATCGAACCACCACACATGAGAACCTGTATCATTTAACAGCCTCACCTCATTATGTACGAAGCTAATTGTGTTGAATTGTACAGTTTACTTAATGATACTTCAGGGTATGTGTTTAATTGATATTATTTCCTTTGCTATTGCACCTCACAGGTTGACAAATGTGTTTTGTTAGGTTAATATTGCATGTGTGTGTGTGATAATAAGCTAAATTCCCACTGAGCTAAAGATTGTGTGACTATTATGGGTTCATGCAGTGTGTGTTTGAGTCAACAAGGCTGAAGGACTTTACAGATAGATGATATGGGTTACAAGCTGCTGTTTGTGTGAGATGTGTTCTTTATTAGTATAGTTCTGGGATCTTAATATCCTACTATCTCCCATAATGCCCCTAAATGCAGATGAATACATTTTATGCTGTCTTCATCAATCATACATCACAGTAATATGTTACATGAGAATGAAGGACACAATGTGCATCATTTATTCAATTCTAAAGACATGTATTCAAAGACATTCTTTGAAATTCACATTATTTATTTTTAATACAAATGTTAAATTAATTTTGTTTACTCGTTTCCTGCGCTCCTTACCAAATAGTTTAATCTCTACTATTTTCCTCCCAGTGGGACACCAATGATAATGTTTTCCTAGATAAGTATGCAAATTGACAATACAGGCAATTGACTGTGCAGTTTTTATGGGCACACCATTATTATTATTATTATTATTTGATTTTATTTATTTTGATCAACTCTGTGGTTTGTGGATGAGCCCAAAAATACATACTGGTTAAACAAACACTTTGGGGTGAGCTAGACGAGGAAACTGAAGTCCAATATAAATCCTGTATTTAAATGACATTGATCACAAAAGTATTCCAGAGGATCCATCAATTTCGTTTAATCTAATCTCTTTCTGTCAGGGGTAGATTAAATACACCCCTTAACGCATTCATTAGTAGTAGACAGCTGCTCTAACTTCACACACGCACACACCCACGCACGCACGCACACACACACGAGAGGGCAAGAAACCAGAGTATGCATGGGGACAGATAATGGTCCATAGCCCCTGTGGCCTCCCTCTTTCCCACAGCTGTACAGGCCTAATCACCTCAAGCACAGAGCACCCTTCACACTCTTATCAGAGGAGATCAGAAATTTCAGGTGAATCATTATAAGTTCTGTTAGAGATTCAGAGCGCTGTGGCTCATTCCAATTATCACTTTATTTCTCCAGCCTGGCTGTCATTTTCAGATTTGGACTCCTTTATAAGCCTGGTATTAACAGGTGGAGGGATTCACATCACTACACACTTTTCGGGACAATTTAATTCCAACATTCTATATAGTGAATTCACCTCTGCTTGTGTTGATTTTCCATCTATTGAATGAAATGGAAAAGTTTCTCACTGCACAGTAATTTTGCGGTGGAGAAATAGGGCAATGTAATGAAGATCTCGTACAACGCTGTGTACTACTCCCTTCACAGAACAGCATACACTGGCTCTAACCATAATAGAAAGAGGAGTGGGAGTACACAGCATTGTACGAGATCTTAGGTTTCTTGGCAATTTCTCGCATGGAATAGCCTTCATTTCCCAGAACAAGAAAAGACTGACGAGTTTTAGAAGAAAGTTCTTTGTTTCTGGCCATTTTGAGTCTGTAATTGAACCCACAAATTCTGATGCTCCAGATACTAAACTAGTCTAAAGATTGCCAGTTTAAATGCTTCGTTAATCAGAACAACAGTTTTTAGCTGTGCTAATATAATTGCAAAAGGCTTTTCTAATGATCCATTAGCCTTTTAAAATTATAAAATTTGATTAGCTAACACAACGTGCCATTGGAACACAGGAGTGATGGTTGCTGATAATGGGCCTCTGTACGCCTATGTAGATATTCCATTAAAAATCAGCCGTTTCCAACTACAATAGTCATTTACCACATTAACAATGTCTACACTATATTTCTGATCAATTTGATGTTATTTTCATGGCCCAAAAATTTGCTATTCTTTTAAAAACAAGAACATTGCTAAGTGACCCCAAACTTCTAAACGGTAGTGTAGGTAGGCTGCAATTTGAGTATATAGTTGCGCATGTTTAGCGATTCACACACGTCCCTGTGTATTCAACAGAAGCACAACATAAGAAATTAATTAATGTCAGTATTGATAAGAGTGTGTGCGTGTGTGTGTGTGTGTGTGTGTGTGTGTGTGTGTGTGTGTGTGTGTGTGTGTGTGTGTGTGTGTGTGTGTGTGTGTGTGTGTGTGTGTGTGTGTGTGTGTGTGTGAAGGCATAGGGAGAAGGGAGCTATTGGGAGCTATTGAAGTGTGACAGCCTTCCAATCAGGCAGGGCGACATGCAGGGCCTGTCAACGGGTCATCTCTATGGAAGGCTCAGTGGGAAGACCAACACCTCTGATTAGGGCTGTGTCAGAGGAGGGAAGGGCAAAACAGCCCTGAGAAATTAAATAGTAAGAATCCATAATTTCAGGACTGGTTGTATCCATTAAACCACAAATTGGATGTTACAGCTTGTCTGACTTGTTTAGTGAATGCTGACAAAAAATAAATAGGAAAGAAAAACACAAATGGCCTTTGATTTTTGCTTAACCTCCCCCATGCCTTGGCGAAGGTTTGAGAGAAATGTAGTATTAGATGCAGGACCTATGTGTTAGCCACCTCAAGGCACACTTCATTTTGTGTCACATTCTAATTGGTAAACAGTATAGTGGGATATTGATCAGGCTTAACTGCCTTCATTTATTACGTTGATTTGTAACTCAGGCAAATCTGTGCTGCTCTATGAGCGGGAGGAAATCTATTGGAAATACCCCCTCTGACAGGACAACAAATGTGTGTTACTTTTTGGTAATTGCCTCCTTAATGATAAATGAAAGATAATTAGTTTAGTCCAGGCAATACCTGCCAACATATGAACCCTTGCAACGAAGAACCATATACCTGTACGTGTGTGCGTTTAGAAAAATTATGATATTGTTAAATATATATATTTTACTTTTGGAATGTGTGTACCACATCACTAGTGTCCTATTTTAAAAGAGCATGCCTTCACACTTCACAATTATACTTGCAGGCTTTTGATTTGATAGTTATTTTCCATGCTTTTTGATAAATATTCATGAAGTCTTTAAAAAAAAAAGAAAACATCTAAACACAAATATGGTTCTCCATCTGTAGGAGTTATACAGTATGTTCTCTGATTCTGTTCAACACTACAGTTAAGGCTCCGTGCTTATCAGAAAGAGGCTTGACAAAAGATGCTCAAAAGACAACTGTCACAACGGTTATCTGAGATCCATATAACCTCTAGTTCTCAGAAAAACAACATTCTTCACATTCCCAGTAAGACTGAAGTGTTATGTTTTTATATTAGTACTCAGCACTGTACAGATGTGTAACGTCGTTATTCATTTTGCTATTCCTTTACCCAACAAAACCTTGTCCTTAAAGTGTGCTGTCCAATCATTATGAAGAAAAGGCTCAGAGCAGGTGCAGGTTTGTGTTTCAATATCCTTTCAGAGGTGACAGAAAGGGAGGGGGAACTATGGTGAGTGACTAGCAGGCTATAGATCACTCTGACATATTCAGATACGGAGCCTAGACTGCTAGCTTCATGAACAAATGAAGTTACCTTTCAATTACACCCGGGCCAAAATGATTTATGTTTTTAAGTTTTAATTTCAATTAACCAACCTGTTTAGCCAATGTCCTGTTGTATACTCAAGTTAACAGCCAGGAAGAAAAACTCAATTACAGCTTACAACATGTTGATTTGGTATACAGAAATTGGCTAATTCATTCTTGTCTGGACACATTTCTCGCTCGCTCTCGATTACAGCGCATCCTTAAATCTACTTACAATGTCCACTGTGCATTGCAGGTTCATGCCACCCACAAATAATTATATTTTGGAGTAGAGGTTTTTATTTCCTAAATTAAACACTTCATGTATTGAAAAGAGAGAGGAAAATAATGAGTGAAATAAAAAATGAAATTGTCTTCCTATGGGACAGGTGACTATTAGAGAGAATGATAGTAAGCAATTGAGTTGTCTGATGGGGACTTACAACATGCAAAATCCTCTGCAAGTTGTGGAGAGTGAAATTGTTTTTCTCTTTTATGTGGAACCACAATTTCACAGCACATCTATAAAGGAGATGAGGGTTAGTGGCCTTCAGGTACACTACACTGACCTTAGCAGACCAATCCAAGCCTAGACTAAATGCTTATGAAGGGGGATTCAGAGCTACATGTAATCCAATAAGATAGTGATTGCTTTTGAATACACAAGGAACTGATGAGTACAGTTATTCCCCAAGAGTATCAAATAATGCTGAGCCAATAGTGACGTGCATATTGTAATCCAAAAGGCTATCAGCCAAGGAGTGAATTTTATTGAGAAGGTACCAATGGGAGTTATGTAATCGACTGAATTCAGCTTTTTCACTTATAGTAGGAAAAGAAAAACATGGATAGATTTACCTCCTGTATTCTTGTCCCACTCATTTACGCACGCTACTTCGTTGGAAATAGAACAGGTATGTATTCATATTTAGATACAACAGTATACCACTAGAATCAACTTAACAGACGTGTGTGTTTATATGAGTGACTCAAACAGTTACAACAGAAGTATTCAATATATGATTAATCATCTCTCTCAGTCAGATGCCAGCAGTTGACAGTGATGAAGTCCACCAAGCCATGAATCTCACGATAGCCATCAGGAGAACCAAGGCACTGGGTATAAGGTTTAAAGGAATACCAATTTAAATGATAACAACCAGAGGAGATGGGGCGTGTGGATGATTATACAACGGGTGGGTCTTATCCTGGATGCTGATTGGTTAAAACCGCATTTCAGCCAGTGTCTATTCCACAAGTTACCACCGGCTAAAGCTATGATATTGAAATGCCTATTTACTCTGTTCCATCTGACTGCGGAATCCACTGTCTCATCAGCCTAGCCAGGCAATTTATAAACCTGATCTCCCCTATAAAAAGCATCTAGACATTATCTCCCATTTCTTTTAGACTAGTATTTGGTTTTCAACAGCGGAGATTTGCTGTCTGTCTCTCCGACATTTGCAAAACTGTTTCAATTTTGAAATTCGATCCCCAGCTGTCCCATAGTAATAAACGTGTTGGGAGTTGGGATGAGATTGACAGGCAGACAGCTTTTCTCAGCCATTCAAAATCATGAATCAGCTGAAATTATTTTATGGATATATACAAAAAATGTCAATAGAAAAAAGGTCAAACGAAATGAAATGCAGCTAGCTTACAGTCTTTCCAGCTTCAGTTTGAAGTGATTGTGTTAGCTGTGTTGTTGGCTAACTCCTCTGAACAACAGTGTCTAATCGAGAGGGGCACATTTACTATACCTGGCGAAATAGTGCATCATTAGCTCATTGTTATGGATGTATCCAAATAAATGTCACTAGAAAACCGCTTAAACAAACGTGGAAGGATGAAATTGCATGAATACATTCGTCAAAACAATGTTTTTTTATGAAAATATGTCACTCTGAATCCCCCCCGAAGCCGTTGTTTGGAGGATATATTGGCACGGTTTGCCATATCCCTCTCTCTCAAAACCGAGAAGCCGTTGTTTGGAGAATATATTGGCATGGGTGTTGCTAGGCCCCGACTTCATCTCGGACCTAACAACACTCGTGCCAATATATTCTCTGTGGTTAGAGAGAGAGAGAGAGAGAGAGAGAGAGAGAGAGAGAGAGAGAGAGAGAGAGAGAGAGAGAGATAGATACCCAAAGGCTGAAAAATGTCTGTCATCCTATTTCAGTTGTGCGGATTGCGCAGGCACATGATGAAATGCCATAAAAAGGACAGTGGGAAAAATAGGTCAGAAGGATTGAGCTCTTGGCTTCATTCGCCAACATGTCATCACCTAAGGAGGAAAATGAAGAAAAATTGCCCTAACTAAATACATGCTTCAGGATAAAAAAAAAGTTCTGGGCCTATTCTGGCTACATCCTGTTTTCAAACCATCTGCGGCTGTGCTTCATGGCCTCCTCCTCCAAGCTCAAGATGTAAATACAACTGTTAGAGATTGTAGTACCACGGGACACATATTACATTCTAGTCATCTAGCAGACGCTCTTATCCAGAGCAACTTGCAGTAGTGAGCACATACATTTTCATACTGTTTTTGCCCCATGTAGGAAACAAACCCACAACCTTGGCGTTGAAAGCTCCTTGACCAAATGAGCCACACAGGACACATGATTTATGAATCCTAGAGGTGAGTGGGTAGGGGGCTAAAGGACTGTTTTGCATTACATCTGAGGGATTGTGAGTCATGAGATCAGAACGTAAGAGAGCTGCTTTGTTCCTACAGCTCTCGCTACCTACACAAATAAATTAGGTGGCAATTCAGACAAATCCATCTGCTGTCTGTGACTCAAGTCAGACCCAAAGCACACACTACTTGGATTAAACACACATGCACACACATAAAACGCACAGGCACAGAAACAGATAAAGGAACAAACATGAGAACACGCCACATGCATTCATGTTATAAAATGCAAATGACATATGCATGTGCAACAAAAAAGAAGAAGAAGAAGGCCGTAACAAACAAATATCTTACCCTTGGATAGACCACATAGGGCATTCTCCAAGTCTCCACCTGTGCATCTAGCAGGCTTACTTGTGCTAGTTTACATTTGAATCGAACTCTCACTGCAGTCTTACCCCACCCATCTCCAACATCAGTTTGCTCTTTCATTCATTTCCCTCAGCACAAGAAATAACAAAGTGTGTGTGTTCAGAGGACTGCCCTGGGGGTTGTTATTTCCACGCAGGCCCAATCCCCTCGCTGACGTCCTCCCACTCTGTATCACCTTCCCCATGTGGAATTCCATTTACCAACTATCCATTAAATATCACAGCACCGCTATGTAGAGAGAGAGAGAACACCGCACAGGACCTCATTCCACCAGCACATTCAACTGTGTCAACAATTATTAGGACTTACTAAGGAAAGGGCTCTTTCTCATAACGTCAGTAGATATTTTACTGAAGGCCTTGTCGGTGTATGAAAAAGAACAAGTGAAGGAAAAGCATGGTCTTGTGTTGTGAATCATCTAATTGGCTGTGGGTTTCAACTGCTCTAAGTATCAAACTGCAGGAAATGGTGTAGTCTCTGCCATCACATTTAAACCTCTAGAAACATGTCAATAATAACTGGTTATGAGCAGACAGCGAAGGGCTGAGCAGACCGGGGATGCTATCTCTCTCAGAGAGTTGAAGCATGAAAGATGACTGACAGGTTTCTGGCTCTTAGTATCTACAGCTCCCAGACGGTGATATGGCATAGCAATAACTACCATAAATACATTGTATGGAGGAGGTGCCAGGCAAAGGATGGGTCCCTCAGGAGTTTCTCCCTACTCCCACCGTACTGTAGTCTACCTCTCCCTCTATCTATTGGAAAATAAAAGCAAATGTTGCATTACTGTGGGGCCATGGCAAGAGAATAGGTTCACTGGGGTTTGAATAACCCAAATAGAGTCTGGGTCACCTTCCATGCCCCTGCCACACAAAGATACACAGCCCAATGAGAGAAACACACTTTTGTCAGTCACACTTTAGTGCACTTTAATGATAGTCGGCCTACGAGGCAAGGGCCTTGTTCCACTCCGGCTGGCTTTATTTGTCTCTCTTCTCTCTGTCTTTACATTTTTTTTATTTTTTTTTACACATATCTGCCGATTTGACACATTTAAGTGCACTTAAACACAGACCTCTGAAACAGATTGTCACTGTGCGATAAATAATATACCAGACAGTCAGTCAACGCTGTGCATCACTAAAAGGTTCATTCAACATGAGCTCTTGGGATTAGTAAACAGTGATCAGATTTACATTATGGACAGCTTTTTCAATTGGACTTAATTGAAATGTCTACCTTTACACAGTCCCTATGTTAATAATGTGCAGCATCAATCATTAGATCTTTGGCACCTATCTCATTATCTGGCCTAACTCAAATGGTCTACCGGTTGGGTTTAATGTAAGGGACATCATCTGTTTTAATGAACCTGTATGCCGGTGGCTGAGGAGAGGAAAGTCAGAAAGGTGTTCTCCACTCACAGCTGGAGGGAGGCAGCAATTAGATTCCCTGTGTCAGATTGTGTTAGTGGCATCGCACCAAGGAAACAGGCAACAGGGTGAGGAGCTCCTTGCTGCTCTGTTCAAATGAGAAACTCCATGTTCCAAGTGATAACATGTCATCCTGATGGCTGGTTGTGATAGGTTGGGAGGAGCTGCTCGCAATAGTAACAAAACATTTCCTGCAGCAGTCTCATCAGATGGAGAGTCATTCACGGTAAGGCTTGTTGACCAGGGATGCCTCTCTACACTGACAGCAAACTATTTGTTCCTTTCTCCACTCAAATAACATACATTCAGAACAAGTCTATCCATCAACAAATCAGCAGGTACTTGGCTTCCGGGACGTATTGGCCACCTGGCAATTCTGGCAGATGCCAGATGGGCTGGACCATTTTTTGTTGGGTTGATCGAAATTGTCATAGACAAAAAAACATTTTTTTTATTAAAATGGCCTGTTTTTTAAAGATTTTTGTGCAATTTGTCTTTTATACTAATCTGTATTGAGCTTTTGCGCCCCCCCCCCCCTAACAATATGGGAAGGCCAGGTTTTCTGATAGCCTCAGCTGAGTTCACACAAACTCGCATTCAAAGTGAAATGTGGCATCAGCAAAGAGACCTGCTCTGACTCTGTCATCAATTAGACAGCCAAGATCATGGATCGGGCGGCTAAAACCATGATTCAGTCAAACAGTAAATTGCATTGCTTTCATGATTCCTGTAATGGAAGTGTCTACCCTGCCCCTGTGCCTCTTTTGCTGGGGCCTGCTGCTGTGATGAGGGAGCCACTCTCCTCTCCCCCCCATGCACTTGAGAGAAAAATGTGTTCTGATAGTATAACATTTCAAAATGCAATTGTGGGGAAAACACAGCTTTGAGTGCTTCATTCCCTTTTCCCTGTAAAATAGAGGATCGTTTCAGCTTTCTGTGGGTATAATTTGAATTTCTCAACTCTCAATATTACGCTCAATAAAATTTGCAACAGACATTTTGAGGGCATAGGCCTATGGGTAGTACAACAGTACATTTTTTTAGGACATTAAATGTACTGTTGGATGAATACATGGCTACCAGCAGTGGGTATTATATTTAGAGTTAGCCATCTAGTTCACGTGTTTTCCGTTTCCACTTCCTCGGGTGTTGAATTACAAATGAATTAACCTTTGATTAGACAGGACAAACCCATTTTCACAATTTCTGATATATCATCAAAATAAATAAATTCCAGCACGTTTTTGGACTCATTCAACAGTTTTTACCTGATTAATTAGAATACTATTGGAAATGAATGTTGAAAGTTCCATTTTTACTCCTAAAAACACAAGTTGAAAATGATGCTGTCGCCGCTTCCTGTTGAAAAAACTTTTGATAAATAACTCAAAAGCCAAAACACAGTTTAAAAATGTCCAAATCAATAATCAATATTCAGAACATTTTATCAAATCATGCTTTGTAAACAACAGGTGTAGACTAACGGTGAAATGCTTATTTCCAATAATGCAGAGCTAAAGATAAGACAATATATTTATATATACATATATAGTGAGAGTTTGTAATATATTGAAAACCTAAACATAACATTTACTACACATAAAGTATACAGTGAGGAGAACAAGTATTTGATACACTGCCGATTTTGCAGGTTTTCCAACTTACAAAACATGTAGAGGTCTGTAATTTTTTATCATAGGTACACTTCAACTGTGAGAGATGGAATCTAAAACAAAAATCCAGAAAATCACATTGTATGATTTTTAAGTAATTAATTGGCATTTTATTGCATGACATAAGTATTTGATTACCTACCAACCAGTAAGAATTCCGTCTCTCAAAGACCTGTTCGTTTTTCTTTAAGAAGCCCTCCTGTTCTCCACTCATTACCTGTATTAACTGTACCTGTTTGAACTCGTTACCTGTATAAAAGACACCTGTCCACACACTCAATCAAACAGACTCCAACTTCTCCACAATGGCCAAGACCAGGGAGCTGTGTAAGGACATCAGGGATAAATTGTAGACCTGCACAAGGCTGGGATGGACTACAGGACAATAGGCAAGCAGCTTGGTGAGAAGGCAACAACTGTTGCCGCAATTATTAGAAAATGGAAGAAGTTCAAGATGAAGGTCAATCACCCTCGGTCTGGGGCTCCATGCAAGATCTCACCACGTGGGGCATCAATGATCATGAGGAAGGTGAGGGATCAGCCCAGAACTACACGGCAGGACCTGGTCAATGACCTGAACAGAGCTGGGACCACAGTCTCAAAGAAAACCATTAGTAACACACTACGCCGTCATGAATTAAAATCCTGCAGCGCAGGCAAGGTCCCCCTGCTCAAGCCAGCGCATGTCCAGACCATCTGAAGTTTGCCAATGACCATCTGGATGATCCAGAGGAGGAATTGGAGAAGGTCATGTGGTCTGATGAGACAAAAATAGAGCTTTTTTGGTCTAAACTCCACTCGCCGTGTTTGGAGGAAGAAGAAGGTTGAGTACAACCCCAAGAACACCATCCCAACCGTGAAGCATGGAGGTGGAAACATCATTCTTTGGGGATGCTTTTCTGCAAAGGGGACAGGACGACTGCACCGTATTGAGAGGAGGATGGATGGGGCCATGTATCGCGAGATCTTGGCCAACAACCTCCTTCCCTCAGTAAGAGCATTGAAGATGGGTCGTGGCTGGGTCTTCCAGCATGACAACGACCCGAAACACACAGCCAGGGCAACTAAGGAGTGGCTCCGTAAGAAGCATCTCAAGGTCCTGGAGTGGCCTAGCCAGTCTCCAGACCTGAACCCAATAGAACATCTTTGGAGGGAGCAGAAAGTCCGTATTGCCCAGCGACAGCCCCGAAACCTGAAGGATCTGGAGAAGGTCTGTATGGAGGAGTGGGCCAAAATCCCTGCTGCAGTGTGTGCAAACCTGGTTAAGCACTACAGGAAAAGTATGATCTCTGTAATTGCAAACAAAGGTTTCTGTCCCAAAGTTCTGCTTTTCTGATGTATCAAATACTTATGGCATGCAATAAAATGCTAATTAATTACTTTAAAATCATACAATGTGATTTTCTTGATTTCTGTTTTAGATTCCGTCTCTCAGAATTGAATGGTACCTATGATAAAAATTACAGACCTCTACATGCTTTGTAAGTAGGAAAACCTGCAAAATTGGCAGTGTATCAAATACTTGTTCTCCCCACTGTATGCCATAGGCTGGTGAACAAGATAATCACACAAACGACATTGACAATCCCATTACACAACATAAACATCATAAATGAAAGTAATGAAAAATACTTGTATGAAACGAGCGGTGCTTTGCTATCGTTTGTGTGTTGTTCTCCACAGACAGGCACATGTATGATTAAGGTCACTTGTAATGACATCACCTCCCCCAACACCTCCTCTGCCCCCACTGTGTGGCTGTTTATCTTTTCATACATTATCCATTCTGCATTATTTATATTCCTCAAACAGCGCCCAGCCATCATGCACCAGTGTACTGTAGCAGTGCTCCAATGCCACTATAACCTTGCCTGGCGTTGAGGACACAGAGACGGAGTGAGAGGAGGAGGGGGCTCTCCACTGAAGCTGTAAAAGCCAAATCCCAGCTGCCCTTTTGTGAACTGGGTCGCTTAATGCATTTTGAGTGTTTCTCCATGCCTACAAGTCCACATGGTGGAGAATGCTCACAATGGGCAGGTCAGAAGCCTCAGCTGACATCCCTGAAAGAGTCTTCACTGATTTGATCGCACTTGGGATAAGAGGGCTGCAACTATGCCACTTTGGTTTGCTTTTCCCACTCTGTACCACAGAAATCTAAATCCCTATATGGCCAATTCAATAATCATTAAGTGTTATGAACTACATAATTTCGGAGACAATTCCATCACAACTCTGGCGTAGAATTTTATCACCATCTATCAGTGCCCAATGCCCATTACTTTCCATGTGGATTTTTTTGCAATTCATGAATTCAATGTCCAATACATGAATTCAGAGTGAAAATGAGTTACCCCAAACCTGAAACTAAACATTCTGAAAGTCTGCATTGTTTTCTTTACAGTTTTTTTTCCGGAGTGGATAACATTGGCCGTGCTTGGAAAGAAAATCAAGACACTTTGGCTCCTAACCACGCTTCTACTTTATACTCTCATAATGAACCTGTTCATAATCTCATCAGTCATCTTTAATCCTGCAGGAAGATAATAAGGCGCTTCATTATCTCTCATCATATAGTCCAACACTGTTCAGAGTCCTGGGTCTTTGTGTCCTGTCTAAGTCAGATATGAGTCATGCTGCATTCTGGTTGGCTGTTGTCTTGTGGGGACTCATAAGGTCACAGATCAGAGCGATTATGTGTTGGCCTGATTTCAAGTGGCAGATCGGTCTCTAATCTGTCGCTTTGTGAAAAGCCTTAAGATAAAAATGAATCAAATGCATTTCATTTTAGCTTTATCCACTCACATTATCCCAACCAGAGACAGACCTGATGATTAGCATTTGAACTGCTGTCCAGTGGATCTGTTTGCCAGTGTGGTCTTTAAGTGTATTTAGTATTTGACAGAATGAAGCATTTGCAAAGTAATTACTTACATCCTTCACAGAAATTAGTTGCCACAAGCCCTTATACAGCAGCATATTGGGGAGATCAACAGATTTACTCCTACTGTAAGTTACAGCAAACCTTGCCTTAGGCCTAGGGTCATGCAGAAAGTTCAGAATTAAAAGAGAGGCCAGAGTCTATGATTAAACATGTTAGATAATTGGGTTGCAGATACTCTGACTGTTGTGGCCCAATTCATACCATTAACAAGAGCTCGATATCCTTTTTTAGAACATAATTATTGAGGAATCATTTAGGATAATGTCCTCATGTATTTGGTACCTCACATGGCGCAAAGATGGGGCATTTTTCTCCCATTCAAACGTAGACTATACACTGTTGTTTGATGTTCTAAAATCAGGCAACAGTGTTTTGCACTGAAAATGACAAGCCATATTACTCACAATACACGTGTTACCCATACTGAATTCTCTATTTTTACTTTGGTGCGGTTCTTTGTGTGTGTTATTGTCAGTTGCATTTATCAGAATGGGAAAAGAGCCAGACAAAGGGCAAAAGCCATGGAGAAGAATAAAATATTATTTGAATGCATGTTATAATTGCTATGTACAAGCTCAGGTCATTGAACCTCTCATCTGGTTCGCCATCTTCCCTCCAATCAGGTTGATGGTTTCTGAGTCTGAAAGGCAAACTTTTGGCCTGCATGTGGAGAGACATTATTTGCACCTCAATGTGACCTTTCCCCCACACCTTTCCTCCCAACGCTGCCTCCAAACAAGAGGGCAGCACAGTTTGAGGCCAGAACGTTAATAGAATCAGGCACAGGCTGAAGAAAACTGCATCCGCCCACACCACTCAGGTCCTCACAAGGTTAAAGTGAAAAGAAGTTAACTTTTGAATTTGTTGTTACAGCTCTGTATGAAATGTTGCATGCAAATAACAACAATAATGAAAGATGATCTAATTCACCCAATTGAGTAAGTTGTTTAGTAGGTCAATTCCACATCATCTAGTTGATGTGATATTAGTTAACGTGATATTAATTGGATGATAATGAATTTCGATGAATATGGTCAGAAACGTATAATTTGCTTTTCGATCTGCTGGTTTCAGTATTCAGTCAGTATCATAGCTAGGATGTTGCTAGTCAACTATTCTTTAGTAAACTTGTAGAATGAAAAGGCTAAATGCATACACCCACCTATTCAGGTTGCACTGTGGGTTTTGATAAAACTATATGTTCCCCCAGCAGGTAACAAGGAAAAGGTTATCATAAACTGCCTGTAAGTGCAAAGAGAAAAAGCAGTAGGGGAACTGAAAGATCGATGTGTGCTATTGAGTTTTTCTACTTCTGTCAGAAAAGCAAGGCAGTATTTTTGACATCCTCCTCAACACATGGCCGAGAGAAGGGGAAAAGCAATTGAAGGTCTCCTTCAAGCACTGGGCATTGCTTTTATGTGTTTGTTAGTTTGTAAAGGGGGTCCAAATGGAATTGTACAAATGTTCACTGCAATGATGGCTTAAAATGCAATACTGGGGCAATGCAATAGAAAGGTGAGCGCTAACAGTATTGTAGCTTTGAGGGGTTGTGATTCTTATGCCAGTGGGGGACCATTAATATCATGGACATTTTCCCACTATGTTCCAATCAATCAAAACCTTTTTCCCGCAGCTTTTATCCACAGACCTCCCATTAATCGTAGGATATTTTTCTTTCTTCTTTTCTAAGACAACTTTTCACTTTTTCCTCTTCCCTTTCACTAAACACTTGCTTTCAAAAGTATACTAAGTCATGTCTATTGTATTGACCTCAGCAACTTGCATGGCTAATGCTGTTCTTTTGTTACAATACAGTAAGTATCCATAACAGTATAAATACTGAAGCTGCATTACATATTTTAGGGAAGAGGTTTAGAGTAAATCAATGGTTTGCTTTACTCAGTTAGAAGCAAAAGCTTTGTGCATGATCAGCAATGGCGAGCCCTCTAGAATTAAATGTTTGTTGTTTGTCTTTTGTTTGACAGTTGTGCTGTCTAACAAGCAGAATAACTGTGAAATTGGCATGGACCGTGTTAGATTGGACAGGTACCATTTGTTATGCTACAACCAACAAAAGCACAAAATCAATTGGGTCCAGCACTATTCACAGCTAATGAAGAGGCTGTACATACACCCTGTTGACCTCTACTGACCTATTACTGTCATTTTACAGTAGCATGTATTTTTACAGGCCTCGCCCCTTAGCCCCTTACACACGATGTTGCATGTGAGCATGTTAACCTTAACATGTATTCAAATCAGTTCAGAACATACTGTATAGGAAAGTGCACCAATTATGACAATTAAGTATGACGATGATTGTTGTTGTAAATGGCATGCCTGAGTGCTCTTTAAATAACTTGACGGAATAGCACTGTCTATGTCCTTTAGTCATTACTGCCAGCTGGATGTTAGGTAAGCAATGGCTGTATATATGAATGGACAAAGCCTTCGATCACGTGACACTATTCATTCCTATTTGAAGACTCAATAGCGCATTGAAGCCAAATGAAGTCGGCGTTTCATGAAGACACCACATGCGAGGTTTGAGCTACTCCAGGAAGTGACATTGCAGGCTGGCTCAGTGAGTTTTCAGCTATTATCGTGACTGTTGTATACATTCCACCTCACGCCAAGAAAAATAACAAACTGGCATTTAATGAACTGTACAAGGCTATAAACAAGCAGGAAAACTTACATCTGGAGGCTGCTTTTCTAGTTGCTGGCAATTATAATTCAACGTCATTAAGACATGTGATGCCCAACTTCAATAACACATCTCCTTCGACACTAGATAAAGTCTTAGAACACTTGCCAATCGGCAAATCAGATCCTGACTCTGTAGTCCTGTTTCCTGTTTACAAGCAGAAGCTTAAATAGGAAGTACCTGTGACTCGCGCCGTTGAGAAATGGTCACCAGAATCAGAGACTATGCTACAGGACTGCTTTGCAAGCGCTGATTGGAATATGTTTTGAGACTCCACCGATAACATCGACGAGCTAACCACCTCCGTCACTGGCTAAACTAAAGTACAGGGCTACCACACAGAGGGCTACAGCTGGAGAGAGGAAGAAATACAATAAGCCCCGTTATGACCTCCGCAGAGTCATCAAACGAGCAAAAGGACAATATAGGAATAAGGTGGAATCATATTACACAGGCTCCAACGCCCGCAGCATGTGGCAGGGGCTACAGTCCATTACGTATTGGAAGACCCAGCCGTGATCTGCCCAACGATGCCTCTCTACCAGACGAAATCAAATGCATTTTATTTACGCTTCGACAATAACAACATCATACCGGGTGTGAGGGCCTGCCACCGACCCAGAGGACTCAGTGATCTCGCTCTCCGAGGCTGACGTGAGTAAGGTCTTTAATCAGGTCAACACCGGCAAGACCGCTAGGCCCAACGGTATTCCAGGCATATTCACATTCTTTTTCAACCTCACTTTGCCACAGTCTGTAATCCCCCACATTTTAAGATGCCCATCATCATTCCTTTTCCCAATAATTCTTAAGGCTTCATGCCACAATGACTCCTGCCCTGTAGCACTCACATGTGTAATCATGAAGTGCTTTGATGATGAGACAATGAGACGGTGAGCACACCCACATCAACGGAGCTGCAGTGAAGCGGGTCGAGAGCTCCAAGTTCCTCTGTGTCCAAATCACTACGGACTTCAAATGGTCCACACACATGCACACAATCGTGAATAACCTCTCAGGAGGTTGAAAAGGTTTGGCATGGGCCCTCAAATCCTCAAAATGTTCTACAGCTGTACCATTGAGAGCATCTTGACTGGCTGCATCACTGCTTGGTATGGCAATAGCACCACTCGCGATTGCATTACGCTACAGAGGGTGGTGTGGACAGCCCAGTACATCACTGGGGCCGAGCTCCCTGCCATCCAGGACCTCTATATCAGGCGGTATGAAAGGAAGTCCCGGAAAATCGTTAAAGACTCCAGCCACCCAAGCCATAGACCGTTCACTCTGCTTCCACATTGCACATTGTAAATATGGTACTAGTACTAACTGACCCTGTATATGGTATGCTTACTTACTTCCTCGTGTTCTTCTCATTTCTTATTTTTATATCTCATGTGTTATTGCTCTACCTTGTGTTATTTTTAGTATTACATTGTTATTGATTACTGCATTTTGGGGTTTAGAGCGTCCAAGAAAGGCATTTCACTGTACTTCTGCACATTTATACATGAAACTTGAAACTTACTGCCGACCGGGGTTCTGCAGGCTGCCATTAGCAACACAATTATCCTTATAACATCTTCTGTGTGTGATTTTAAAATAATAAATTCAAGGACATACATCTGGTGTATTATAGAAACAATTATTGGTAGCATGATTGTCTTAGAATTGTTTATTTGTTTTACATGCAGATTGCCATTGTTCCATTCACTATAATGGGGGATCCTGTTTTCTCTTAACAATGCACGCGGTACTGCGGTCGGTCCTTGAACTTCCGTGGTTTCAATGAGAGGGGGCAGTCATTCTCCCCTGGAGGTAAGGCATATTTCCTGAACTGCTAAACCTTTACCTGTTATAAAGAATCGATAAAGTTTTTTTAAAGGCTCTACGTCAGCTGTATAAATGTCCTGTGCAGATTTGCTCTGTTATATAAAAGTAGGTGTTTTACAGTCCCTTTGCACACGTTCACCTATCAAGACACAGCCGTAGTACTGATGTTTGAGTTCTATCATATTGTTCCATCATTCTCTGTGTGCAGGCTGGTCAGGGACAAAGCATTGGTCCGCAGCTGGAGTTCTTGCAAGTTCAGCAGGGCCAGTAGGATGGATAGGAGTGCCTCTCAAAGCTCATATGAAAGGCATCCTATCCTGTCCCTCTGACATTTCACATTTTGCCCTCAAATCACCCACAGTTCTGCTGACATACACTACCCCAGCCAGTCAGCCCCTAGGAGACCAGAGGGCATCGCTCAAAGGACAACTCCCTGCTACCAACAACAGACATGTTTTCAGTGTGAATCATTTTGTATAATATTTCATATTAATGGGGGAAAACGTCCAAACGTCTATTCTACAGGTGTTGATTAGTTACTAAATAATTAGGTCCACAGGAAAAGGACTCAATCCAAAAAAGTATGTTCAAGCCTAAATGTATCACATCTAAGATATCAATTTAGTTTTGTTATTCTGTTCCATTCCAGATTGCCTGTACACTTATGTGTCTCCTAGACCGACAGCAATCAGTAAGATTCTTGTCATAAAATGTCATAAGCATAAATTACACCGCCTCACTCAGTGTTTTGATGTATATTAAATTGTCTGTGTCTAAATCGTTCACTATACGAGGCTCTGTGCGGGTGCAACAACTCACATTACGGCTGCAGCTGTTTATACAATAGTGTCAATTTATAAGTGCTGTTTACTGGGGGATGCAATGTGCACCCATTTAGTCAAATGAAGATACATGAGCAAGGTAGCAAACTGAAAATACCACAGAAAGACAGAGGTCAGAAGTGAGGTTCCAGTTCAAGGGTTTTCTCCAATCTCCCTTTCTCCTGTGAGCCAATTGGAGAAAAGGTGCGTGACATCTCATTTGTAGAAGATTAAAAATGTCAGACAGGGTGGTTCACTTTACCATCACATTGTAAACATTTCTGACACACTGGTTTCCCTGGGAATCTAGTGGCATCTAGGGACCCAAAGACAAGTTGTTTACTCCGTGTCTTACAGCTACTGCAATAAAACTGTCTGGTTTTTCATACCGCACTTTACAGAATCCAACCATCAGAGTTCCCTTTGCTGTGCAATTATTCTGGCCACATATGCATCTTTAATAACATACAATGAAAAGCAATCAAGCCATGTGGCTTTCCTATAAAAAGCAAATATGACCAGATGAGAGAGGGCTTTTCATTGGTATTCTTTAAAACACATTTTAAAGAGTCTCTAGCATGTGTTGCCAAAATGTGCAATGCTTTAGATATTCTGCTTTCAACATTTTTCTCAAAGGTGTCAAAAAAGTGTCTTCCAACAGTGATACATATGTAAATAACACTATACCATTGCACTCACGCACACACACACACACATTCAAGCAGTCCAACAGACAAACATTACACATTCACATATGAGCTGAGAGAAACGACATCGACAGAGATTATGATGTCGGGGTGAGACTTGTGAGGGCACCGGGGGCTTTTTGAAGTGAGAACCACAGTGAAGGTTCCAGAGTCCATCTGGGCCCAATCAGGGTTTGTGGGTCCAGGCTGTCGCCAGGGAGATCAGAAGCACGATCCCACAAGACATCTCACGATCACCCAACTCAAGTTGCATTCTGAGAGAGAGACGGTGGGAGAGAGGAAGGAGGGGTGCAGAATGACAAGCAGCCTTGCTAGTCTCTCAGGTTTTACAGCAGCCTTTTTTCCGTACTCGTTATTCATGTTCTAGGGATCCAAGGCCAAAAATATCACAGGCAAAAGCGCTGAATGAACAGCTTGACCATTGTGCCCCGCAGAAAAGGTGGCAATTAATCAAAATCTGTAGTTTTTTCCCTTTATTCCCCTTCATCTGTTTTTTCTTATTTTAACATGTCGTTGAGTGCCATGTAAAAGTGTAAACACTGTATTTGTAGAATAATAGTGGGGATCGTTGTTAAAAGACTAGCAACAGTCAAACTTTGCTCTGAATCTCTTTCTTCTCCCTGCAGCTGATTGCAAAAGACAAAGTGGTGGTCTTCTAGAGAAGCATATGGAAACTTGAATTGAAAAATGTCCCTCATTAAGCCTTAAGCCAACTGCTGTCAGAGTCAGACTGGCCCCGTGCTGGTGACCTAGGAGTTTGACAGCAGTCTGCTTTACTCAGACAATCTACTGTATATATATCACTCACTTTGAGGCAATAGGCTGTGTGCTGGCAGGAATCGGCAGAGATTCAGCACTCGTGTGGATTAATTAATTACTCCAGAAATGTTAACAAGGTCAACCACGTCCTCTGCTGGGAACTGTTGATGAGGTCAGAGCTTGTCATTAAAATACCTCGGTCGATGCTGTCTTTTAGATTCAAACATTGAGTAACATTTAGCAGTGCTGTATTATATCACCAACAAACAAAACAATATGCAACAACAAACCAACATAAATGGAAAACAGGCATCAAGGGTGTTGTTGTCTGCTAGTTTAAATTCAAAAGTGACGAATCTCTGGAAATGACAAGGCTCTCAGCCTGGCCTCCAACCCCTAAACCCACAACACATATACACAAATTCCTTAAATCATTGCATGTCGCCTCTCGGTTTCAGAAAAGTTATTCTGTTTACAAAAAGCAATTCATGTCATTACTTTGCCCACAGTTTCCTGTTGTACCAATACAATGGATATCATGGAAAGTCATGGAAAGTGCAATGGGCAACAAAGCTACATATTCAAAATAACATAAATCAATTTCAAATCCAACAACCCAATTAAAGAACAATGTGTTCATTTAAACTGAAATGAAAAGTGATGTCTTTGTTCAATGTGCGCTGATGCTGGATGATAGTTTAAGCGTGATATAGGCAAACACCATTAAAAATCCCACACAAGAAAAGTGAAAGTTGGATGTGTTTGCACAAGGTCAACCATATAGTATGTAACTGTCGCTGGAGGGTGTGCATGCTTTCTTTTCTATGTTCTTATTATTGAGTATGTGTGGGACCTTCACACCCACTAAGCAAGCTACAGAGGAAACAGAGCTGCAAGCCCTGCAGAACCTTGGAGTGAAGCAGGCCAGTCTCATTGGCAGAAAGTAGAGAAACCGGCCAGACCTTTGAGGAAACATCTGTCCCGTGAGTGTGTCAGATCGAGCTGGAGACCCCCACAGCCCATGGATCAGTGTAAAAGCCAACAGGCCCAGAGACACTGTGTTAATTCTCCCCACACTGATGTGGTTAGGAGGAGGAGAATGAGGTCTTAGGAACGTGTGGGATAGTAGGAATTGGGGGAGGTAATTATGTAGGCAAGAGCAGCAGTGAATATGGAGATTTTCTCAAGGACAAAGACTTCTAGCTCTTCTATGCTGTACTGCTGAATACAGCGTGTTATATTCACATTGTTATGGCCTTTTATTATGTTCATTTCACATTTCAAAACAGCAATTGTTTTTTCATCTCTGGCTTCTTGTTGGGCAGAGGTACTTTATGCGTGCAGCATGTCTGATGTGGTGTGTGTTTGTGTATGTACATGTATGTGTGTTTGCGTTTTGGCAGCGTTCTGGGAGTGTCCAGTTCAAAGACTAGTTGTCACGCTCGTCCTCTTCTTCGGACAAAGAGTAGCAAGGATCGGACCAAAGCATAGCGTGGTACGTGTTCATGACGATATTTATTCAACTCAGAACACTAAAACAAAAATAACAACGAGAATGATACGAAACGAAACAGTCCTGTCTGGTGACATACACAAAGACAGAAAATAATCACCCACAAAACACAATAGAAAACAGGCTACCTAAATATGGTTCTCAATCAGGGACAACGATTGACAGCTGCCTCGGATTGAGAACCATACCAGGCCAAACACAGAAGTAGCAAATCATAGAAAAACTAACATAGACAACCCACCCAACTCACACCCTGACCATACTAAGCCAAAGACATAACAAAATAACTAAGGTCAGAACGTGACAGTACCCCCCCCCAAGGTGTGGACTCCGGCCGCAAAACCTGAACCTATAGGGGAGGTTCTGGGTGGGTGTCTGTCAGCGGTGGCGGCTCTGGCGTGGGACGTGGACCCCACTCCACCATAGTCCTTGTCCTCCTCTTAGCCCGCCTCCGTGGCCTCTTTAGAGTGGCGACCCTCGCCGCCGACCTCGGACTGGGGACCCTAGCCACGGGTTCCGAATGGACGGGAGACTCCGGCAGCACCAGACAGGCGGGAGACTCCGGCAGCTCCGGAGAGAAGGACGGCTCCGGCAGCTCCTGACTGACGGACGGCTCCGGCAGCTCCTCACTGACGGACGGCTCCGGCAGCTCCTCACTGACGGACGGCTCCGGGAGCTCCTGACTGACGGGCGGCTCCGGCAGCTCCTGACTGACGGGCGGCTCCGGCAGCTGCTGACTGACGGGCGGCTCCGGCAGCTCAGGACAGATGGACGGCTCCGGCAGTTCCAGACTGGAGGGAGACTCCGGCAGATCCGGACTGGAGGGAGACTCCGGCAGATCCAGACTGGAGGGAGACTCTGGCAGATCCGGACTGGAGGGAGACTCCGGCAGATCCGGACTGGAGGGAGACTCTGGCAGATCCGGACTGGAGGGAGACTCTGGCAGATCCGGACTGGAGGGAGACACTGGCAGATCCGGACTGGACGGAGACACTGGCAGATCCGGACTGGACGGAGACTCTGGCAGATCCGGACTGGATGGAGACTCTGGCAGATCCGGACTGGAGGGAGACTCTGGCAGCGCTGGACAGGCGGGAGCACCTGTAGGGAGGAGACGGAGAGACAGCCTGGTGCGGGGGGCTGCCGTGCGCCTCACGGCATAACACGGTGCCTGCCCGGTCCAGTGGCACCGGATAGACCGGACCGTGAAGGCGCACTGGAAGTCTCGAGCACCGAGCCTGCCCAACCCTACAAAGCATTACATGGGCTTGCTCCTACCTATCTCCTATCTATCTCTCTGATTTGGTCCTGCCGTACATACCTACACGTACGCTACGGTCACAAGACGCAGGCCTCCTAATTGTCCCTAGAATTTCTAAGCAAACAGCTGGAGGCAGGGCTTTCTCCTATAGAGCTCCATTTTTATGGAACGGTCTGCCTACCCATGTCAGAGACGCAAACTCGGTCTCAACCTTTAAGTCTTTACTGAAGACTCATCTCTTCAGTGGGTCATATGATTGAGTGTAGTCTGGCCCAGGAGTGGGAAGGTGAACGGAAAGGCTCTGGAGCAACGAACCGCCCTTGCTGTCTCTGCCTGGCCGGTTCCCCTCTTTCCACTGGGATTCTCTGCCTCTAACCCTATTACAGGGTCTGAGTCACTGGCTTACTGGGGCTCTCTCATGCCGTCCCTGGAAGGGGTGCGTCACCTGAGTGGGTTGATTCACTGATGTGGTCATCCTGTCTGGGTTGGCGCCCCCCTTGGGTTGTGCCATGGCGGAGATCTTTGTGGGCTATACTCGCCAGAAGAGGACTGGCCACCCCACATATGCTCTCTCTAATTCTCTCTTTCTTTCTCTCTCTCGGAGGACCTGAGCCCTAGGACCATGCCCCAGGACTACCTGACATGATGACTCCTTGCTGTCCCCAGTCCATCTGACCGTGCTGCTGCTCCAGTTTCAACTGTTCTGCCTTATTATTATACGACCATGCTGGTCATTTATGAACATTTGAACATCTTGGCCATGTTCTGTTATAATCTCCACCCAGCACAGCCAGAAGAGGACTGGCCACCCCACATAGCCTGGTTCCTCTCTAGGTTTCTTCCTAGGTTTTGGCCTTTCTAGGGAGTTTTTCCTAGCCACCGTGCTTCTACACATGCATTGCTTGCTGTTTGGGGTTTTAGGCTGGGTTTCTGTACAGCACTTTGTGATATCAGCTGATGTACGAAGGGCTATATAAATAAATTTGATTTGATTTGATTACCTGGCTGAATGCTCCCCGTAGCCAGGCCAGTGCGGCGAGGTGGAATAGCCCGCACTGGGCTGTGCTGGTGAACCGGGGACACCATGTGTAGGGCTGGTGCCATGTACCCCGGCCCGAGGAGACGCACTGGAGACCAGATGCGCTGAGCCGGCTTCATGGCACCTGGCTCGATGCCCACTCTAGCCCGGCCGATATGAGGCGCTGCTATGTACCGCACCGGGCTATGCCTGCGCACCGGGGACACCGTGCGCCTCACGGCATAACACGGTGCCTGCCCGGTCCACCTCTCTCCACGGTAAGCACGGGGAGTTGGCTCAGGTCTCCTACCTACTCCCCGTGTGCCCCCCCAATACATTTTTGGGGCTGCCTCTCAGGCTTCCCTGACTGCCGTGCCAACTCCATTCTCCGGTATCCCTCCTCACATTGTTCCAGAGAATCCCAGGCGGGCTCCGGCACTCTCAGTGGGTCGACCGACCACCTCTCTATTTCATCCCATGTTGTAACCTCCTCCAGATAGCGCTGCTCCTTACTACACTGCTTGGTCCTTTGGTGGTGGGTGATTCTGTAACGGCCGTTGTTGGTGGAAGAAGGTGAGGACCAAGGTGCAGCGTGGTATGTGTCCATATTTATTCAAATGAACACGGAAATAACAAAAATAACAAAGAGAAACGACCAAAAACAGTTCTGGCTGGTGCAGACACACAACAGAAAACAATCACCCACGAAACACAATAGAAAACAGGCTACCTAAATATGGTTCTCAATCAGGGACAATGATTGACAGCTGCCTCTGATTGAGAACCATAACAGGCCAAACACAGAAATAGCAAATCATAGAAAAACGAACATAAACAACCCACCCAACTCGCGCCCTGACCCTACTAAACCAAAGACATAACAAAAGAACTAAGGTCAGAACGTGACACGAGCGTGACTTCTTCACGATGCTGTCTGTGTGAGTGGACCAATTCAGTTTGTCTGTGATGTGTATGCCGAGGAACTTAAAACTTGCTACCCTCTCCACTACTGTTCCATCGATGTGGATAGGGGGGTGTTAACTCTGCTGTTTCCTGAAGTCCACAATCATCTCCTTAGTTTTGTTGACGTTGAGTGTGAGGTTATTTTCCTGACACCACACACCACACGCTATAAGAAAAAGCCTGAAAAAATACAATCATATTGGTTTCCAAACTGATTCTATATTGTTTTGACTTGGTCAACGTCGGCTACTGGCAGGTGTAAACCTGGCCCATATTTATAGCACAGGAGTGACTTTGAAAAAGCCATTATTTCCGTTGCCGGTTCATGTTCCATGACACCCATGGCTGTTGAATCTTCCCCCCAGGAAGGAGTAGTTTGAGATTCCATAACAATGTGAAAAATTGTGATTTCCAGAGCCAGTCCAGTGGCCCTCTTAAAGGCACTAACGGGCCCATCGCTCTGATGTCCTTAGCCCGTCCTCCATCAACACAAGTTGACAGTGGAGCCTTGAATCTTGAAATATGCCCTTTCACACAGCTCCGGCTGGGGAGGGATCCAAGGATTCGCACATTTCCCAGGTTACATGGTCACAACAAGCCTTGACGCTCTCTCTGGGGAAAAAGCAGAAACACGATTGAGCTGTTTGTCATTTCCATTCCCCACATCAATCCCAGCCAACGTGCCTTGGAAATGGGTGTGTGTTTGTGTGTTTTGTGCTTGAGAGAGAGAGAGAGAGAGGAGAGAGGAGAGAGAGAGAGCAAGCTATTGGTGGTGTATGTGTGTGTAGGGGTCAGCCTGGAGCCTATTGTTTCTACTTGAATGCCATGGAGAAACTGGCTGATCTAGGCCTCAGTAAGGAGATGGACAGGGGTCTGGGCTGCCAGATCGCTGCTGTGAAGGTGGCACAGCTCTCTGAGTCATTATAGAGAGAGGCATCCTGAGGGCTACAGCGAGGAGACAGATGGATGCTGAAGCCATGTCCAAGCCAGGATGAAATCTGCTTAAATGAGTTCTGGAAAAGAAATGTAATATGACCTAAAACCCCATGCACTGGAGGGCTTGTGCTCTGTCCAAGACTGGGCATCAACAGTAATGACTTCAGAAGGACTTAGAAATACAACATATAAGAATACATTCCTTGAATCCAAAGTGAAGTCTTAGCAACACGGTGCTTGTAAGAATACATACATTTCAAGGCACAACTTAAATGATAACTGATCAAGTTGGGGCGGCAGCGTAGTCTAGTGATTAGAGTGTTGGACTAGTAACCGAAAGGTTGCAAGTTCAAATCCCCAAGGTACAAATCTGTTGTTCTGTCCCTGAACAGGCAGTTAATCCACTGTTCCTAGGCCATCATTGAAAATAAGAATTTGTTCTTAACTGACTTGCCTAGTAAAATAAAAATACAATTATTGATTACTTATAATTCAATACAAACTCTCATTGATCAACTACCAGTGAGCGAACTATAAACCCAGTGGTTTTCTGGCAATTGTTTTGACTTTTACAAAATGCAGACAACAATGGAGGCAACCCAAAAGTTAACCGAGCAAAAGCATGAGACTCAGATAAGGAAATAAACGTATTTGGGAAAAAGTTCCAAAATAATTCAAATGGATTGGGTTAAACAAGACAGGCAAGGCTGAATTCCATTCTCTGTCCCTTTTCCCTATCCAGTTGGAGAGACATTGGGATGTCTTGGAGCATGAAATTAAATATTAGAAACTGCCATCATTGAATTGTATCCCATTCTCTGGGAAAACCATGATGACTAAAACAGGAAAAGGGCAGGGAGGATTAACAGTTTAAGTCTTATTTACAGGAAGACAAAATGAGCCATAAAATGGCCTGTATCTCTGATGGGTTAATCAATATAATGCATTTTAAATAGTGGCTTTCAGTTGATTCATCAATGCAGTGAAAGGCCATGCAGTGGAAGGCCATGAAGCTGAAACCACAGACAAAGAGAATTGGAACAAAACAATGGACCATGACAAAAGACAATTTCCTACTTTGGTGTTCCTATCCCAAAGAAACAATAAAAATACGTAGACCAACCCCAAAAGACCTCTATCCGCTGGGTTAAAATATGTCCGGATCCCTCTATAAATTGTTTGCAGTGCAGGATTAGGGAGGCAAGGTGCAGGCCCTTATTTATTTAAAAAAATATAAACATGGACTTAAATATGCACAACATTTGGGTTCTGAAGCCCTAAGAGCAAGGTGTGAATTACAGGGGAGCCAGGGGGCTCACACACACACACACACAGCTGATGTACGAAGGGCTATATAAATAAATTTGATTTGATTTGGTTAGCTCACCTAAATGTAAAAAAAGTCAACATTTTGGGTGGGTCTCTAAATAATGCTAATTTAACCATTCTCCTATTTGTTTAAAATGTAGTGGTAAATACGTTTTACAGTGGTAAATTCCAAATTAAACAAACACCCCCACCTCACTGTCATGGTTTAAACCATTTATTTCTATGTGGCAGCACTGTCCACATAGAATTTCGGCCTCAGCTTAGCTCCTTTACACATCGACTTTATTTTGTACTTTCTAACTTTTGCCATTTGTTTGCCATGAGTCCTTGATAAAAAATAGCCTGTGCCTTTATTCCAATGCATTTTCAGAGATCTCCAAGATCCAGGATTTGTACAGGGTTTAAGTTCAATGTTCTAATTCAACACTGTCATAAATGTCCCGAAATGTAAGGAAGGAAAGGTAGTATTTTATGTCACACGGTCTGTGAAGACTCCAAGCATTAACTCATGAATTATGGACAACTCATGAATTAGGATGTAAAATGTTTTGATTCAACTCATGTATTATATTGAATGTAGGCTACCTGTTCTGCGTGTGTTCATGTATGTAAAATTGCTGCAGATTATAGGGTAGGCTTCCAGCAGTGGTGTAGGCCTAGTGGAGGGGAAGCGCAAGTAAAAGCCTTTTACCCACTTTTTTTCAGAAAAATGCACTGAGAGTAAAGGGAGCAAAAAAATGTTTTACTCACCAAGTTTTTTACCACTACATCACAGGCTACCAGTAGACCTATTTGAAGTTCATACTAATACACATTGTGGCCTAGTCTAGTAAGTTGTCCATGTGTGTTAGGGTGACCATCCCATTTTTCCCGGGACAGTTTCAGACCCATTTCAGGTGTCCCGACTTTTTAGGCTGACTTTTTAGATGAATATGTCAGCAAGACGCATTAATTAATGTAGGCCTAATCAAAAGCAATCGCTGAATGTCATTAGGCACACTTCTTGGTGTTTTGTAACAGATGTCTATTTCCATTCATCAAATGGTGTGAGTATAGGCTACATGCAGTTTTGGATGCTGGAACTATTTTGGAGTGGACAAACATACACAGGAATATGACACGTTTTGTCACGTCCTGACCTTAGTTCCTTTGTTATGTTTCTTATTTAGGTTGGTCAGGGCGTGAGTTGGGGTGGGCATTCTACGTGGTGTTCTAGTTTTGGTTTTCTATGTGTTTGGCATGGTATGGTTCTCAATCAGAGGCAGCTATCAATTGTCGTCTCTGATTGAGAACCATACTTAGGTAGCCTGTTTTTCCCACTTGATTTGTGGGTAGTTGCTTTCTGTTTAGTGTGTTTTGCACCTGACGGAGCTGTTTTGGTTGTTCTCTTTGTTGTTTTGTATTTAGTGTTCAGTTCTATTTAATAAATATGAACACGTACCATGCGGCACCTTGGTCCTCACCTTCTTCCACCAATGATCGTTACACGTTTTTGTACTTTTTTGGACAAGCGAGCACTTAGATATGGTCATTTTCACACTTTCATAAATTCATAGAATGTTTGGGAATTTTGTAGAGCAAGGCTTTTGTGAAAGTTCTACAGCAATTTAGAGTGGGAAAGCGGCAGTGCGTTTGGACAATTAATAGACACTGCAGTAAATAAAACTTGTCTCGTCCACAACCGGAGTCTACGTAGACCGGTTCTCCATAGCCAATCAGAGCTACAGTAGGTCTTTATGCCAATAAGCCATTTGCCACACCGGCCTGCCATCATTCACTTTGAACTGGACTGTGTTTTTGTTTACAGTCAGTAGCAACAGCAAGACTTTAGATCATTAGAACACATTTGCCAAAAGCCACAAAATAGACCTGAATGGATTTCTGCAAATATGTAAATACCACGGGAGTCCTCTTACATTTGGGAACTGTGCAGTCTTATTCATCAAGCCACCATGAAAAGGTAGGCTCACTCTCCCTCAGTAATGCACATCAACAACAACAAGATCAACAGCTAATGCTAGCCAGAGCTAGATGAGCTAAAATCTAACGAGAGAACTATATTAACCCTCATTTGCATTTGTAAATTGCCTCCAGTGTGTTAGAGTGCATTCTGCATTCAGATATACAAAGCGTTGTCCGATTGTTAGAACGCACACTGCACTATTGACACTGGATGCTATGGCTGAAGAGTAGGGCTGATCCGAGCGTTCCTCACAATGGCAGTCAAGCACCCAAGCTAACTGGCTAAGTTGGATAACTTGCTAGCTACTTCTGGCACAAATGAGAGAACACCTCACTCTGACCATTTTACTCACCCTAGCAGAGCTGGTTATGCTGTTTACTTGTTATCTGGAGCGTTAGTGACTAACTGTGCTGCTGGCAACAATGTAATAACTTTTTTTCCTCTATGTTTTCATGACACTGGTGATATTCAGCGGGTGTCGCATGTTCATAAATTCATCAGATATTCGGCGCTCTGGCACACTCAGATGAGAGTGCTCTGAAATCGGAGTGGATAGCTTGAGTGAAATTACAAATGCAAGAGATATGCTAACTGGATAACAGTCATTCAACTTCAGCATAACTAGCTAGCTAGCAAAGAGATGCACATGTCTTGCTAGCTAACCAAATGACACCTGCATCTCTAGCTGTAGCCACCGAAAAAACGATGAGGGAAAAAAGTCAGTCACTTTTCCAAGGACATGACATCTTCCCAGCAGCTAGCTAACTTTTGGTTCCGTGTATTTAATTTTTTTTACCTTGCTAAATAAATAGCTACATAAATAGATGCGCTATCCTATTGGCCACGTTATGACTGACTTGTGATCATTGCCCTTGCTTGTTTAATTGTATTGATATTCCCAACCAACTTTATGAGTTTTTTTTTTTTAAAGGCTTCTATTTGACTCAATGTTCCATGACGTACAGTAAGGTATTGTTGGCAGAATAAATGGATGCGGTTCAATGCATTAATATAATTCACCAACACATTTCTTGGTGTTGGACTAGTAACCAAAAGGTTGCAAGATCTTATCCCCGAGCTGACAAGGTAAAAATCTTTAGTTCTGCCCCTGAACAAGGCAGTTAACCCACTGTTCATAGGCCATCAATGAAAATGAGAATTTGTTCTTAACTGACTTGCCAAGTCAAATCATGGTAAAATAAATCTGTTTTTGTCCAAAATATTCTGTTATTGAAACTGAACTCCATGGGTGGAGGCAGCAAACAATGTACCAGGCCAGCTGTGAATTACAACCTGATAGCAATTTTTTGGGACTACCAAGAAATGTGTTGGTAAATTATATTAATGCATTGAACCGCATCCATTTATTCTGCCAACAATACCTTACTGTACGTCATGGAACATTGAGTCAAATAGAAGCCTTTTTTTAAATAAAAACCTAATAAAGTTGGTTTTGTAGCATGAACTGGGAAATGTATATATTTTTTCTGATATTATGATTGTCTGTTTGTTTCATATCAGCAAAGTAATTCAAATGTTGTCAGTTACAATTTATTATTAGGCCCATACATTTTTGGGGGAACTTTCTTCCCAATACATTAATTTCCTTATCTGAGTCTCATGACTTTGCTCAGTTAATATTGGGTCACTACCTCCATTGTGGCAATTGCCAGAAAAAGACTGGGTTTATAGTTTGCTTACTGGTATTTGATCAATGAGAGTTGGTGTTTATTTATGAGTCATCAATGACAACTTCATAAGTTATCATTTAAGAGTTTAAGTAGTCAAAGTAGTGCCTTGAAGTGTATGTACTTTTTACAAGCACAGTGTACAAGCACAGTGTTGCTAAGACATGACACTGGATTAAAGGATCAATTCTTCAATCAGGGAAAATATGTTGTATTTCTAAGTCTTTCTGAAGTCATTACTGTTGATTCCCAGTCTTGGACATGGGATTTTAGGTCAGAATGTCATGATGTAATTTGCACTCTGCCTAAGAGGTATCATTTCAAAGGGAAAGAAACCATTTTGTATATGACTTTGGTTAGATTTTTTGGACTGTTATTATTAATGTGTGGAACTTATACCACAGGAATTCCCAGTCATACATCATACACTTCCTGATTGGAGGGTGACCAGAGCAACCCCTCCTGTGTGGGAGGAGTGAGGGAGGTTTGGGTGAGGGAAGGCGCTCACGGAAAAGGCTAAAAGTGCACAGGCTAAACTATATAGCCCCTTTAGTGTGCCGTGTCCATCCCCATGTCAAATCAAATCAAATGGTATTAGTCGCATGCGCCGAATACAACAGGTGTAGACCTTACAGTGAAATTAATACTTACGAGCCCCTAACCAACAATGCAGTTTCAAAAAATACAGATAAGAATATGAGATAAAAGTAACAAGCAGTGAAATAAAAACAGCGAGACTATATACAGGGGTGTACCGATACAGAGTCAATGTGCAGGGGCACCAGTTATTTGAGGTAGTATGTACATGTAGGTAAAGTGATTATGCATAGATGACAACAGAGTAGCAGTGGTGTAAAAGAGGGGGGGGCACTGCAAATAGTCTGGGTAGCCATTTGACTAGATGTTCAGGAGTGTTATGGCTTGGGGGTAGAAGCTGTTTAGAAGCCTCTTGGACCTAGACTTGGCACTCCGGTACCGCTTGCCGTGCGGTAGCAGAGAGAACAGTCTATGACTAGGGTGGCTGGAGTCTTTGACAATCTTTAGGGCCTTCCTCTGACACACGCCTGGTATAGGGGGTGGCAGGGTAGCCTAGTGGTTAGAGCGTTGTACTAGTGACCGGAAGGTTGCAAGTTCAAACCCCTGAGCTGACGAGGTACAAATCTGTCGTTCTGCCCCTGAACAGGCAGTTAACCCACTCTTCCTAGGCCATCATTGAAAATAAGAATTTGTTCTTAACTGACTTGCCTGGTTAAATAAAGGTAAAATAAAAAAATAGAGGTCCTGGATGGTGGGAAGCTTGGCCCAAGTGATGTTCTGGTCCGTTCGCACTACCCTCTGTAGTGCCTTGCGGTCGGAGGCCGAGCAGTTACCATACCAGTCAGGATGCTCTCAATGGTGCAGCTGTAGAACCTTTTGAGGATCTGAGGACCCATGCCAAATCTTTTCAGTCTCCTGAGGGGGAAAAGGGTTTTGTTGTGGCTCTGACTCAATGTGTTTACCTTCCACACCGTGGCCCATAGGCCTACTTTCCATCCCAACCCTTACAATGAGATCAGACCAGACTGACTAGGAAGAAACCTCAATCAGAATGCATTTAAATATGAGCTACTGTATGTAGCTATAGCTACTCTCATTTGTCTATTCAGTTTAATCTCTCTCCAATCTCATGACTTTAGACAGTTCCCATTTTTTGTGTATATTTTCTGTCTAATATTAGATTGACTAATTGTCACTTGTTACAGCACCACCCGTTCCACACTAATTTTTGCCCATCATTGATCACACAGCTTTCTGTTCAGTTAAGCATGATATATACTGTAGGTCATATCCACTTGATGAAAAACACCTGGACGTCATCCAGCACCCGATTAGAATGCTGGTGTGACACCGGTCCTTTGAAAACTAAGGTCATGCCAGCGTGCACCATAGGAGCTCTCATCAGAATGCATATCGCTCCAATCATCTTATTTAACCTTCATTTAAAATTCCAAAATGCCATCGTTTGTTTCCCAAGTGGATGTGATGGTCTACCCACTGAGCAAAAACTGGTTGAATCAGCATTGTTTCCACATGACTTCAACCAAACAATTGAGATGATGTTGAATCAACGTGGAAAACTGATTGGATTTGCCAAAAGTCATCAACGTAAGGGAATTTCATATTTATTTCACCCAACTTTGAACCTAAATTCAATGACAAGTGTGAATAATTATGTTGATTTCATGATGAATCCACGTTAGTTGGCAACTCAACCAAATGTAAATTAAAACTAGACATTGAACTGACGTCTGTGCCCAGTGGGTGCTCTCCACAGACTCCAGCGGATGCAACAAAGCCCCTGCATCTACCCTTTAGGAACTTTGTATTTCTGAGGTTGTGTTTCCTTCCTAACATGATTTGCAAAGTGACATTAGTGCAGTTTTTGTGTTGCTCCCTGCTCTGTCTGTCAGGATGAGTTAGTCGGGAAAATGTGAACGGAGAGCTCAAGCTCATCGAAAGGGAAAACGATGCTACTGAGCATTTTGTTGAACAAAATCACTTTGCCTTCATTTGCATAATAATCCAATTAATGTAATGGATTTCATGTAAATTACTGAAGACAAATATTAATCATTGGAATATATTCTGTACATGTATATCAGTGCAAAGTGTATATTTGCTAGACCCATGGAGTTCTCTGCAGATGATTGTTAATGACTAGACTGCCTCGCCGTGCTATTCTATCATAGAAAACTTTTTGACAAAGTAACCCATCCACATAATTTTAAAACACATTACTCATGATAAATGTACTTTTCCTTTTTGGAATCCATTTGCTATCCATGCCTTTTCAGAGAATAAACTTAAATATGTGGTTTAATCATCTTGAGTTTAAACAGGTTGGGAGTGTCAAACATGATTGTAGGCACTGGGTGTGCAGAGCTTGGAAGTGGTGAGGGAAAATCACCTTTGTTTGCCTGAGCTGGGCAGGCTGTGAGAGCATAGCTTGTTCTTCTATTAAACCCCTAGACTCCTGGGTCTGATCACTGGAGCTCACGAATACAGTTACTGAGAGGCCTACAATGACGGAATGCAGGAAAGACAGACAAGGCTTTCCCTAACCCTGGCCCCATTGCAGAATGTCTGGGAAAGCCATCAGTGTCTCAACGTGAGTTCCCTCCACTGGAGTCTGTTACAGGGCAACTAGAAAGGGCCATCATTTTACCGCATTTCAAGATAACACAGATCACATTGTCATACAGGGTGGAGACTAGATACTGTTTAATCAACTAAGCAGATTATTGTTGTGCATCTAATTATAAACCAATGTTCATCTCGGATGCTTTGGGAATAAACCTGATTTTGGATAGACAGAAAATGACCCTTTAAGCTAAGCAGATGTGTTCTTTTAAAATGGCAGACAGGAGAAAAACACATGCATTTAAGTATACTGTAGGCTCTCATCACAGAAACATTTTAAGAAGATGACATCCCATAATTGTCTTCTAACCTAAATTATGGCTGTTTGTTTTATATATCCCTCTAGTACAACTACATCAATATTTCAACAGTTTGAGCAGTAGTCATTAATTGTAATAATTTATTATCAAGATATTGCCCGAGGCTTATAACAATGTGATTGTTAACATGCAGTATACTGTAGTACAATAGACTACTACAAAGGCATTCACATCTACAAGATATGAACCATTAAGAAAAGCGAGACAAATGGGGAAAAGGTTGAAAAGATAACGAAAGTGTTTGCCTGTCAACCAAAGAGAGCACCGTGATGTGTAACGCGCACGCTAAGAATCGGGAAGCAAGTACAGGGAGTGAATATAATAGATAACGGAACATGGAACAAAACAAAGAAGCACGAGTAGCGTACAGACATGAAACACAGGAACAGAAACAATAACGCCTCGGGAACAGAAACAATAACGCCTCGGGAAAGAACCAAAAGGAGTGACAGGTATAGGGGAGGTAATCAGGAAGGTGATGGAGTCCAGGTGAGACTCATGAGGCGCAGGTGCGCATAACGATGGTGGCAGGTGTGCGTAATAATGTGTAAACTGGCAACATCGAACGTCGGCAAGGGGGAGCGGGGGTAGACGTGACATGATGGGTAATATAATATCCTTCCTTTTCGTTTGTTGATATGTTTACTGCCTATAATGACCTCAGTGTTATGTTATAAACTGGGACACAATCGCTCCATGAATCTGTTATGGATATAAATAATCTCAGACAGACACACATCAAGACATTCTGTCTCAAATTACAATACACAGTACTTGCATTGAGTCACCTTCAGCAGTGAAACCCATCATGTTCTGCCTATTCAATCAGGATTAGATCAGGCGTATGTTTGACCTACATGGACCAGAGCAGACACAAGACATGATGGAGGACAGGAGAATTCAGAACCCCAAGGCAAGGGCCAGAGTCAGAGTGTGGACATCTCTACAGCTCTACAAGGCTCTAGGGGGCTAACATCCACAACAAACAACTATACTGCATCAGTTGACCTACAAGAAAATAATAAACATGCATAAACCAACAGTGTATTCAGTTAGTCAGGGGAAGGCTCTTTACATTTCTTCAATGTGTCAATGTGGGAAAAGCCACCAGGGATCGAATGCCTTATACCTGGCGGTCATCAGAATGGTAAAAACAAGTAAGTCACTAGGATGGAACATAACCATTATTACCATACTATAAGACTTGACCTGTTGTGGGGCCTCCCGAATGGCGCAGTGTTAGCTGTGCCACTAGAGATTCTGGGTTAGAGTCCAGGCTTTGTTTTAGCCGGCTGCGAATGGGAGACCCATGGGGCGGCGCACATTTGGCCCAGAAAGGGCCATCGTCCGTGTTAGGGGAGGCCGGCAGGGATATCTTTGTCCCATCGCACACTAGTGACTCCTGTAGTGGGCTGGGCACAGTACACACTGACACGGTCGACAGGTGTATGGTGTTTCCTCCAACACATTGGTGCGGCTGGCTTCTGGGTTAAGTGGGCATTGTGTCAAGAAGCAGTGTGGCTTGGTTGGGTTGTGTTTCGGAGGACGCACAGCTCTCGACCTTCACCTCTCTCCAGTCCGTACGGGAGTTGCAGCGATGAGACAAGACTGTAACTACCAATTGGATACCATGAAATTGAGGAGAATAAAATAAAAAAATAAAAAATATATACAGTGCCTTGCGAAAGTATTCGGCCCCCTTGAACTTTGCGACCTTTTGCCACATTTCAGGCTTCAAACATAAAGATATAAAACTGTATTTTTTTGTGAAGAATCAACAACAAGTGGGACACAATCATGAAGTGGAACGACATTTATTGGATATTTCAAACTTTTTTAACAAATCAAAAACTGAAAAATTGGGCGTGCAAAATTATTCAGCCCCCTTAAGTTAATACTTTGTAGCGCCACCTTTTGCTGCGATTACAGCTGTAAGTCACTTGGGGTATGTCTCTATCAGTTTTGCACATCGAGAGACTGAAATTTTTCCCATTCCTCATTGCAAAACAGCTCGAGCTCAGTGAGGTTGGATGGAGAGCATTTGTGAACAGCAGTTTTCAGTTCTTTCCACAGATTCTCGATGGATTCAGGTCTGGACTTTGACTTGGCCATTCTAACACCTGGATATGTTTATTTTTGAACCATTCCATTGTAGATTTTGCTTTATGTTTTGGATCATTGTCTTGTTGGAAGACAAATCTCCGTCCCAGTCTCAGGTCTTTTGCAGACTCCATCAGGTTTTCTTCCAGAATGGTCCTGTATTTGGCTCCATCCATCTTCCCATCAATTTTAACCATTATCCCTGTCCCTGCTGAAGAAAAGCAGGCCCAAACCATGATGCTGCCACCACCATGTTTGACAGTGGGGATGGTGTGTTCAGGGTGATGAGCTGTGTTGCTTTTACGCCAAACATAACGTTTTGTATTGTTGTCAAAAAGTTCCATTTTGGTTTCATCTGACCAGAGCACCTTCTTCCACATGTTTGGTGTGTCTCCCAGGTGGCTTGTGGCAAACTTTAAACAACACTTTTTATGGATATCTTTAAGAAATGGCTTTCTTCTTGCCACTCTTCCATAAAGGCCAGATTTGTGCAATATACGACTGATTGTTGTCCTATGGACAGAGTCTCCCACCTCAGCTGTAGATCTCTGCAGTTCATCCAGAGTGATCATGGGCCTCTTGGCTGCATCTCTGATCAGTCTTCTCCTTGTATGAGCTGAAAGTTTAGAGGGACGGCCAGGTCTTGGTAGATTTGCAGTGGTCTGATACTCCTTCCATTTCAATATGATCGCTTGCACAGTGCTCCTTGGGATGTTTAAAGCTCAGACACAAGAGGTATGTGGCAGGGTCTACAGTCAATCACGGACTACAGGAAGAAACCCAGCCCAGTCACGGACCAGGATGTCTTGCTCCCAGGCAGACTAAATAACTTTTTGCCCGCTTTGAGGACAATACAGTGCCACTGACACGGCCTGCAACGGAAACATGCGGTCTCTCCTTCACTGCAGCCGAAGTGAGTAAGACATTTAAACGTGTTAACCCTCGCAAGGCTGCAGGCCCAGACGGCATCCCCAGCCGCGCCCTCAGAGCATGCGCAGACCAGCTGGCCGGTGTGTTTACGGACATATTCAATCAATCCCTATACCAGTCTGCTGTTCCCACATGCTTCAAGAGGGCCACCATTGTTCCTGTTCCCAAGAAAGCTAAGGTAACTGAGCTAAACGACTACCGCCCGTAGCACTCACATCCGTCATCATGAAGTGCTTTGAGAGACTAGTCAAGGACCATATCACCTCCACCCTACCTGACACCCTTGACCCACTCCAATTTGCTTACCGCCCAAATAGGTCCACAGACGATGCAATCTCAACCACACTGCACACTGCCCTAACCCATCTGGACAAGAGGAATACCTATGTGAGAATGCTGTTCATCGACTACAGCTCGGCATTCAACACCATAGTACCCTCCAAGCTCGTCATCAAGCTCGAGACCCTGGGTCTCAACCCTGCCCTGTGCAATTGGGTACTGGACTTCTTGACGGGCCGCCCCCAGGTGGTGAGGGTAGGCAACAACATCTCCTCCCCGCTGATCCTCAACACTGGGGCCCCACAAGGGTGCGTTCTGAGCCCTCTCCTGTACTCCCTGTTCACCCACGACTGCGTGGCCATGCACGCCTCCAACTCAATCATCAAGTTTGCGGACGACACAACAGTGGTAGGCTTGATTACCAACAACGACGAGACGGCCTACAGGGAGGAGGTGAGGGCCCTCGGAGTGTGGTGTCAGGAAAATAACCTCACACTCAACGTCAACAAAACTAAGGAGATGATTGTGGACTTCAGGAAACAGCAGAGGGAACACCCCCATCCACATCGATGGAACAGTAGTGGAGAGGGTAGCAAGTTTTAAGTTCCTCGGCATACACATCACAGACAAACTGAATTGGTCCACTCACACAGACAGCATCGTGAGGAAGGCGCAGCAGCGCCTCTTCAACCTCAGGAGGCTGAAGAAATTCGGCTTGTCACCAAAAGCACTCACAAACTTCTACAGATGCACAATCGAGAGCATCCTGGCGGGCTGTATCACCGCCTGGTATGGCAACTGCACCGCCCTCAACCGTAAGGCTCTCCAGAGGGTAGTGAGGTCTGCACAACGCATCACCGGGGGCAAACTACCTGCCCTCCAGGACACCTACACCACCCGATGCTACAGGAAGGCCATAAAATCATCAAGGACATCAACCACCCGAGCCACTGCCTGTTCACCCCGCTGCCATCCAGAAGGCGAGGTCAGTACAGGTGCATCAAAGCTGGGACCGAGAGACTGAAAAACAGCTTCTATCTCAAGGCCATCAGACTGTTAAACAGCCACCACTAACATTGAGTGGCTACTGCCAACACACTGTCAATGACACTGACTCTACTCCAGCCACTTTAATCATGGGAATCGATGGGAAATGATGCAAATATATCACTAGCCACTTTAAACAATGCTACCTTATATAATGTTACTTACCCTACATTGTTCATCTCATATGCATACGTTGATACTGTACTCTATATCATTGACTGCATCCTTATGTAATACATGTATCACTAGCCACTTTAACTATGCCACTTGGTTTACATACTTATCTCATATGTATATACTGTACTCGATATCTTTTTTTTGGAATTGTTAGTTAGATTACTTGCTCGTTATTACTGCATTGTCGGAACTAGAAGCACAAGCATTTCGCTACACTCGCATTAACATCTGCTAACCATGTGTATGTGACAAATAAAATTTGATTTGATTTGATTTGAGCTTGGGAAATCTTTTTGTATCCAAATCCGGCTTTAAACTTCTTCACAACAGTATCTCGGACCTGCCTGGTGTGTTCCTTGTTCTTCATGATGCTCTCTGCGCTTTTAACGGACCTCTGAGACTATCACAGTGCAGGTGCATTTATACAGAGACTTGATTACACACAGGTGGATAGTATTTATCATCATTAGTCATTTAGGTCAACATTGGATCATTCAGAGATCCTCACTGAACTTCTGGAGAGAGTTTGCTGCACTGAAAGTAAAGGGGCTGAATAATTTTGCACGCCCAATTTTTCAGTTTTTGATTTGTTAAAAAAGTTTGAAATATCCAATAAATGTCGTTCCACTTCATGATTGTGTCCCACTTGTTGTTGATTCTTCACAAAAAAATACAGTTTTATATCTTTATGTTTGAAGCCTGAAATGTGGCAAAAGGTCGCAAAGTTCAAGGGGGCCGAATACTTTCGCAAGGCACTGTATATACTGTATATATAATTGACCTGAAGCTAAACAATGTGAACAATACCGATTCTTACTCGGTTTTGGAAAGGTTACTGTTACCGTACAATATATACAGTGTACACTGAACAAAAATATAAACACAACATGTAAAGTCCCATGTTTCATGAGCTGAAATAAAAAATCCAAGAAATGTTCCATACGCACAAAAAGCTTATTTCTCTCAAAGTTTGTGCACAAATTAGTTTACATCCTTGCCAAGGAGAATTTGACAGTACTGGCCTCACAACAGCAGACCACGTCTAACCATGGCAGCTAAGGAGCTCCACATCCGGCTTCACCTGCTGAGAAGTATTTCTGTCTGTAATAAAGCCCTTTTGTGGGGAAAAATAATTCTGATTGGCTGGGTCTGGCTCCCCAGTGGGTGGGCCTATGCCCTCCCAGCCTCACTCATGGCTACACACCAGCCCAGTCATCTGAAATCCATAGATTAGGGCCTAATGAATTTATTTCAATTGACTGATTTCCTTATATGAGCTGTAACTCAGTAAAATCTTTGAAATTGTTACATGTTGCATTTCATGTTGCAGTATAATTTTAACTCAACTGTGTGGAGATGTGCTCCCGGTGCCATAATAGGTTTAAATTATGCATGTCTCCACTGGCATTTTGCAATGGGATTTGTCTACCACTAAGTTCTCATCTTTATCATCTTTGTCTTCAGTATAAATGCATTATGGAAATATAGCTGAGAACATCTTGGCGGGGGGGGTATAGCATCAGCAAAGTGTCTGAATTCATTGTTCCTATAGGTCCTAAACACAATAGAACAGATACTTTATGCAGAACCCGTGGCTCCATTGCCATCATCATCTCACAAATCAAACACTTTCTAGCATTTACTCCCATTTAATTCCCACTTCTTCAAATCTGAAATAAACAAATAAAACTACCTCTGTAGTGTGTGGGATTCTAGCAGCCCGTGGAGGCGTTTTTGATGAGTAGCAATCTCTAGTTCCAATGCTGTGCTTTTTGTTTACTGGTAGCCTACCACATCAAACAACTTGGCTCTGAATATAATTATTCAGTGTCCCCAAAAAATGCTATCAGGATTAGAATTTCACACAGAGGATTTGATTTTCAAACAGTTGTTTTTTCAAACAGAGAACAACTGTGAAAAAGGTTGAATAGGAGAGCAGAAAACCCCACGTAGGTTCCACGTATGTGTGCTAACACTGTACATCTGCAGCCAGGCTTTTTTTTCTTCTCTTTTTTTGGTGGTGGGTGGGGGGAGAGCTCCAGGGCCAAATTATGTCTCCCAAGCCTGCTTGAATTGCTCAGCTGCTACAACAAAAATAAAGAAACCACAATTTTCCACCCAGGGCTGTTTCCAAAAATAACAAATAAGCCAGGAGCCTTGCACTGGGCAGGCAGGGGCCTGCTCAGCTCTGAAGATTTGGGTTTCACAGAGTCTGGCAGGACGGGCCCCAATGCGTTTGGTTCATATTAGTCTGCATTGTTGCTTGCGGGCACTGTGCTCTTCCAGGAAAAATGCTACTTTTTAATCTCGCTACTGACCACACCCTTTGTGCCTCGTCCAGCTTTTACATTTTGTGCCTGGTAGTTCGAATTTGGTCGGTGTGGAACAGTTAACTCTTCAATGTCTCAATGTGAAGCAGCTTTATTTCTAGAGGCAATCCTTATCAGAGAATACAAGATTATCATCAATGTGTCTTGCCTCATTTACTGACAATACATGAGTGCCATGATATATAAGATATGTCGTAAAGCAACACTGTAACTTTGAATCATCTAATCCCCAGCTTTCACACTGTGCTGTTCCCAGTCCTTTGCCTTTAATGCTGCAGTTGGAAGCATGGAGTGATAGCCCAGCTGGCTTGTGGGTAATAGAGATGGTTGTTTTATAAATGTGTCAGGGGGAGCGAGCTAACATTTAGAGTCTTCATCTGAACACAAACTGACAGGCGTTGCTGCTCCATCTCCCCCACCTCCTCTCTGTAACATGCTCCCTAACAAAGCAGCAGGTTCTCTGTGCTTCCCTTCCAGACCACAATAAAGTCTGTCGGATCTAATGCGATATGCCACTTGCTGCAATATAAAATCTGAGACGACTAGAATTTGTCACTGAACACCTACAGCAGATTGCCATGTTGTGCTATTGCTCCCTGTCGACTAAAATGAATACCATGATCCCTGCCATACGTAATTACCCACAATCCCCCATTGCCTTTAAAAAAAAATCCTGTGTCACAAAAGGGTCAGACACTCTTAAATGTTCAAGACCAGTACGCTATCAAGGGCCAACCATGAGAGATGTTTTAAAAGAGGTGGGTAGCTAAAAAATAGTACTTTATTGCACTCACTCATGCAGAAATAGACAGATTCACACACCTTCCCTCACACTCTCATTCGCAGCACCTAGCAAAGCAAAACATACTCAATACAAAATGTGAGTCACCGCTGCAGATACAGCCCACCTGATTCTCAGATAAACAGATAAGACCTTCGACAATGTAATCTAACAATTCAGTTCCTTTCTGCTTTGAGGTCGTAACATATTTCCCGCCTTCCCCTTGAAGATAGAGACTGAGAGCCCCTCATTCAGTTAGTGTTTCAAAGATAGATTGGGGGCTGAACACAGGTGCTGCTCAATACTGCATTACCTGTTTGTTTTTTTCTCCCCTGCCTCCCTTTGCCAGACAGGTCTCATCGGATCAGTGACAAAGTGACTCCGGACATGATTTTTCTCTAAAGACTCTGTGGGTGAAAGATGAGCTCTAGGAGTCAAATGGACATGCCGCATGCAGACTGTGGTTGTCTCCCTCTCTCTCTCTCTCGCTCTCTCTCACTCTCTTTCTCTGTGGGGTGCTGCAACTTCTAAAAAGGGAATCGATGACATTAATGTCTATTTGTCATTTTCTTAGTCAGCTTGTATATGTTTTTGAGCAGGTCTACTTACAAAAGAGGAACTTCTTCTCCATATGAACACAGCCAAAGAAAAACGAGGGCAAGTTCATTTGGATCTTAAAAAAACACACACACATAAACGAATAGAGGATGCACAGGAATTGAGTCCAGGCACGCACATTCCTCTGCTGTGCAGGAACCAAAGACCACATCTCTGAATGTAAAAGAGCAGACAAGAGGCACAGTGTTTCTGGGCAGCCTACAGGGGCCTTATCAGTGCCTCTGAACTAAATAATCAGGGGATGTAATTGCACGCTCCAGCTGTAACCTGGTGACTCCTCCACTGTCTGATCAGCACTCTGGCCCCCACGGGAAGTGGGGCTTAGTCTAAGGAGAGGCCCTAGACGTACTGCCTAAGCAGTGGAAGCAGATGTGTCCCACCCCTCCTCCTCCCTTCTCCTCCTCCCATTCTCCCCCTTCTCCCCTTGCAGTAGAGCAGTCCTCCCCGTAACCTCTAAAGCTAGTAACCCTCACATTCCAAGATTCCTCCCTGCAATCACACACTGCTATATATGGACATGGATAAGACTGTCACTAGAAAAATCCCCTCACAACTAGGCAAGGGTTGTTTCTCATTAGGAATGTTCCTAGGAGCACATGTCGCCATGGACCACATTTCGCCAAGCATATCTGTAATGCTGAATATTTATAGACGATGAACTGAATGAAAATTCTGTTCAAAATAAGAGAGCATCATATTTCTCAGTATAGCAGGAGAAGCAATACTTCATTTTAAAGCAAGAAAGAAATGTCTCAGCATCTGCCACTTATTTTACATGAAATCCACAGAGGACAAGGGCAGTGCCTTTTTATCAAAATGTGAGTTTCCAATCTATTGAGGGACCCAGCCAGAGGCATAGGGGGGAGGATACTGTGTGAGTATTTCAATGTGAAATTCCATCCATCCCTGATCCTAATGGTAGCTCATCTATATCAATGAGTCTCCTATTCGCTCAGGCTGAGAGATTTCTCCATTTTCCAGCGAAGGGGATGCTGTGAGAATCTTGATTGGAGAGTGACCTTCCACTGATTCATTGTCCTGGGAAATATATATTTGGAAGGCAAAGGACAACATTGTTTTTTCCCACCAAAACATTGAGGTAATGTTGAAATGAGGTTGTAGGTTATGTTGATCTTGGCTATACCATTCCCAGACATTTTTAGGGAGGGGAAGTCATTCCGTATTTCCCGTCAGCTAATAAATTCAATCTCTAGCAAAGCCAGTGCCAAATACCCCAAAAATAGTAACAACAAAATTACAAGAAGACTCACTGACCTCTCGGCATACCAACATCATTCCCACTGATCTCTAATGATGGTAAACTCCCATTGCATTACACAGTTATCTGTATCAGTCTCCTGCATAATTCCTCTTCCTCAGTCTACAGGGTGATTCATAAATGGGGGCTATACTCCCACATTAAGAACAAAGCATGTTGTATGGGGAGTAATAACTCAATAATTCAATCATCATCACTGTAACCTTTATTACACTGACAATGAACCCAGTGTCAATGATGTACTGTGGTGTGAGCTGATGAAATCTCTAAACCACATTGAAAAAGGCAGGAGTTTGTTCATAGAGGTAGCCTCCAGGTATAACTCCCCACACAGTGAAATACAGGACTATGCTAGCCAGTGTAGCTTAATGACGTCTCTGGGCCTGGGTCTGGATTGTGATGGTAATGTACGTCAGCGCTAGATGTGTGGGGTCATTTTAGCCACGATACTGCATTGTGTAGAATCTGTTACTTCCCCAAAAATAAACAAGTGAAATATGGAAACATAATGGTAAGTGCAGTGGCACGACCTGAAATCTCCCTTCGACTGCATACCATCTGTGTCTGTCTCTCTCTCTCAGGCCCTATTCCCCCTTTCAAAGCTCAACCAACTGTTTTGTGTTTCTGTTTGTTTTGTTTGTTTTTATGTTTACCTATCCTCACTTGAATTTAGTGTCACTTCAGATATTATGCTGTATAGTCACGGTAACCTTAAACATACAGGTAGGTCCTGTGGAATGTACATTGTGTGTGTGATGTTTGTGTCAAGGTTATTGTTTACAGTGGCCTCTGTTTAGAGGGGTGTGCGTGATGTCAGTGTGTATTATGGGATGTGTTAAGAGGACACTATGCTACTGCTGGTTACTGGTTAGTACTGATGAAAGGGGACGGCAGGGATCAGGCTGCAAGCAGACCTAGCATTAATGGGGCTGTGTGCTCCAGCCCCTCATTCCCCTCTCTCTCTCTCCCTCATTAGCCGCCAACACATGGGGACACAGCTCAAATCAATACGCCTCCACTGGAGCCCCTGAGTATCTCTGCCCCCTCACAGACCCTCTCTGAACACTCACATCCCTGGCTATAAATACAGCAGCTGGGTGGAAGTCCTAGCTCAGTGTCACAGCGGGGGGGTCACCAGCACAGAGACAAAACAACAGCCCAAACAAAGCAGCCTCTCACACACTCAGAACACCAGGCCAGGTTGTTAATTGTTCATGGGGATGTTCAGGTAGCACTGGAGGGGAGAACAGAGCAGTGAGACAGCAGGAAACAAAGAGGGCCCACCGCCTGTCTGTGCAAACTCCAGACGCTGATGAGATCTTAGCATGGGTATTAAATTCCTGTAATTGCAGTTGACCCTTAATCATATTATGCCTGGACTGATCTCCCCCGATACGAGCGTTCAGGTGATAATGGTTTCCTACAGATCACTGGATGCCTCGGCACAGACACATTCTAGGGATCAGATTAGAGGAGCAGATGTCCGTCTTAGACAAAAGGCTGAAGAAGAGAATTATTAAAAAGTCAACACATATCTTAATTGGTCTTCTGTGTGTATGGCAACATATACATTAGGCTACAATATATTTTCTTCTAAATAAATACTGAATGAATATTCAATATCCAATAAAAATGTCCACAAGATATAATGTAACGTTGAAAGAATTAGAGGTAGGTGATACTAAAGTACTTTGTTTACTGATTTTATCTCACTGAATTTGTATTTCCATCACCCTGAGCCCGCCACAGGTTGTATCAACTGTCTGTGCCGATGCAGTTCCACAAATCAAGAAGACGTGATGCTTTTATAGTGTGTGTTCCTCTGTGCATCACGATGAGGGCTTAGTATTAACCAATGGCCTGCATGTCCTGTTTGTTGTGCAGGAATGGCAGAGGACTGCTTTCTCTGCTGGTAATCAAATAGTTCCTGCTGGATGACAAGGGGTGTGTGGACGTCTACAGGAGGAAATGGCTTATGTTTACCACCAACAGCCTTCTAATGCCGTGTGTAAACATCTGCATTAAAATTGCCTCATTGTACATGGATTAGTGTTGCCAGAATTGAATTCTGATTGAATTCTTTCACCTTCTGGGAATACCATGACAATCTCTAGATTTAGGGAAACGGTGTACTGTAACGACGACAAAGCTTAAACAATGAACAATGCATAATATCAAATCAGAAGAGAAAAGAAACACCACGTGTACGTTTAACCCTTTATTAGAAGAGATGAATCTGAAGTCTCTGCGTCAGGCTCTGCTCCTTCAGGGTAGCTCACCGCAAGAGCGAAGTGTCATGTAAAGATGATAAAATAACAACAGGCAGTGAGCACGGTATGCTCTCGCAATCACCTGCAGGAAGAAACGCAGAACCCAGAAAACAGCAAGGATACCGAGTAACCGCTAGTTACAGCAGCGGCAGGCCATGCCAGCAAGAGACACTAGCACATGCGCTCTTGTGACAACGAGGAGTGTTTACAAAACTGGTCAACTTAAATAGACTGCAATGTACAGTAAAGAGTGTGAATCCAATTGGTGCTCTAACAGCTGATGCCAACACTCGAGGTTCCCTTCTGAACTGGCTTCGCTTTATTGGTCAGCACATAGGGTACTTGTTAGTCCCATCCCAGCTCTACTGCTCACCTGCTTTATAATACACAACCTTGAGGATGTTTGTAGCACATGACGACATAAAGTGAAACAAGCCCAAGTACCTTAGCTTCTGAAAGACTGGTCCTGTTGAGAAGACTGTAGCACTCGTTTTATGTCTTTACACTTTCAAAGCGGAGCAACTCCTTTGAGAGGTTTGTCAAAGTTCCTGCACAATATTTTTGTCATGTCAACCCTCCAGGATGGCTATATGAAGAACAAAAAAAAATTGTCTGTGACTGCCATCCCGAAAAAACAATCTACTCTGAAGATTTAGGATACCGGTAGATATGCTCTGGTATAGTAAGTGTGTGGACTGCAGCCAAATACTGTGGGCAGGCTCTGGTGCAGTGGTGGAATCAGGAGAACACAGCTCCCACTGACAGAATTGTCAGAATTACAAAATCTTCATTATGTTCATTCACAACAAAACAAATATTTTGCTAAATTATTTTCTGCTTAAACAGACTCTGGTTGGGGAATTGATTGATTTAGTAGCCAAAGATCAAATATAAAAACGTGTATGCTCTGGGTATGATTTGTACTCCAATTTTGTGATATCCCATAGGTAGTTACAGTCTTGTCCCATCGCTGCAACTCCCGTACGGACTCAGGAGAGACGAAGGTCGAGAGCCATGCGTCCCCCGAAACAGGACCATGCCTAGCTGCACTGCTTCTTGACACACTGCTCGCTTAACCCGGATGCCAGTCGCACCAATGTGTCAGAGGAAACACCGTACAACTAGCAACCGAAGTCAGCCCGGACATCCCGGCTGGCCAAACCCTCCCCTAATCCGAACGACGCTGGACCATTTGTGCACCGCCTCATGGGTCTCCCAGTTAAGGCCGGCTGTAACACAGCCTGGGATCACACCCGGGACTGTAGTGACGCCTCAAGCACTGCGACGCAGTGCGTTAGACTGCTGCGCCACTCAGGAAGCCAAAGTATTTATTTTAACCATCAAATCAAATTGTTGTGAGCGGACCAAGTAATTGGGCGTCACTCTAAAGCGGGAAGGTGGAATAAACGAGTCAGGAGTAGGTTTTCTTGATTGAACACAGTTCTCTATTGAGGGCATTTGGTCAACACAAACACTCCAACATAATCAATGAAAATCTTCCAAGGAAAAACATACATCTTCTTCTCAAGATGAAACAGGAACACAATAGGATTATCTTTGAACTACAACAAAAAGTCACGGGATTGTCACCGTCTTAGTGGTTCTTCCTGGATAGCTCCTCTCTCTCGGTGGCCATCTTCCAGAGATAGTTCCCCCCCCCCTCTCTGCTGGTTCCATTCTCTCTCTTATAGGGGAAGGAGAGTATGTCATTAGTACCGTCAGCTGTGCTTAATTGCCTCTGGTTACCTTGTCTCCCATGCCTTGTTGGGCTACTATCCATGAGCCCAGCCTGCCCTCTGGTGGTCCTTCCACATACCTTCCCCCCCACGACCGAACCGGAGGGTCGGGCGCCAGACGCACCATCTTGGTCGCGTCGGGACAGCGCGTCTGCATTCCCGTTCCTCGATCCGGCCCTGTGGATGACATGGAAAGAGAACGGTTGTAAAGACAAAAACCATCTGGCTATTCTGTTGTTATTGTTTCTCTTACCAGCCATCCACATGAGGGGCGCATGGTCAGTAACTAATGCAAACCTCCGACCCAGTAGGTAGTACCGGAGATAATCGAGGGCCCACTTGATGGCTAAGGCCTCTTTCTCTACGGTCGCATACCTCTGTTCCCGATCGCTGAGCTTCCTACTAATGAATGGAATCGGCTTCTCTGCTTCACCTTTACCCTGAGCTAGTATGGCCCCGAGCCCTGTATCCGAGGCGTCGACCTGCACAATGAACTCTTGTGAGAAGTCCGGAGGCCTTCTTTTAGCAATTGAAAGGTCTCTTCCGTCTCGTCTTTCCACTCTACCTGGTTTGGCAGGTTTTTCCTGATGAGGTTTGTGAGGGGGTTGGCAATGGTTGCATATCCTCCTCCCCACAAGGGTGCGTTCTGAGCCCCTCCTGTACTCCCTGTTCACCCACGACTGCGTGGCCATGCACGCCTCCAACTCAATCATCAAGTTTGCGGACGACACAACAGTGGTAGGCTTGATTACCAACAACGACGAGACGGCCTACAGGGAGGAGGTGAGGGCCCTCGGAGTGTGGTGTCAGGAAAATAACCTCACACTCAACGTCAACAAAACTAAGGAGATGATTGTGGACTTCCAGCAGAGGGAACACCCCCATCCACATCGATGGAACAGTAGTGGAGAGGGTAGCAAGTTAAGTTCCTCGGCATACACATCACAGACAAACTGAATTGGTCCACTCACACAGACAGCATCGTGAGGAAGGCGCAGCAGCGCCTCTTCAACCTCAGGAGGCTGAAGAAATTCGGCTTGTCACCAAAAGCACTCACAATCGAGAGCATCCTGGCGGGCTGTATCACCGCCTGGTATGGCAACTGCACCGCCCTCAACCGTAAGGCTCTCCAGAGGGTAGTGAGGTCTGCACAACGCATCACCGGGGGCAAACTACCTGCCCTCCAGGACACCTACACCACCCGATGCTACAGGAAGGCCATAAAGATCATCAAGGACATCAACCACCCGAGCCACTGCCTGTTCACCCCGCTGTCATCCAGCTTCTATCTCAAGGCCATCAGACTGTTAAACAGCCACCACTAACATTGAGTGGCTACTGCCAACACACTGTCAATGACACTGACTCTACTCCAGCCACTTTAATCATGGGAATTGATGGGAAATTATGTAAATATATCACTAGCCACTTTAAACAATGCTACCTTATATAATGTTACTTACCCTACATTGTTCATCTCATATGCATACGTTGATACTGTACTCTATATCATCGACTGCATCCTTATGTAATACATGTATCACTAGCCACTTTAACTATGCCACTTGGTTTACATACTTATCTCATATGTATATACTGTACTCGATATCATCTACTGTATCTTGCCTATGCTGCTCTGTACCATCACTCATTCATATATCCTTATGTACATATTCTTTATCCCCTTACACTGTGTATAAGACAGTAGTTTTTTTGGAATTGTTAGTTAGATTACTTGCTCGTTATTACTGCATTGTCGGAACTAGAAGCACAAGCATTTCGCTACACTCGCATTAACATCTGCTAACCATGTGTATGTGACAAATAAAATTTGATTTGATTTGATTTGATATCCCGGGATAAAACGGCGATAATATCCTGTTATCCCTAAGAAGGCCCGAACGTCTCGCTTGGTCCGGGGTCGAGGCCAGTCACGAATTGCCCTGGTCTTCTCTGCCTGTGGGCGTATTTTCCCATTCCCCACAGTGTACCCCAGGTATTCCGCTTCGGACAGGCCCAGGCAGCATTTATTTGGATTGGCTGTCAACCCTGTGGCTTCCAAACTCACGAGCACCGCCCGTAATCGCAGGAGGTGACTATCCCAGTCCTCGCTGTGGATGACCACATCGTCTATGTACGCCGCTGCATACTCTTGATGGGGCCGTAGAATGGCATCCATGAGGCGTTGGAAAGTTGCAGCGGCACCGTGCAGTCCGAAGGGCATCCTCACATACTGGAAAAGCCCCTCTGGGGTGGCGAAGGCAGTCTTTGGGCGATCCTCCGGAGCCACCGGCACTTGCCAATATCCCTTCGTCAAATCCAGGGAAGTGATGAACTTGGCCTTTCCTAAGCGCTCCAAGAATTCATCCACGCGGGGCATGGGATACGCATCGAATGTAGAGATGGCATTCACGCCCCTAAAGTCGTTGCAGAGTCTCATACTACCATCGTATTTGGGGACCAGGACTATGGGACTGGACCACTCACTCGTCGAGGGCTCGATCACGCCCATCCTCAACATCTCCCTCACCTCTTTCTTAGCGATGACTCGGCGAGCCTCAGGAATCCTGTAAGGGCGGATATGTACCTTCTTGCCGGGTTCAGTGTGGATATGGTGGAACAGGACATCTGTTTGTCCTGGGAATGGAGAGAATATAAGACCGAAGTTCATAATCAGCTTGTCTAGCTGTCTTGACTGCTCCGGTAGGAGAGTTTGGCCACGGCGCACCTGTGGTAGAGCCTCCTCTTTTCCTTTGCCCTCCAGGGCCATCAAAGCCACCTCCTCCTCTCGTCCATGGTACGTCTTCAGCAGGTTTATGTGATAGAGTTGGACCTTCTTCCTCCTGTCAGGTTGCTTGATGAGGTAATTGACCGGTGAGACCCTTTTCATTACCTCGTAGGGCCCCCTCCACTGCGCCAGCAAGCGATGTTCGGCCGTGGGCACAAGCACCATCACTTTCTCTCCCACGGTGAACTCACGGGGGGTCGCGGACTTATCATAGGCCCCGGCCTTGGGTCCTTTGGGCCTTCTCCATATGCTCCTTGACTATGGGCCACACTGCTGACAGGCGGTCTCTCATCAGGGTAACGTGTTCTATTGTGGATTGAAAGGGGCATGGTTGGGTCTCCCAGGTCTCCTTGGCTAAGTCGAGGATTCCTCGACAGGGTTTGCCAAAGAGCAATTCAAACGGAAAGAATCCAGTGGATGCCTGGGGTACTTCTCGCAGGGCAAACATTAAGTGTGGGAGAAGCATATCCCAGTTTTTCCCGTCTCGGGACACCACTCTTCTCAACATGCTTTTAATCGTTTTGTTCAAGCGTTCACACAACCCGTCTGTTTGAGGGTGGAATATGCTTGTACGTATCTGTTGAACCTGATATAACCGACATCAACCATCAAGTCCTTCATCAACCGGGACATGAACGGGGTTCCTTGATCGGTTAAGATAGTCTTGGGGAGGCCCACACGAGAGAACATCAGGAATAACTCCTTGGCAATTCCCTTTGACGACATGTTACGCAGGGGTATGGCCTCCGGGAACTTGGTAGCGTAATCTATAACCACTAGGATGTACTCGTCCATAGCTATGCGTTCAAAGGGAGTCTCTATGATGGGGAGAGGAATCAAAGGGTTACGTAGGTGTGGCCGTGGGGCTGTACGTTGACATTGATCACACGTCCTACAATACCTGGCCACATCCCGGGTGACCCGGGGCCAATAGAATCTCTGCATGATTCTGTCAATAGTCTTGTCTCGTGCCAGGTGTCCTCCTAGGACGTGGGAATGGGCTAACTGTAGAACTGTATCCCTGTATGGCCTAGGCACCATTAGTAATTCCTGGTTTTCCCCCCTTCGTTGTACGACCCAGTATAAGAGACCCCGCCTGATTGCATAGTAAGGAAGAGGGGGCTCACCTGATCCGTCGACGTTCCTCCCATCGATCACCTTCACCTTCCTCATGGCCTCCCTTAGGTCTGGGTCTCTATGCTGTGAGGTGCTGAACTGTCCCTTTAATTCCTGGGGCAGGTCGACCTCGGTAGAGGGATGTGGAGGATGTTCCACATCCCCATCAGGGGTGACCGAGGAGAATCCCTTCCAGGTTCCCTCCTCGGATGGAGCTTCAAATATATCCCTTACCGCCTGGTTGCTCCTTCCTTCCTGCGTTGTGTATAACCCTTCACATGTGTCTTCATCGGTGGTTTCCTGGAATATCTGTCGTAAACGTTGGGTCGCTATTTCTTCCTCTGCTGCAGAGGACGAGGACGCGGCTATGTCACCTTGTAGGACTACTACCTCAGGCTTGGATTTTCTCTTCTTTCCTGTCCCCCTTCTTCCCGTGCATAAAGTCATCTGCCGAAGCTCCTTATACAGGGGACAGTCTCTCCCGATCAATAATGGCACCTTCAGCTGGGGCACTTTCCCTGCCCTGACTGTACACCTTCCTTTTGGAGTGAGAATAGGCAGATTCACAGTGGGGTAATAGTGGGTGTCTCCATGGATACAGGATACGGCTACTTTGTCTGGTAGCAGTGTTGCGGAGGTCACCACCCGCTCCTCTACTAACGTAACCATACTTCCCGAGTCGAGAATAGCTACCACATCTTGTCCTTCGACTCGCACCAGAATCTCTGAGGCTGGGGCTATCTCTGCTAACCAACCGTGTTGATCCTGCCCCCTCAAAAAGGGATGTGTGGGGGTAGGCAGTGATGACTCCGTGACCATGGGCTCATCCTTGCTAGGACATTGTGGGGCATAATGGTTGGGAGACTGACATTTATAACACCGACCCTGCTGTGTGGTGGCTGACTTCTCCCACCTCCGGGGGGGCTTGGACGTTTCGGTGGCGGGCGTGCCGGGGTGAGTCGTGGTACGCGATTGGAAGACTCCTTCCGTTCCTCCTTGTCACTTTTTAACAACTCCCCTGTAGACCGATTTGTTTCCACCGCCTGGGCTATGTCGTCGGCTGACAATGGGTTGGCTTGCCCCACAACCCTTTTTAAGTCACTGGGTAATTCTCTCAATATCTTGTCCACTACGAGAGTCTCTATCACATGTCCTACTCCCTTTCCAGGTTCTAGCCACTGTTTCGTCAGTCGTATTAATGCGAAGATCTGGGCACGGACGGGTTGATCAGCTGGATCAGATTTGGTCAACACAAACACTCCAACATAATCAATGAAAATCTTCCAAGGAAAAACATACATCTTCTTCTCAAGATGAAACAGGAACACAATAGGATTATCTTTAATCCGTGATATACTGTAGACCCTGCCACATACCTCTTGTGTCTGAGCCATTGAATTGCGACTCTACTTTGTCTCTATACTGACGCTTAGCTTGTTTGATTGCCTTGCGGAGGGAATAGCTCCACTGTTTGTATTCGGTCATGTTTCCGGTCACCTAGCCCTGGTTAAAAGCAGTGGTTCGTGCTTTCAGTTTCGTGCGAATGCTGCCATCAAATCCACGGTTTCTGGTTGGGGAATGTTTTAATAGTTGCTGTGGGTACGACATCGCCAATGCACTTGCTAATGAACTCGCTCACCGAATCAGTGTATTCGTCAATGTTGTTGTTTGAAGCAATGCAGAACATATCTCAATCCACGTGATCGAAGCAATCTTGAAGCGTGGAATCAGATTGGTTGGACCAGCGTTGAACAGACTTGAGAGAGGGAGCTTCCTGTTTTAGTTTCTGTCTATAGACTGGAAGCAACAAAATGGACTCGTGGTCAGCTTTTCCAAAAGGAGGGCGGGGGAGGGCCTTATATGCATCGCGGAAGTTAGAATAACAATGATCCAGGGTCTTACCAGCCCTGTTAGCACAATCGATATGCTGATAGAATAACATATGAAAGCAGCTCCCACTGTATTAAAGCCATTGGACGCAGTTTATCATAGCACACTAAGTTTTATTACGGCCGATACGTTCAGTACACATCAATGCATTCTGTATCAGAAAGTAGGCTGGCCCTCTATGAAGTCTTGTAGATCGATGCATTGCCCTCTTCTTGTTTATAAAGCCCTCCTGCATAAACTTCCTCCGTATCTTAGCTCATTGTTATCTTATAGACATATGAGATACCAGACCCGGTCTCAGGGATGGCTAACTCTGGAGATCTCTTCGATTTCCACTGAGTTGGGAAGATCTGCTTTTAGTTTTGTGTGGAATGCACTTTACAATTGGAGGAATTGGTGCCTCCAAGGCATTTCCAATGGCTGTTAGGTGACCTTTTTACTGAAGAATGTGTCTGTTTTTTTATGTGTTTTGCTTTCATGTATTGTTGTGTATAATAACGTGTATTTTAATGTTTATATGGATGTGTATTTTATGTGTATATTGAATTGTGATGTGTATTGTTGTGCTTAACAGGGCTCATCTGGAACAGAGACCTTGGTCTCAGCATTGACTCACTGTCAAAATAATGGTTAAATAAAATAAAATAACAACTATTTAGAGGATGTGATACTGGCTTTGTTCCTATGCTGTCTCATGGGGGACAAACATCAATAACTCTCACATTGAACCACATCCCTAAGACTGAAATCTCATTTTTCTTAATGAGCAACAGAGAAACACATGCGGAATCGGTGCGTTCAGTCGCTCTTTGTAATACACAAATACATATCTTTTGAAAGAATAGAGCCTTATCCATTGTGCCAGCATAAACAACAGAGTAACAGCTTTTTTATAAAAAGAAGCTGCTGGTCTGCCTGGGTGTCAGGAGAGTAGTAGGGAGATGGTAGTAATGAGGGATTCACTCATTTAGCCCTCTTAACGAGGTTGATATTGACAACAACTTCTTACCCCAGAAGGAGTTTATTCCCAGCCTGTTATGGTAAGTGCTAGTCTTGCGTTGTTACTGTTGTGGCTAATATGCTAGCTCTGGTTTCAAATGAGATTAAGGCTGTTTTCTTTCCATTGCCCCACTCCTAGAGGAATAAGTATGAGCCGCCAGCCACAAGGATGACTAGATAAACAAAGATCGTAACCCCCTCAAGTTTTGGAATCAGATTCCAATTTGACCTTTGACCTGTTGAAATAGGCTTTGGGGTGTATTTGACCTCTTCTAACGCCGAGTGAAATACACGCTGAGCTAAACAAAGCACATGTTGTTCTAGTCTGTCTTCTGATTGCACCCTCATTATAGGAACGAGCAGAGAGAGGGAGAAGGGAGGAAGGAGAAGGGAGGAAGGAGAGAAGGGACGTGGGAAAGGGGGGGGGTGCCCTGGCATGATAATTTAACAATTATGAACTGACCTATCAAGTTGAACTTAGAGAATTAAGAATTATTCAGTGATTTTGTGTCAGTGAAATGCAGTACTGGTGTTTCCTTATGTGACATTTAAACAATTTTTGATACAGAACATGGAACCGGGAAAAGAAATCAGCAGCTGTTTTCAGGTGAATTGTTAATTGATTTGAAAGGAAATGGTAAAAGTTTCCCAAGTTGTGCCAAATGTTTCTTCCCTCACATCCCATGTGACGCATCATCAGCAAGAGACTGTGCTTTCAAGAAGATGCCAGCAGACCAAGATGTATGTGCAGACGACGTCCCCTTTGAGGCGATGGCCTAGCATACAGTACGAATGTGTTTCTTGCAATCACTGCTCACCACATTTCCTCCCCCTACCTTGAGAGCAGCATGACATCACTTGTTTATTACTGTAGGACACTATTCCCTACTTCCTTCCCGTTTTTCTTTTGTTACTATACACAGCAGACCCTGTTCATGAGTCTAAATATAGTCAAACACCTCCCAGGCCATATTTGATTTTTAATTGGGTCTTCTCTGCTCACTGTGGAGATGAAGGCACAAAGCAATTAAGGGCCTGTGCTGGAATGCAGGTAGTACAGCAAGCTACTCACACAGCTACTTGTCTGCTGCTCACTGCTGGCATTCTGACTGCTTCTCAGGCTCACACAAACATCTGCAGCACTTGCTACAGCTACACGGTCCCTCCCTCCTCCCCCCAAAAAGTGAAGAAACGTTCTCAGATGTCTTTGGTCGCGCATCTATTTCCATCTATTTTGATCCATTTCCTTTTTTTTCTTTCACATCCATGCTCGGTGTCTTGTGACATCACAGCCCGGGCTGTCATTGTCTGTACACATCCCAGTTTTTATTTTGTCGTTATTTATCTTCTCGTTTATTGATCTGTCTTCTGATGCATCAAGAAAGGGTCCTTAGAGAGGAGAACTATAAATGAAGTCATACGTTTTTCCTATATCTGATTCCTTAAGCTTTCCATCTTTCTCCTTCTTTCCTTCCTTCCGTCATTCCCTGCAGTGAATTTCGGCGAGGGATGTTTTGTTCACAGGCAGAGCTGTGAGCTCTAGCCGTGACTCCATAAAGCAATCACGCCATGCAATCCCTTCCAAATGCAAAATTGCCTGGCGCTAACAAACACACTCAGGTAAAGAGTGGGTTCCTCAGCAGCCAATGAAATTATACAGGGCTCTTTGATTTGCAGAGATCAAAGACATCTCGTCTTTATTTGAGTTGAGATGAGAGAGAGGATTTCAGGAAATGGTTCTTACCAAACTGCACATTCCATAGCTTGACATCTAGTAGGTATATTTACCACTAAAACTCAAATCAATGGATGCCAGTGGAACTTAAATTCAGTCATTTGGAAAGAAAATACTTGGAAAGTTGTGTTTATCCTTCTCATGTAAAAAATATAGAACTTAATTCCTTGGTGGGTTATGAGAACAAATGTGAATAAAAAACCTTTAGAACACAATTTACACTACATCGATCTGTTCTGTAGGCTACAGGTATTTTCTCTAACCTTTTTTCTCCTCACATTACTAGACTGCAGCAGTCGGCTGCTCAGTGCTCTCATTTCCTGTATTCTGACCTTTCTTCAAGTTAATCTCAGGTCATTACTGAGCAATTTGTCATGATGGTCATGTAAGGGACTTCTTTTAATCTGCCCCCCCTGTTTTGTGTATGTGTCTCTCCTCAGTCTGTGGGCCACAAGGCCCCAAAACATGTTTCATTTTCTGCACTTTCCCTCAGAAGTGCTGATAGGCAGCAAATCTACAGGGCTGCTGAGAACAGAGAAAGAGAAGAGGAACATCACCAGAAAATGTTGCCACAGGCAGGCAGGTGAATGTGGAATGTCACCTTGCCCTCAGGGGTGCCACCCTCTCCCTCCTCTCCTGTCCCTTATTTCCCTCCCTCCTCACCTCCTGTCCCTCCTTCTCCCACTAGAGGATGGAAGGGCTAAGCAATAGAGTCAGCCGGAAATTCAAATTTGACGACTGTTTGGCTGCAGAGACAGAATGCTCGATGTCCAGCATATGCTCAAAGATTTGGTTAATAAATTATTCAATTAAATGAGTCCCATCTGCTCTTGATGCTGCAGCAGAGAGAGAGAAGAGGAAGGAACCTGTATACCCTTACAGCTGTGTCTCCTAAACCCAAAATTAACCCACTCCTCATCCCGCTATCTCATTATGACTATGCGGCCCGTGCCATACAGGGGACGGATGACTGACAACCGGAAATAAAGTACTGCATGAATTATTCATCCATAACCTTTGGCTGACAAAATTAGATCGCATACTTAACAACCCTGTCCACTGCTTCGCTCCATTTTGAGCTTAGCCAGGGTTAATTTGCACGCTAATGAATAAGATATAATGAACTTGGCTCAACAGAGGTTCATTCAAATTGTCCTTAAATGTTAACTTTTTCCCTCACTCTTACTGTTCTGCCTCTCAAGGCCCCACAGTAATTCAGCTTCCACAATGTGTTTAATGCTCTCGTTGCTTTATAAGAGACCCCCAAAAGGTTAATTGTGAAGCCCCAGAGAGATAAGCAATTGAAATGCAGCTGTAAAGTGTCCTTCCCGCTCTCATTATTTACCAGAATGGTTCATGTCTACGAGAAATATTTTGCAGTCCTTTGAAGACCAAACTGTCATACGTCAGATGAAAGGCAAAGTGACTGTATGTTGAAAGTTGGATTCAGTCAAATCCTTGTATGAATTCTACAGAAAGGTCACAACAATTTCATTTTCAATTTATTTCAAATGAGCTGTGTCATTAACCCTTTACACTTGTGGGAATTGGCCTATATGGACAGGGCTAAATTGAAACATTTCTTACAGAAGAAATATGAAAAGTAAATGCATAAGCATAATGGAAAGGAGTCATGAGTGTATTCAGGTGTGTGTTGTGCTGCGAGTTTTCTTCACAATAGACAAGCAAAGCATTTTCAAAAATGTCCCAATTAGCGGAGGAATGGGGGCAACTTCTTGACGCATGCAGTACGCAAGTTCAGAACGGCTGTCAGTCAAAACCCATTCAGCTATATGAAGCTCAGAGCCTGAGCTCTGAAGTAATTTATAGCATGTTACTGTACAGCCACTGCATTCCAATTTAGGCGCTTATCAGTGCCAAAATCGGCAATTTTCAAACCGTATATGGGTACAATGGTAAGGGTTAATACAAAAAGCATCTCACAAGACTCACAAAAACGTGCCATATTCAATGTTTTAAGCATTGTTGAGTGACTCATCCATGGAAACAGTGTTATGCCTGCAGAGCCAGTTCAAACTGGTGCTCTGAGATTGAATATGTTACTCTTATCGTCGTGTCAGTTACAGGAGAGGCTGGGTTGTGACAGGCTCCATCTGAAATATTGTTTGATGTATTGGGTTGGTTATTGAAGACTGGGTTGACTTGACGCTTGGGCTCAATTTTCACCCTCTCGCTCCATTGTCAGCCACTGGCACCCAATTCAGCTCTGTGCCAACGACAATGCTCAGAGATATCATCGCGCTAACAGATTAGGCTTTTCTGGAGGTGAAGGCTATATATTAGAGACCATCGAAGCAGACGCAGGATGCCCATGACCACTTGAGCATGATGCTTCTGGGGTCCTGTCTGACAGTTCTCCTAGAGAAAATATATCTGTTTGATAGTGTGAAATGAGTAAAGCCCACAGATCCCTGGTACGTGCCTTGTGTTTTGGGTATTACATTTCAACCCACACCAGATCACTACTCTTCACTATGGTCCAGACATTTGGTCTAAAGGATATTACACAGCACATAAAAGTCAACTGACAAAAAGTTGTACATCTATGAAGATAGAATACACATGTGTTGTGCTGTACTGTAACTACCTGGGTAACAAATGGGAATCAAATTCAGAAATAAGGTATTGCTTTCATTGCAAGATGTTGCCATGTGTCATCCTGTTTGTTAATGGTGCTACAGTGCGGTAGACCAGTGACAATAGGTCAATATGGCAAGTCAAAATGCTACCGGATCTTCAATTAACATTTTCTTCATATATGATTTCACGGTTGGCTGCGTATTAGCATGGAGGCCTTGGTTAGTCAGTGAAATAACCAGGTTAATAAACATGAGGTTTCTAGAGGCATGAGCTGACCATGTAGAGAACACTGCCTCAGCCCGGATCACCACTGGCTTTACTCAGTCTGACAACCCAAACTGGTCAGAACACTGATTGGCTACTCTTTACCCCCCAATGCCCTCTATGAGTCATGGTGTGGAGAGAGTAAGCATTTCCAATTACCTTGATGGTACAGTAAGAGTATGGATGAAAACCTATAGTTACCCCTCCCAGAGCTAACAGACGGAAGACAGACACTGCTTATTGTAGCAAAGAATAATCATACACAACTGGATACCACATATCTAGTTACTGTATCTTACCTTGGAAACCTGTGGGATTCGGTATGATTTACTTTATATCGAGGCTTGAGAATTGTCCTGGAAAATTTGTGTTGGCTAAGTTGTGTGACCTAAGGATGTATAGGTGTACCTACCTGTATTAAAGCTGAAATGAACAAATCTGACATAACTGACGGGTGCATTGAGCACGGGGACACTCTGCCTCTCTCACCCAATATTGATTAAATTATATAAATATCCTACATGGTTTCAAAATGTTCTCAGTATAATGCCATCACCAACCCCCTTTCCCGGCCTATGTCCTCTGACTGTGCTGTCTATGCTGTCTGTCCCTATTGAACACTTACTGCACAGAAACACCCGCCATACCTCCCTCTCTCTCTCTCTCTCTCTCTCTCTCACACACACACACACACACACACACACGCATATATTGATTTAAACAAAGGTGACTCGTCATCACTGCTGCAATGGCACCTGAGCTAATGAGAAAAAAGCTGTTTCTATTTCCAACAGGAATCTGTGGTAAGATGAGGACCACCAACCCATTCTCCTCTGGTTTCACAGAGAAATTGCCTGCCCCCCCCACACACACACACACACACTCCGTTTCTTCCCTCTCCTTTCATTTCGGAGGTTGGCTTTTCCAGACGTTTTACTGCCCCCTTCCTCTCTCCTATGAAAGACCTGCAGTGTCTTTGTCGGCAGGTCATTTCTCTCATGATATAATATCAATATTGTTCTGTAGTGAGCAGCATGCTTTGGACAAAATAATGGGCTTATCTATAACTTCCATGGAAACAACACTCTGGAGGTCGGTAAATAAACATTTAGTATGAATAACAGGGCTGGGGTCAATTCGAATTGAAAGCAGTCAATTCAAGAAGTGTTTTGAATTCAAAATAAAGAAAATTAAACAACTTATGATATAAATAGCTTTAATTGAGTAGTAATTGAAAATGTATGCAATTATTTAATTTTAATTTCAGTTTACTTCCTGATTTGACCGCCTTCAATTCGAATTTACCCCAGCTCTGATGTATAAATACATTTGGAAAGGGATACAGTAAAGAAAATAGGGTATAAAAACATATCACCTTTTTTTGGTATGCAAATCGTTCATATCACATTGAGATACAATTAGGATTAAAAGTGTGCAATCAATTAATTAAAAGGGTACCAAACACATCCTTCACAATGTCTCATTTGCACCCTAGTAACCCTACTAATTCAAATGCATAATGTATGCAGTAATATCAAAATAAGTCAGTCAGACTTCTTTTAAATCAAACTGCTTCATTATTCCGGATCCATAACCCCTCACTTCCGTCCAGTGGGAGCCATTCTCAAGGTGGCTGTCAGGTGCTGGGGGTGAAAAGTTAAAGACGTCACGCCTGTTGACATCAATATAAACTGTGTCCTCTGATTCCTCTCATCATTAGAGGCATCCTGGCAGATCTTATGCATAGCAATCAAGATGGTGACGACGCCTCGAATTTTAAACACTAAGCGCTGTGATTCTTCTCTGGTCACCGCTCGGTCCCCGCGTGACATCTGCTCTCACAAACAATAGAAAGGTGATTGGAAAATCACAGAGTTGTCATCCCTTTGAAATCTAAATTCTGATTTCGGTAAAAATGGAGGAGGTGCAAGCTACCCTCCTACTGCAAAGGAGAGTAATGAAGTGAGTATTTCGGCTTATACTGACTCAGTGGTGCAAAGCACAGGAAATTGTCGCGTTGGTTGGCTCAAACCCTCTCTGTCTTTTACCTGTTTATCAGAAAGCACCAACATTTGTGAAATGAGGCGCCGAGCATGAAGCGCCGTAACCAAAAGTGGCATCAGAAGTCACCTTGGTAACCGTGTCTGCCAGGCAAATGAATTAATCTGAAATGCAATCCCAGTCTATAACTGCTCTGCCGGAGAGGTCTTTCCCATCCATTTCCACTCACAGCGGACAGATATAAAAAAGGGTGAAGGGATGATAAGGTGAGATTGTGTGTGACCACTGCATTTACAGAACACGGTGGTGGAATTTGGTGTTGGCGCCAACATAAATGGCTGTTTTCCCACCTGACAGAAGTAGAAAAATAGAGTGACGTGCTGTTAGAACACTCAGTACGCATCTAATGACATCCCACACAGCAGGAGGAATGAGGGGGGATCATTTACCAAGAGCACGTGCAGCCAAGAAGAACAAATGACAGGTAGACTAGAAACACACCTGGTAGTGAATGTTTACAAATATTTGAATTGCAGACAAGAAAAGCCACATCAAAAACAAAGAAGACGATCTCATCTTTGGCTGTACACCCGTATGGAGAGTTGGTCCACACAGAACAGAAATAAAGAACCTCACATACAGTATATAGTACAAAGGGGTAACTACTCTCTCACACACACAGATACATTTATACCGTCCACACACTGATCCAGGGGGACTCTTCTCTACCTCAGGTTGTTTCTACACGTTTACCATGGGCCATCTCTCAGGGGCAGTGTGGGAGGGAATCGACCACCGCCTGCCTCTTCCCTCTCACTGTGAGATGAGAGAAGCTCAGCTCTCCACCTCCATAAAGAGCATTCACTCAGCCTCCCTGACCCTTTCTGTCTGAGCAATACCTGCTTTAGCCTTCCTGTACTCCTCTTGAGCCCTCCTTCCCTGCCGCCCCTCATCATTCCTCTGCTTTTGTTTCCACTCAGCACAATGTTTGTGCACAGTCCGGTTCTGTCTCATCTGCTCTGCCTCAAACTCAAGATCTGGGACTGTGAGCAAGGTGAGCAGGGAAGGCCATTGACGTCTGTCTCCCCCACGGGCCTGCGTTCCGACTGTGTCACAAAGGATTACCCAGCAGCCGTGGAAGCCCAGGTGGCAGTGGAGCCGTCGGCAGGGCGGGGACTGTGTGATCTTTCCCCTCTGACTCCCACTGTCAGAGCAGATGTCTCTGCCCACTGCTTACAGCAGGGTGATGGGCCAAACCACTGAAGCTCCGTGTCTCTAAAGGCTGGCCCTGCTCAGCCGCAGAGCTGAGTGTAAGATCATCTGTACATGTATGCTATCGTGGCTGCAGCTCCACCAGCCACCAGTCAGCAATTAGCTCTTCTTGAACGCAAAGAGAGGCTGTGACGTTTCCAGTCTTGACTCAAGTTTCAAGTTTTAATGTCACATGCAGAAGAACAGTGAAATGCCTTTCTTGCAAACTCAACCAACCACTGTGTGGCTCGAGAGCAATTCTACTGTTGTTCTGAGGAAGCATATCCCAGATCGATGGAACATCTGTGAAGTCTCATAATGCTGCCGGAACAATTATTTTTTGTCCGGCTCTCTTCTGGTGTGCCTTGACGTCTGCTGCCACTAGTTATTGGGGTTGTGGTGGTTGAGCATGGATTTTTATCCATCCATTAAGCTGAATATGTTGGAGCTGTTGTCAAGCTGCTCAAATGTACTCTACTGTGTGGTCTGAATTGTGCAGCATTCAATTGCTATACTTTCTGAATAGTGGAACACAGAGAACACAGCTGCCTTGACTCTCTTTCCCTCTCTCTCTCTCTCTCTCTCTCTCTCTCTCTCTCGGACGTGGCTAAAAGTCACTCAGGGGAAGCAGTGGCTCTGTGGGAGGGGAAAGGAGAGGAAGGAGAGGGAGGAGGGTGGGTGACTGCTGCCATGCATGCTCCAGAGCAACGTGACCTTCCGGGTGGCAGTCAGACAGATGCGTCGCAACTGACAACGAGGACAATCCAAAGACAGAGACAGGAAACCGGATCCCAGGTTCACCTGAGTTACAATCTGACTTTCACATCCTGTCTCTATGTGGTGACCTCAGGAAGCATTATGTCTAACCTTGAGCTGCACACAGCTGTGGGTGCAGGTGCACAGGAACTCTGCCCATACACATTCAGGAGGGAGGGAGAGCACTATCAAATGACTGACCTCAGTCATTGGCACACACCTGAGCATCATAATTCCTTCAGCTATAAATATGACTTTGAAATACTTGTTTGTTATGAAGTATATGTACACTTGACATTTAACTATGCAGTACACAGTACATAAATGACATACAATCTGTCAATGATGCTGTCCATGGTATGCTTCATTCACTTCCTACAGTATATGTAAATGAAGATTTTATGTTAGCTCAAGTGTATATGTACACTTGAAATGTAACTACGCAGTATATATGAAATGACATGCAATCTGTCAATGATGTTGTCTATGAAATGCATCATTCACTTTATACAGTATAGGTAAATAAAGTTTTTATGTTAGCTCAACGGTAACCAAGTGTGAGTGATAAATGTGAGCCTCTGCATCATCTAAAACGTGGTCAAAGGAGCACCTATCATGTGATGAACAAAATAGGAGAAAAGCAGCGGGGAAACGCGAGAAAAAAATGGCTGTATTTGCTCTCTTTCAGCAGGTAGATTGTCCTTCACAGTTTGATGAGTTATGAAAGAACTTGTTATAAATTGGAGAGAACCAGGAGGAGGGAGATTCACAGCAGAGCGGGCCTCATAAATAACACACACCTGAGACAGAGGAGGGAGGGAGGGGGAACCAGGACACCCGACTGCTGCATATACATGGACTTTACAGACTGTGCATGACTTCCAATAAACAGATCTCAGGTTGGGGAGCAATCGATAAAGCACCACACCAGAACCGACTCCTGTCACATTGTCTCAGCCCATCTCCAGGGTATGACAGGCATTATCATAACCTCTGTTTCCGCGGCAGCAGAACTGTGGACCCCCTGCTTCCCTAGCCACAGACATTAGGCTGACTGGCAGTTCACATCATATACTATATGTTGAACTATTAGAGACATGGGTCTAGTGAACAGTATTGTGTTAGGTTGTTGCCAAAACAGGCCTATCACAGTGGTGTTTCTAACTGCACAGGAAAAGGCGGCTGGATGGGGGGGGGGACAATTCTCATGTCTGGGTAGTACATTTAGCTGACAGCCATATTGTCCCCACTCCACTTCTCCATTTCCACCACATCAAAATATTTAGACTTGCAGCCAAATAAGGAGAATGGAATAGTTGAAATATGGGGCACCGGATCGTCCCCTGCCTCCATTCCAGAGGTGGGAGGTCCATCTAGCACAGATGGGACACACATTCATCTGTGTGGGAGACACTGCTTTGCTCTGGGGCTCAGTACATGTTTCACTAGTCGGTCTGACTGTCTGGCCTGTGCCATCAACCTCGTACCAACACAGCATGTGAACCACCAAGGGGTAATGAGTCATACTAGGTGATTATGAGTCTCCATTTTCTTTTCTTTTCCTTGTTCGTCTGTATAAAGACAGATCATAATGAAAAACTTCACACTCTCTCCACAGTATGAAAGGGAGCAATTAATGCCCTCTCTGGTGCTATTCACCTGCCTGAACTCTGTCATTCTAGCTCTCTCTCTCTCTCTCTCTCTCTCTCTCTCTCTCTCTCTCTGTCTCTCTCTCTCTCAAAGGCTACGGAGGAAGCATACAAAGAAAGAATCAGGAAGACTCTTCAAACCAGAACACATCATCACAATGAGTTCCACCAGACAGATAGGAGCATTCCTTATTATTTTGGCATCACGTACTGTAAAACACCTAACGTTAGGTGTTTCTACCTCTTATCCAACAGGGACTCAGATGGAGCTGGAATGATGGAGGCAGGCAGTTTCCATAGCCAGCCAGGGTGGCGGTGCCTCCGAGAGATCCACTGCTCATTTTGTCCTTGGGCTAGATGACATCTGCCTGCTGGCTGCCACTGGCTGTCACTACTGACAGAGTGCTGATGGGGAAGGGGTTGAGTGTAGGGGGTCTAGGGGGTGAGGAGGGGAGAGGAGAGAGGGAGGTGGCGGGGAGAGAGGCTGTTCCCCAGGGATCTCTCAACCCCCACCAGTCTACCCCACAGGCTTGTGTGTGTTTTTAATAAGCGGGCCAACGCTTTCACAGCCCTCAGATAAACAACTAATGAAATCCCTCTTTGCCTCTTAATCTAAATACCAGCGTGCACCTTGGGCTCTGGAGCAGACTCCTGGCAGGAGCCTAACCTGCTGCTAGGAGCCCTGCTATTACCTCTCTCAGCACGGCTCTGCTCAGCACAGCCCAGCACTTCACACAGAGGATAGACATGTGAAAGAGCTAACACAGCAACACAGTCATCTCAGCCTCTACCCCGAGCCACCATAACAAGGCTGACCAAGTACAGTCAATAGACTAAGGAAGTCTCCAATAAACCTATAGGGAACACTGTGGCGATAAAACCATTTTATGGGTAGCTGCGAGAGCTTGCTTTGTTACTAATGGAGAAAGAGATTAAATAAGTATGTCAAGTCTAACAGCCTGGTCTTGTACCAAAGGCATAAAGGGGCTGTATATTTTTGCATGAATGACAGGTAGCGTGGCCTTAAATAATTCAGATGCACCCTCTCTCTAACATACTGAAATACACCCTCCTAAAGTCCCTGCTCACTTCTCCAGCTCACTCTTAGTTCCCTACTCTGTGCTGGAATCACTATTGGCAAATCGATCGAGGCAGGATTAATTGTAATTCAAGGTCTATTACCATCGGCACTCCCTGGTTTGGGTGCTGCCAAACTGTAGGTGGGTGTGGGGAGAGGGAGAATGGCTGCACTGCAGGCGGCTCTGGCCCTCTGATTGTTAAATAGCTTTTAGATCGAATTGATAAATCACTGGAACCTGTCTCACTGTATCTCACCAAAGATCTCAAAAAAACTGATAGAAATTAGTGTAAGGAAAGAAAAAGGGGTGGGGAAAACAAAAGGATTTAGAAAGGGGTTAGGTGACAGTTAACTATGGAGATATGCTGCCCCCATGAGGCGTGATGAGGAACAGAGCATTTAACAAAGGCAACGTTATTAAATTGTGCATGTTGATTCCAGCTGTCTCCCAGCCAGAATTTTTGGAATGGCTCTGACAACTCTCCCCGCTCTTAAATGTCACACTTCACACAGGCTATGTGATCAACTATGATTTCTATTTACCACAAAAAAAAAGTCCTGTCTAGGATTAGCATAGCAAAGGCGGCCGGCTATTTGACCTCTGTTAGAGGGAAAGGGCATGGCTGGCTAGTGTGTGACAGTATGTCTGGCCACTAAGAGAGAAACTGTGTGAGTAGATTGGGTTCATTCAGCTCTTGGGAGTCCCACAGCCCACAGAGACAGTGTTGGGGATGTGCCATGGCTATACAATGGCATCATACTGTATCTCTGCCTCATCTGGGCCCCTTAGTTCACTCTGATTGAGTCAAGGGGTTTCACAGGAGAGTTACAGACAGTCGGACTATGTATTGTAGTCAGATCGGCATGGTGATAGACCTGTGGATCTGAGCTTGCTAATAGGAAAGGTTTTACAGACAATGATAGCTTTCGGGGCACAATGACATTATCTTTCTCAGCCACATTTCATACTGTTGAAACAGGTTCAAGGTTTGACTTTCAAACTCTCTTGCCCATGGTGTTTCAAAAGGTGAAGCAAAATACACTGTGGTTTTACTTGGAGAAGTAAAATACCTCTTATATTGCAGCTGCTCTATTTGCTTTGAAGTACTAGGGAAAAGCTTACATATTTGTTGTGTCTGAAGGATTGCACTGTTGGGTTCTCTGAACTATTTCAAAGAGAAACATTGATTTTGAAATGCATCGCCAATATGTGAGTCTGTTTTTGGATCTCAAATGGTCTCGAATCAAACGCTTGCCTCGTGGTAAAAAAAAAACAAAGCTTGCGGTGTGTGCGGTACCATTGCAATTTGTATGATTTCGCTGCCTTTTGGGGCTCCATATTCTGTCCACAAAACAGCCTTAGCAATGCCCTATCCCGTGAGCAGAAACTATTTTGGTATTGCTGGGCTGATTACCTGCACTGCACAGATAAGACCAAAGAGTATTTGTGGTGTATAGGGAATATACCTGGTAGAGTTGTTGTCTTTGGGGAGTGATGAACACTCCATAACTCATTTTCATTCATATATTGGCACAATAAAGACGGCAGAGACGACCAGATCTAAAATAAGAACAATAAGCAACAGGGACGATGACTAAAAGCCACACAATCCCAATCTCAAAACTAGGCTGCATCCAATACAAACTGGCTGGCTGTTGCTATATTCATACAGTTTCTCTCAAGCATTTGCAAAGGCATTATTATTATGGCCATTTCAGAATGGTTGGGTCATAATAGAGTTCCCTCCACTGTTTTATTGCGGAAGGCAATCCGTTTATTATTGGTTGTCTACGCGTCTTTATCCTGACTCGATTCGTACATTAAACCAATGAAACCTTGGAGCCAAATTTCAGTTTACACAAAAGCTTATGAGAGTAAGTGGGGAAAGTAGTTCCATAGCCTTGCCAGCAGATAACACATCTGTAAGAGCTGCTGTATGTGTTGGTTTTAATGCATGTTGTACATGGAATGATTCATTCATGGATGAATAAATGAGACGCCATCTCCTTCTAACTCAGTTTAACAGTGTTCGTCCCTTAGGGGATTGGTGTCTTCGCTGTAGATTTACAGATAACACGTTTAGAATTCACTTATGAGGATATCTACTTCCTCCTGTGTGAGGAGTTGAGTTTATTACTGCTCCTCTGTGCAACACGTTTGTTGCCACATGCAACATTAAAGGCACACCCACTGGGGTTATATTGAAATCCTGATTGGCTAGGAGAAAGAAACAACTTCACCATATCATTGTATTATTCCCCCAAACCATTTCCTGACACAGTCAGGCCTTCTCTGTTATACCTCTGTTATATTACATTGACATGATGCCATTAAACTACGGAAATTAGATTTTCTTAGAGGGGGGGCTGATTTACAACCCGCAGATTAGTTCGTTTTTACATTTCCATTAGTCCCTGGTAAAGGTCATAGGAAATGTTGAATCACTGTGCCCCATTAGATTATTTAAGCACTGCTGAGCCTCTAAGCATTGTGTTTTCTATTATACTTCTCATGAAGAATGAATTGAGGCACATCAATATTGTGAACTATGACTCTTTCTTAAGTTACCGTCATTTACAGAATTTCTGAAAGGAGCACATCAGGATATCGCCATTTGGCTTTTGACAGAGTTTTCTGAATCTTGTCTTTGTTTCTGGACTTCAGTCTGTCTCCATCAGAGCAGAGTTTTCCTTTCTATCTCCTTCTGAAGCAGCATCAGGGGGCCATCCATCCACAGTGATCCCGAATAGATATTCAAATAAACAAAGAAGTAAAAGTGTTGCTTGGCAATGGCTCTATAAATTAGTCATTGTGTGTCTGCCGAGGCTGGTTGTTAGTCAGGGCGTTGTGATAAGGAGAATCTGCTGGCTGTCTGGATGGTTGATGAATGGAGAGGCCCCCAAGGGAGGAGGCCCTTAATCACAGAGTCAGTATAATTTGTGTCTGAGCAACCCAATGACAGGCCTCATTTTCCCAATTTGTGTCTGAGCAACCAATGACAGGCTTCAGCTTCCCAATTTCTGTCTGGGCAGCCAATGACAGCCCTCATCTGCCTCTCTCTACACCTGAGGAGCTGGTGAGGCATTGGCAGATAAGAGAATTCCGAGCAGGAAGCAGCAGTGGTCGTGTTCGAATCGTCTGTCATTATTATTTATCTGGCTGTTCATTTATTCACTGTCCAGCATCACCTATACCTATATCTCGTTGTTGATGCTTGTTCCATTTATGCCTTTGATTTTGCAGAGGGGCAGGGATGAAACAAGAGAAGTTGTTGTTGTTTGTTTTCCCTCTGTGCCACTGACAGGAGATGCTGTGGATCAGAGTATGCATCACAGAGCGGCCACTTCAGTCAACATCATGGTAAACAAGTCGAGCCATCATGTTGATGAGGGGCTGTGAAGAGAGGCCTGCTGAGTAGGCCTGCCGGGCACGGTTTGGACACTCCCCTGTGGTGGCTACCACTGAGGCCCAGCAGGGGGCGCTCTCTAAGCAGGCCCCACTGGATGACAGTTGATTAGGTGTTCCCCTAGCGAGGAGCAGCACCACTGAGAAACTCCCTGGATCTCCTCCCTCTGTTCCGTTCAACCCCCTCGAGAGGAGAGCTGCTGCCTCTCATTTACGGTCCAGTGTCAACACGCCCACCCTTTTCTGTACTGAGAGGGCCGGTGGGGATACTTCTTAGTTCCTGTGCTCTACTGTCTCTATGAACAGCCCTGTCTTCAGTGGACATGCTAGTCCAGTGTAATACTGCAAGGTCTACTTGCAACACAAAGACTACATGTCAGATTATAGAACTCAAAACAATAAATATCAACATGGTGTACAACATCCCACCTCAGAGTGCTAATGACAACACGGTAGTTGCCTACTTTTGGGGTGAGTGCTCAACTTGATCTCAGCCAGGCAACTCAAGTGTTTGCGCTTAAGACTGACCTTCTCTTTGAAGGAAGATCACAAGCAATATTTGCGAAGGAAACAAAAAACCCTCAAGTGGTTAAAAAGACATGACACATTTGCTGACATAGAAGAGGCTCTCTTAGCACAGGAGTCAGGTGTTCACATCCACTTTGGAAAAAGAACACGTCTGATTATCACCAAGATCAAAATGGCTTTATGATCCCAAAGTATGCTTGTAGTTGATGAGGGAGTTGAAAGCAAAGCCATGGCAGATTTAAAAATATATATATTCTCATTGATCTCTCACACAGAGACAAGATAATGCATTTCAGCCCTTCAGCATCATCTAATAGTAGCTTACATTTGTTCCTGTTTGGTAGGTCATTTAAACTATTCCCACTTTGAATTGAAATTAATCTGAGAGCAAGCAGCAATTAAAAACCACATAGACCTTTTTGAGCATTGTACATAATGTATTATTGATGATTGGGCATTTTAAAACAAACAACCTCCATGACTCAAAAACGAGAGTTTGTTGCTCTTCGTATTGCGTTAGAGTAGTAGACGTCTTCTCTCTGTCATTGTCACCAAGGTACTGGTGACCATCTTTGGAATGTAATCTAAAAAATCTGATCCTCAACACTGGGGCCCCACAAGGGTGCGTTCCGAGCCCTCTCCTGTACTCCCTGTTCACCCACGACTGCGTGGCCACGCACGCCTCCAACTCAATCATCAAGTTTGCGGACGACACAACAGTGGTAGGCTTGATTGCCAACAATGACGAGACGGCCTACAGGGAGGAGGTGAGGGCCCTCGGAGTGTGGTGTCAGAAAAATAACCTCACACTCAACGTCAACAAAACTAAGGAGATGATTGTGGACTTCAGGAAACAGCAGAGGGAACACCCCCCTATCCACATCGATGGAACAGTAGTGGAGAGGGTAGCAAGTTTTAAGTTCCTCGGCATACACATCACAGACAAACTGAATTGGTCCACCCACACAGACAGCATCGTGAAGAAGGCGCAGCAGCGCCTCTTCAACCTCAGGAGGCTGAAGAAATTCAGCTTGTCACCAAAAGCACTCACAAACTTCTACAGATGCACAATCGAGAGCATCCTGTCGGGCTGTATCACCGCCTGGTACGGCAACTGCTCCGCCCACAACCGTAAGGCTCTCCAGAGGGTAGTGAGGTCTGCACAACGCATCACCGGGGGCAAACTACCTGCCCTCCAGGAAACCTACACCATCCGATGTCACAGGAAGGCCATAAAGATCATCAAGGACAACAACCACCCGAGCCACTGCCTGTTCACCCCGCTATCATCGAGAAGGCGAGATCAGTACAGGTGCATCAAAGCTGGGACCGAGAGACTGAAAAACAGCTTCTATCTCAAGGCCATCAGACTGTTAAACAGCTACCACTAACATTGAGTGGCTGCTGCCAACACACTGACTCAACTCCAGCCACTTTAATAATGGGAATTGATGGGAAATGATGTAAAATATATCACTAGCCACTTTAAACAATGCTACCTAATATAATGTTTACATACCCTACATTATTGATCTCATATGTATATGTATATACACTTATATCATCTACTGTGTCTATAAGGTTTAACTAGTTTTACTCATCTCACATGAATACTGTTACCATCTACTGCTAGACCATTATTCTTGTTTATGTTATTCTTTATCCCCTTACACTTGTGTCTATAAGGTAGTAGTTTTGGAATTGTTAGCTAGATTACTTGTTGGTTATTACTGCATTGTCGGAACTAGAAGCACAAGCATTTCGCTACACTCGCATTAACATCTGCTAACCATGTGTATGTGACAAATAAAAATTTGATTTGATTTGATTTGATTTCCTATAAAGACGAGAACAAGGCTAATTGTTTTTGTATGTCTTTTTAATTTGGTGACTGAAACATTCTTCATGATAGATTAGAATAAAAGAACAGCACCACTTTAACAAACGCAGGGGCGTCCAAGAACGAAGTGCGCCTGTTGTTTTCCAAGGCTTGTTCCTCGTCTCTAAATGCATCATGCCACAGCAAGTTGAGGGCCCATTTGCAGGAACACTGGGCTTAATTGTATTTTAATGTGGGTTCCCTATAACAGGTCAACGTCTCCCTCATTTCATCTCATCCAGCATAGTTAAACCATTAACCCTCATTAAGATCAATGGATACTGCTCAGTCAGGAAGGCAGCTAAGTGCTCTGCTTCAGCTTCTTCAAAAACTACCTTGGGATCTTTCTGAGACACACGGTGGGAAGAATCACTCCTGCAATCACGTTGAACTAGTCAATCAGAGCAACACGCTCGGCACACAGTCCATAATGAACAAAAGCCACCCCCCACCCTTAAAGCCCTCCCTCCTTCCCACAAACCACCACCACAGCGCAATCTAGCTAGGCCAATCAATCTGGCCCAATTGAAATGGCTGCTGTCTCAATGACTGTCAGTCTGGTGAACCTGCCTGGCACCAGAACACTCACACTCAGGCAGAGAAGGGCTCTACTCTACTACAGGTGAGTGAATCTAAAGGGAAGGATGTGACACCAGGCCATATAATACCACTTAACTGACTCAGGCGTTGACTTCTAAATACAAGGTTGAGTTGAATTTCATCTCCTCCCCCGGCCTCCCTTCTCTCTAAAGAGTTGCTGAGTTATCAAGGACGCCAGCGTGTGCATGAAAGGGTCGCTAAAGATTTTGTCTTGTGGCATAGTGTCTGCCTGGACTTGGTGTTAGAGGAAGGCCAGCTCCATTAACAAGCCATTGTCCAAAGCCCAATGCCATTTCATTTGTCAGATACACCGGGTAAGTGCCTGTGATATATCATCTCCCATTGCCTCCCTGATAACAGGAATGACAACGAAGCACTTTAAATGCCCCTTTCCCAGAAGCCTCAGCTAAGGCCAATAACAAGCAGAGAATATTGAACATACACAAACACATAAGTGCTCACAGCAGAGTTAGAAAACAAGTTAAACCTTTCACCGAATTGATAGCTTTCAAGTGAGAGAGCATTATACATGTAGAGGATAACTTCCATTTACCTGTATTTAAACGCTAGTTTATGGCATTTTGTCTGTTTAGAAAGATTCAGACCCTTGGGAAGTAGAGCAATCTCTGATAAATCACAAAAAAATATATATATGTATATATATATATATATATATACAGTTGAAGTCGAAAGTTTACATACACTTAAGTTGGAGTCATTAAAACTCGTTGTGGGAGCATTTTCCAAACGCCTGAAGGTACCACGTTACTCTGTACAAACAATAGTATGCAAGTATAAACACCATGGGACCACGCAGCCGTCATACTGCTCAGGAAGGAGACGCATTCTGTCTCCTAGAGATGAACGTACTTTGGTGTGAAAAGTGCAAATCAATCCCAAAACAGCAGCAATGGACCTTGTGAAGATGCTGGAGAAAACAGGTACAAAAGTATCTATATCCACAGTAAAGCGAGTCCTATATTGACGGAACCTGAAAGGCCACTCAGCAAGGAAGAAGCCACTGCTCCAAAACTGCCATAAAAAAGACAGACTACGGTTTGCAACTGCACATGAGGACAAAGATCATACTTTTTTGAGAAATGTCCTCTGGTCTGATGAAACAAAAATAGAACTGTTTGGCCATAGTGCCCATCGTTGTGTTTGGAGGAAAAAGGGGGAGACTTACAAGTCAAAGAAAACCATCTCAACCGTGAAGCATGGGGGTGGCAGCATCATGTTGTGGGGGTGCTTTGCTGCAGGAGCGACCGGTGCACTTCACAAAATACAGTGGGGCAAAAAAGTATTTAGCCAGCCACCAATCGTGCAAGTTCTCCCACTTAAAAAGATGAGAGAGGCCTGTAATTTTCATCATAGGTAGTACACTTCAACTATGACAGACAAAATGAGAAAAAAAATCCAGAAAATCACATTGTAGGATTTTTAATGAATTTATTTGCAAATTATGGTGGAAAATAAGTATTTGGTCACCTACATACAAGCAAGTCTTCTGGCTCTCACAGACCTGTAACTTCTTCTTTAAGAGGCTCCTCTGTTCTCCACTCGTTACCTGTATTAATGGCACCTGTTTGAACTTGTTATCAGTATAAAAGACACCTGTCCACAACCTCAAACAGTCACACTCCAAACTCCACTATGGCCAAGACCAAAGAGCTGTCAAAGGACACCAGAAACAAAATTGTAGACCTGCACCAGGCTGGGAAGACTGAATACAAGACCACTGATAATCTCCCTCGATCTGGGGCGCCACGCAAGATCCCACCCCGTGGGGTCAAAATGATCACAAGAAAGGTGAGCAAAAATCCCAGAACCACACGGGGGGACCTAGTGAATGACCTGCAGAGAGCTGGGACCAAAGTAACAAAGCCTACCATCAGTAACACACTACGCCACCAGGGACTCAAATCCTGCAGTGTACCTATGATGAAAATTACAGGCCTCTCATCTTTTTAAGTGGGAGAACTTGCACAATTGGTGGCTGACTAAATACTTTTTTGCCCCACTGTAGATGACATCATGAGAAGGAAAAATTTGGTGGATATATTGAAGTAACATCTCAAGACATCAGTCAGGAAGCTTGGTCACAAATGGTTCTTCCAAATGGACATTGACCCCAAGCATACTTCCAAAGTAAAGTTCCAAAGGCAATATGGCTTAAGGACAACAAAGTCAAGGTATTGGAGTGGCCATCACAAAGCACTGACCTCAATCCCATTGAAAATTTGTGGGCAGAAATAAAAAGCATGTGCGAGCAAGGAGACCTACAAACCTGACTCAGTTACACCAGCAGTTACACCAGCTCTGTCACCCAACTTATTGTAGGAAGCTTGTGGAAGGCTACCCGAAACTTTGACCCAAGTTAAACAATTTAAAGGCAACGCTACCAAATACTAATTGAGTGTATGTAAACTGACCCGCTGGGAATGTGATGAAAGAAATAAAAGCTGAAATAAATAATTCTCTCTACTATTATTCTGACACTTCACATTCTTAAATTAAAGTGGTGATCCTAACTGACCTAACACAGGGAATTTGTACTAGGATTAAATGTCAGGAAGTGTGAAACACTGAGTTTAAATGAATTTGGCTAAGGTGTATGTAAACTTCTGACTTCAACTGTATATATATATAAAGAAAAGTGAACTATTTCTCCAAATTAGTGACAAAAACTTTCATCACCCCCACATCCCCCCAAAATTCCCGCAGGCATGCAAAGAGTGTTGCAAATAAACAATATATATTTTTAAGAATAATAAATAATTTCACCTAATTTGTGACAAAAAAACATTTAGCAATCCTACCCCAAAACATCTTCCCACAGCCATGGAAAGAGTGCAACAAATTATTTTTGAGAGCCCACTTAGTTTCTGCAACACTGTGCAAATGTTGTATTTCAGTCATGCACAGATGACAGGTTACATTAATAAACCTGTCGAGGCAGCCTCCTTTCTGATGGCCTGCTGAGCACAAAAAGGAACAGAATGGACAGATTGTGGCCAACCACTTTCTGTTTGTAGTGATGGAAGACGGTTTGTTTGGGACCACTTATGGCGTCTAAACCACAGAGCTTTGGGTTTGTTTTGATCTTTTTGTTTCTCCCGTCTGGCCTTTCCTGCTGTGCTTCACAAATTCCAATTATTATTAAAGGATCAAATCAATGGCCCAAGCGTCTAAATCGCTGGTGGACTGGACAGCCTCTGGATTTCATTTTTCTCTATGATGGTGGGAGGGAGCTCCAGGGACAATTAGTTTACCCTGCTTTGCCCTCCAATGAGACGGCCGCTAGGAGCAAGTCTCCACAGTTTTTTTGTGGAAATGACAACTCAGGACTGGAGCTAATGATTTTTTTTCTTCTTTTTGTCTCTTTAACCTGAGGACTGTCTTGAGGTGCGGAGTGCCACTCGATCCAAAATTACTCTCTGGGCTCTGCAGTGGACTTGTCACCTCTTGCATTCTGCCTCCCTCTTATTGCCTCGTACTTTTGAGTGAAATGAAAGGCTGGTGGCAAAGACCAGCCATGCAAGCAAAGCACAATTCAGCTTTCAGAGACGGAAGAGCAGAAAACCACACAGTTCTTGCATAGAGAATGGAGAAGGCGGGCAGTGCTCCTTAACTGCACCAATGCCACTCTAAACACCTCGCTGCACGGATGAAATAGTTGTACAAGAGAACTGTATGACAGGAGCCTGTCTTATAACAAGTTCAATCTGCTGATGTATCTGTTAACAACACAGATCCTCTTACGCAGCTTTATCACCAAATGTATTTACAGAACTTAAACATGGACAAGTCAAAGTGAGCTTCCTGTCTTCTGAATAGTTTTGCAGGGAATCAGTGACAGTAGGTGAACAGTTAAACCCAGTACACCAGCTCCCACTGAGAACACTGCATCGTCTAGTTCCCCAGATTAAAGAGCCATCAGCACATCATTTGCACATCTAATAAGCCAGCAGTAAAATCACACACACAATGGCTGCTTCATTAATAGTCTCTTCAAGTGCTTTGAAACATAAGAGTTTTTCATTCTGCTTATTATTCGCTTGAAATGTATCCCACTGAGAAATATTGCTGTTCTCTAAACTCAGACACAGTTGTGTTTTTCTCCGATGAAAATACAAAACTCTCACTAATTAGGACCTTGGTGACATATGGCAAACACTGTCGGGAGATTTGCCCCTGTTTTTCTGTGCATTTCTTGTGTGTTTAATGCACCTTGAGCCATTACCAAAGGCACTGGGGGCGTTCCTGTTGCTGAGGAAAGTTCTTTCATTAGTGTCATTAGAAAGTGGCAGAAATGTAAATTGGTAGCGATGAATTAACAACCCCTCTGGGAGGTGGAAGCCTAAGCTTGCTAATATGCAATTATGATAGCCAGCTTTGCATCTCCATCACAGCATATCTGAAGGTGCGAAACCAAAGAATGGGGGGAGGGGCAGAGCCGGGGCCCTCCCAGCCTCGCTGCGCCACGCAGCCAGGGTGTGCAGTATGTGTGAAGGGAGTCTCACTGTTAAGGCCGACTGGATTAAATGTTCCGCCTGTTTATTTGAAAACAGTTTGCTTCCGTGCCAAACAACAGCTCTCTCCCTCATGCAATGGAACTGAGTTCTCACTCAGAGTACCCAGCAACTTACATCCCATAGCGCTCATACCCATACACACATGACATATTGTACCTCGTTCTCTCTAGACACTGTTATTGCAATATACAGTATACAGAAAAAGTGGGTGTTAATAAGTTAGCAGTTGTAATCTATGTTGATTTGCCATCATCTGTAGCCAAACCCTATGCATACTGTGGCTAGTCATAATAACCTACGCTTCGCTACAGAAGAAGATATCTGAAGGTGACAAGGTGCCTTTCTAATCATCTTCAACATTTCAGTGGCATCATTTAGTAAACCTTGAATCCACTTTGACGTGGATGTTTTACTCTACTTCTGCTTTGATTAAAACACAATTAAACTACGTTGGTTGTGTTTTATTCTGCCAATTGCAATTGTTTGCCATTGTGTCCAGACTGCAGAACAGACTGCTGTTAGATGCTTTTGTATGAATATGATTTACTACACATACAATTGAACTGAAATTGATATATCTCCAACAATAGAGTTCATTTGTTTTACAGTTGCCAAAACAGACCTGACAAATTCTGGGCATTGCTTGACAGAAACTCGGCTGACGTTTCGAAGCCTGAAGTCTGTACTATGTCTCCGGTTGTTGTTTATCTATTTTTCTCTGTCCAAATGACAAGCTTTTCAGGCAGGACTCCAACTGTTCTGAGCAATAGGCTAGTTCAATATCCTTGTGGTTGTTGATGGACAGATAGTATAACATTCCTTATGAGAGCCCAGAAATTGTCTAACAAAAAGGATAAATGATGGTAAATTGCTGCCACTTTGCCTAGGAGTTATTTTTAGTGCTCAATTAAATATGCTAGCACTTTTAAATAGGCCGCATGATAGGCTTTGTATTGCCAGCTAGTAGATCATTGTAGTAACATAGCTACTGTCAGTGTTTGTCAACTTGATTCTAGGCCTTTGTGCAGATTTATATCCCTGAAGTTTGAAAGATGAGCAGAAACCCTGCTGCAAGATACTTCTTATGTCAGTAAATCCTGTAGTTTTGACTGACATGTCAGCAAATCCAATGATCTGGATTTATAGGGATTAAAATATACATTTTATTGCATTAGAGTGGTGGGATCAGCTGCCTCCATAAAATGCAATTAGCCTGAATTGCATCTGGGTAAATATATTTCTCTTGACCAACAATAAAAAATGCGATATATTGCTAAATGCCAGGATTTAGCATCCGAGGGAACATCTTTTATCCTGCCTATTTATTATGTCCTGGAGAATTAATATGGTGCATGTTCACAACAAATGATTCACAAGCTGTGCATTAAGCCCCAAATGGGCCTTCTGTTTTGATATGATGTCATCGAACGCTGCCTTCGTTTCATTGCAATCATTTGGCAGCACGTGTCTTTTCATCTCAAGCAAATGCTGACCCATATCTCTTCTGAACGAGCCGGACTTGGCCCTCTCTTTAAATCTGCCATGTTCAAACAGGTTGTATTCTTTGACTTGGAACAGTAGATCCTGCTTGAAGACCGTCCACTTTATCTCCCCTCTTCCCTGCTGCCGTCTGTAGTGGTAAGCCCACCTCATGTTGGTAAGTGAGTGTGTGTTTGTGTTTTAGTCCACCTTCTCCCTCCTGACTGGATCAGAAGTCCTCCTCTCTCTCTCTCTGGAAGCTGTGTGAAGTTAAAAAGGATTATGGCAGCACAACAATGATGCCCCCAGCTGTATGGGCCAACTATATCCCACTACACCAGCAGACCGCGGAGTGATGCCTTTGCCAGTAGCTTTCAGGAGAGCGAGCATGAGCTGCCAGATGGAGCCAACCTTTAGGAGCTCAGGAGAGTTAAGTCCCTTCTACTGGAGGTTTAAATAATAGTATGTCTGCAACACTTTCACAAGCCAAGGAAATATAAATGCAGGCTTTGTGACAATTAAAACATTATTTGTAAATAACCCTCACATAGAGTTGAGTTCTATTGTGTTTTATAAAATAGGTTGTTTAGATCCTGGATGCTGATTGGTCGATATGCAGGAGTTGTGGAACAACAACTCCTGCAAAATACCATGATGTTGGCCTCCCGATTGGCGCAGTGGTCTAAGGCATTGCAGTGTTTGAGGTGTCACTACAGACCTGGGTTAGATCCCAGGCTGCGTTGTGACCGGGAGTCCCGTAAGGCGGCGCACAATTGGCCCAGCATCATCCGGGTTAAGGGAGGGTTTGGCCGGGGGAGCTTTACTTGGCTCATTGTGCTCTAGCGGCTCCTTGAGGCGGGTCAGGTGCCTGCAGGTTGACTTCAGTTGTCAGTTGAACGGTGTTTCCTCTGGCACATTGGTGCAGCTGGCTTCTGGGTTACGGGGGCGGGCGTTAATAAGAATGGTTTGGCAGGTCATGTTTCAGAGGACGCAAGACTTGACCTTCTCTTCCGAACCTATTGGGGAGTTGCAATGATGAAACAAGATTGTAATTGGGGAGAGGAATGGGGTAAAAATTCATGATGTTATAATCGCATAATTCAACTGTCCTGCAGCACAGGTAGGAGATTCATAAACTCCATCTCCATCGGGAAAAAGTGTCTACACATAATTCTTTCCATGCTACTATTTGGTTTGCAACAGTTGAGGTTTGTATAAACCTATGAGTCTGCCTTTACAACCTGTGCAACCATGTATAATTTTACAAATGCGATCTCCCATGCCAGTAGCCTAGCTAGCTAATTTTATACAATGGGTGGGTCTAATCCTGCATGGTGAATGGTTAAAACCGCATTCCAGCCGGTGTCTATTCCACAAGTTACCACCGCCTAAAGTTATTATGTTGAAATGCCTATTTACTCTGTTCCATCTCACTGTGCAATCCACTGTCTCATCAGCCCAGCCAGGCAATGTATAAACTTGATCTACACTATAAAAAGCATCTAGACACTATCTCCCATTTATTTTAGACTAGGATTTGATTTTCAACAGCGAAGATTTGTAGAAATCTTGCTGTCTGTCTCTCCGACATTTGCAACATTGTTTCAAAATTGAAATTCGATCTCAAGCTGTCCCATCGTCAGGATGAGACAGACAGGCAGGCAGCTTTTCTCAGCCAGTCGAAATCATGAATTAGCTGGCATCATTTTTATGGATATATATACAAAGTAATGTCAATAGAAAACAGGTCAAATGGAAAAAAAGTGTAGCTAGTTTGCAGTTTTTCCAGCTTCAGTTTGAAGTGATTGTGCTAGCTTTGTTGTTGGCAAACTCTACTGAACAACAGCGTACTAACAAAAGAGCACATCTTCTATGCCAGGAGAAATCACACATCATTAGCGCATTGTTAGGGATGTATCCAAATAAATATCACTACAAAACAGCTTAAAACAAACACAAATGTAGCTACTTTGCTGTTATTCTGTCTGCACTGTTTGGCTGACTGTAAATTAGCCATAGTTGGCTAGCTAGCAAGCAAGGGATAAGAACATTGTCAGACAGTGTGAGAATGGAACATTTAGAACGAACAACTGGGTCACGTGTCTGGCAACCAAACCGATAGAACGAACGACCAGACGGCTTGGATAGCAACTGTATCTTGTGTGTAGCAACTATATCTTATATTTTAATAAATAAATAAAAATTACGAACATTTATCAATCATTATTTTAATATGTTGGTAACCCGCTGTATAAAAGAGATAATGCCCTCGAAGCCGGTGTTTGGAGGATATATTGGCATGGTTTGCCAGGCTTCAATTTCATCTTGGGACTAAAAACACTGATGCCAATATATCCTCCAAACACCTCCTTCTCTGGCATTATCACTTAAATGGAAACCATAAGCACTCAAAATTCCAATCATTCATCAGAAAGAGCTAGATGGAATATTCTGTTCCTGAATCATTTTTTATATTTTTTTTAACTAGGCACATCAGTTAAGAACAAATTCTTATTTTCAATGACGGCCTAGGAACAGTGGGTTAACTGCCTTGTTTAGGGGCAGAACAACAGATTTTTACCTTGGCAGCTCAAGGATTCGATCTATGCAACCTTTCGGTTACTAGTCCAACGCTCTAACCACTAGGCTACCTGCAACCCCAAATACACTGTATCTTCTAGCACAATGAGAGCAGTACAGTGAGAGCATTTCATGCAGACCATTCCTAACCATTCATTTCTAATTTATATGTAGTGCAGTCAGAACTCCTAACCATTGCAGATCACACATTCATTTGTGGTGCAACAACCGGCTAAACCCGTCCTGGACTCAGCCATCTTGTCTATCTCAGGAACAATCTGGCTAACTGTCCCTGAATTCCATCCAATTTCCCAGCGTGCCACTCCACGACAAGCAAACACATCAGTGATAATTATACAGCCCGGCACTCAGCCTCTTCAAATAAAACAGCCAGGGCCATTTTGGAGAAGCTCCAACAGGGGCTGGGAATGTGCAGACAGAGACCCAGAGTCAGAAGAAAACCGCTGATGAAGGCGTATCTGTCACGCCCTGGTCTAAGTATTTTGTGTTTTTCTTCATGTATTGGGTCAGGCCAGGGTGTGGCATGGGGTTTTTGTATTGTGGTGTGTTTTGTCTTGGGGTTTTGGTGTGTATGTATTGGGATTGTAGCTAGTGGGGTTATCTAGCAAAGTCTATGGCTGTCTGGAGTGGTTCTCAATCAGAGGCAGGTGTTTATCGTTGTCTCTGATTGGGAACCATATTTAGGCAGCCATATTCTTTGAGTTTGTGGTGGGTGATTCTGTAACGGTTTTCTAGGTGTGAAGGAGAGTCGGACCAAAATGCAGCGTGTAGATTGCGATCCATAATTTAATAAACAAACGTAACACGAATCTGAATCTAAATACAAACACTACAAAAACAATAAACGTAATGAAAACCGAAACAGCCTATACTTGTGTAACCTAACACATAGACAGGAACAAGGACACTAAGGACAATCACCCAACGACAAACTCAAAGAATATGGCTGCCTAAATATGGTTCCCAATCAGAGACAACGATAAACACCTGCCTCTGATTGAGAACCACTCCAGACAGCCATAGACTTTGCTAGATAACCCCACTAGCTACAATCCCAATACATACACACCAAAACCCCAAGACAAAACACACCACAATACAAAAACCCCATGCCACACCCTGGCCTGACCCAATACATGAAGAAAAACACAAAATACTTAGACCAGGGCGTGACAGTATCAGACACTTAAATGTTAATCAATGTCTTCATCCAAGGATCCTCTGATTATTTACAGGGAAAATCAAATGGTTCCACACTATCCCTGCTGTAAGCAGGACTGCAATAGATAAAATAACTGCAACGCCTTAAAGATGATGTAATGGAAAATAAATCCACAAGATGGCGACTGCGGGCTTTGTAGAATTCCAGTGCATAATCTCATAATAACACTACATGTCTGAAGTATTCATTTGTGTATCACCCTCTCTACAGTACAAGAAACTGAGTCTTAGGCTCTGGTATTTCTGCATCTTTTTAAAAAAACAGCTAATGGTGTGGGATTGTAAACTGAATTGATTCATGTTGAGAATCATGCCAAGCAGAGATTAGTAACAACCAAAGGGGTCCAACAATTATACTCCTTTAAATATGGGCACACACTTAAAAGAGGCCTACTGTATTTCACAAAGACATGATGGACAGCTCGCAAAGTAACCTTGGTTATTTTAAAAGGAAGTAACTAACTTCCCCACTCCCTCCCAAGGTTTTTTCATTCTTCCTTTTTCAGTGTGCTATTGACCTTATTTTCATGTGTGCAAGAACAAGGGGTATTGTTTCCTTCTTGGAATGTTAGAAGGGTGGGATGATGGAACAAAGAAAATCACCTAGACTAGACAGACACTCTGTGCAGCGGTTTAATCAGATCCCCTCAATGGGATTGGGGCCCAATTTAGTCTGGAATAAAAGCGATAAACAGGTCGGAAGGTGTGGAGACTGGAAAGTGTGGGGAGAAGTGGCTTTAGCCAAGCAATCAAGAGATGAGAAAAGATAAAGGGATTAAATATCTCACGGTAATCTTCCACTTTGCATTGCCTGCATGGGTTTGTGGTCGTTTGTATTTTTCATTTCTATTGTTGATACTGTTGTTGATATGAGGGAAGGAATGAAAAAGAGGTAGTGCTAATGAAAGACGTATTCCGATTAGAGGAAAACATCACGCCATAACATCATAATACCTACAGTGCCTTCAGAAAGTGTTCACACCCCTTGACTTTTCCCACATTTGGTTGTGTTAGACTGCATTAAAAATGGATTTAATTGAGATGTGTTTGCCACTGGCCTACACACAATACTAAATTATGTCAAAGTGGAATTTTGTTTTTCTTAATTTTTTACAAATTAATGAAATGTCCTGAGTCAATAAGTATTCAACCTCTTTGTTATGGAAAGCCTAAATACGTTCAGGACTAAAAATGTGCTTACCAAGTCACATAATAAGTTGCATGGACTCACTCTATGTGCAGTAGTCATTTTTAATGACTACCTCATCTCTGTACCCTACAAATACAATTATATGTAAGGTCCCTCAGTCGAGCAGTAAATTTCAAACACAGATTCAACCACAAAGACCAGGGTGGGGTAAATGGGTAAAGAAAAAAGAAGCACACACTAAATATCCCTTTGAGCATGGTGAAGTTATTACACTTTGGATGGTGTTTCAATACACCCAGTCACTACAAAGATGCAGGCGTCCTTCCTAACTCAGTTGTCAGAGAGGAAGGAAACCGCTCAGGGATTTCACCATGAGGCCAACGCTGACTTTAAAAACAGTTACAGTTTAATGGCTGTGATAGGAGAAAACTGAGGATGGATCAACAACATTGTAATTACTCCACAATACTAACCTAACTGACAGAGGAAAAGAAGGAAGCCTGTAGAGAATTAAAAATATTCCAAAACATGTTTCCTGTTTACAACAAGGCACTAAAGTAATACTGAAAAAAAATATCCTGAAAACAGTGTTATGTTTGGGGCAAATCCAATACAACACATTACTGAGTATCTCTCCATATGTTTGAGCATAGTGGTGGCTATATCATGTTATAGGTATGCTTGTAAACGTTAAGGACTGGGGAGTATTTCAGGATAAAAAATAAATGGAATGGAGGTAAGCACAGGCAAAATCCTAGAGGAAAACCTGGTTCAGTCTGCTTTCCACCAGACACTGGAAGATGAATTCACCTTTCAGCAGGACAATAACCCAAAACACAAGGCTAAAATATACACTGGAGTTGCTTACCAAGAATAAAATAAATGTTCCTGAGTGGCCGAGTTACAGTTTTGACTTAAATCTACTTGAACATCTATGGCAAGACCTGAAAATGGTTGTCTAGCAATGATCAACAACCAATTTGACAGAGCTTGGAGATTTTTTTAAAGAATAATGGGCTAATGTTGGAAAGTTCTTAAAGACTTACCCAGAAAGACTCACAGCTCTAATCACTGCCAAATGTGCTTCTATAAAGTATTGACTCAGGGGTCTGAATACTTATGTAAATTAGCGATTTCTGTATTTAATTTGAAATACATTTACAAAAATGTCTAAAAACATGTTTTCACTTTGTCATTATGGGGTATTGTGTGTACATGGGTGAGATTTTTTTTAAATGGTATCCATTTTGAATTCAGGCTGTACAACAGCAAAATGTGGAATAAGTAAATGGTTATGAATACTTTCTGAAAGCACTGTATATCACCCTATTCCTCTACTGACTCCCATTTAGTCTGGGGATACTGTACTGAACACCTATTCACTCAACAAAGGTTCCCTTTCATAAATGAGCAACGGGTCAATGAACCAGCATCATATTTTGAGGTGTGCAACAAGGCATCTTTAATATCCTGTTTCTGTTTCACTCCTAATGACCTCAAAGCATTGAGAAGGCTAGAAGATGTAACCTCAGGTCTACTGTGGTAGACGTATTCACCAGGGAGCCAGGGGCCTTTCACGCTTGATGAATATGTGGAGCATATATACATGTACTATGTGTGGCAGATTAAACAGTACCCCATTGCTATTTTTACTGATTAGCACCCATTAATAAGACTATTAATTCCAGCCCCTAAAAAGAAAAGCCCTTTCTTTGAGCAAGCCACACAACTCCAGTCCACAGGAGGAGAAGGAGGTAATTTCTACAACAGACTGATATATACCAGGTAATTCGTAATAATCTTTTACAGTTTTTGTTCCATGTTTTAATTGATAAGTGTGTTAAGTTATTGATGTGCTTCCGACGCTCTTCCTCGAGCTCAGTTTCTCAGACACAATTTTATGCCTGAAATTGGGGACACAATGAGGCAGAGCGAGTGGGTTTAATTTTATTCTTATGTTTGGCATTCATTATGCATGAGTTTGTGTTTTGCATGGCTGTAACTTCATGGTGAGTGGGTAAATTGGAATGGAGTGCCATTCGCTCTTTCTTTCTTTCTCTCGCTCTGTATTTTTCTCCCTCCCCTCCCCCCTCTGTCTCTCTCGACGAGGGTAATCTGTTACCAACCCTGAGAGGGACAAACAAAAATGATTCATTATCCTCTCAAATAGCTTTTATCTCCTAGGCAGAACCATTTGATTATTTTCTATCAATGAGCTTTGCTATCAGCACGGCATCTTTGTGGATGCAAAAGAAGTCTTATTGTCCCATTAAAAATCCACTGTGTTCGAAAGCAATTAGTCAAGTTAAACGACTCCCTCTCTCAGGCAGAAACCAATGGGAGGCAAGAGCTTTTCAATGTCTAGAAATAGGAAAATAATGACATTCATATGCAGGATTAATTAGGTATTTTTATAGAGATAATCCACAATCAGTAGGAGTTTGGTTTATTTATTAATCATGCTTCAATTAAGACTGCGGCCTGCGGCTACTGACAAAGGGCTTGTGCATCCTGCCTCTGTCCATGACTGTGTCTGATAAGTCACTAACAGCCAGCTCAACCTTTTTTCCCCCAAGCTTTCGGGGACATTCACAGGAATATCAGCTCTCATGATGTTTCTGTTTGTGTTTTCTCTCTATTGTGGTGTCTCGTGTGGCATATAATAAACAAAAACGTTATCCCTTTGCCTTGAGTCAAATGTAGAAAGGGTTCAACTGTGGCTTTGGTTTGGGCTGGGCAAAGCACTACAGCTTCTAAATCCATACATCTAAAATTCCACTTAAGAGGCACACATTTCCTCTCCAATTACCAGGGTCCAAAACGTTTTATTTTTCCTGGAAATATTGGTTAGAAAATGTAGGCTACAATGCTAAAGTGGATCAAAATCCGACACAAATCATTTCCCCGTTATCAGTCTTTGGATGTCCACTCTAATAACAGGCTTAAAAGTATTTTCTACGGATACCGTGGATGATCCCAACCTTCTATAAACAACAAGGGAATCCATCCTGGTCAAATTACTCCCCTGAACACGCCAGATAGGCCAGCTGCTGTTGTGTAGCTATAGGATCAAAGAGCTCTCCAAACCTAACGTTTCCATTTCATTTATAAAAAGCTTATAGCAAAGTGAATCGGACTTGACTGAAGTGTTTCATTTGAAATCAAAGAAAATACTTTGTACTTTCAAACGCTGCCATTTTCAGCCTCAGTTTAGCCTATATATTGTTGTGGTTCAGAGGCTACCCTGTGTTTGGCTACAGTAAGTTACAGGATAATAATATGTAGAGGTAGAAGAGCAGTGCAATGAAGCTTGTAGATATTGAGATGAAAATAATGTTTATCACTGCTGTGAGCGGGGACCAGGGATTTGTGTGTCAGTATGTGTGAGGAAGATTGAGGGTAACCCCCCTCTCACTCTTCCCTTCCAGATGGAGTCCTCTTTACTCTGTGTTTTGGATGACTAGGCCACTAAATTGGGTTTTAAAATTTGATTTGATTTGATTTTAAAGCTGCAGAAAACATACTGTAGTGATCCTTTCGATATTGATTCAATCTTCTTTAATAGTCTGATAATCCCATTGCTTGTCATATCATCCTTGCATGAGTGACCATCATTTCAATTTTACAAGCCTTTTCAGAGCAGATGGAGTCAAACAAAATAACATTGTCAATAACCTGTTAAGGAACTCTATAATAACTTGTACTATTGAATATTTAAATTGGATATGAACAAGATTGGAGAGGTGATAATCTGATTTTGAAATGTCTGATTAATTAACTGCCAAGCCACTTCATTTTGCCAGGTAATAATAAAAATAGGTACATGCAGATTGTAATGTAGAGGTAACTTTTGACCAGCAGTGGAGGAATGTTGTTGTTGTGCTAGGTCAATCCCACTTCCTCCTATTGAAACAGTAGCTACATCCCCCCTTAGAACCTTTAACCTTGATCTTCTTTGTTGAGAAAATGGAAATCCCTTGGATGGCACACAGCTGGCCAGCTGAGAATTTATGTTCCCGCAGATACAGAGGCAATTATGCCAGTGACAGAGAGATTGTGACACAGTATGTGTCAGTCTGTGTTTGTCTATGATGGATACATTTTGGCTTACGTGTTTTTGTCTGCATTTGTCTGTGACTGAGTCTGTGTGAGGGTGCATGTGTGCGTGCCTGAGTGTACGCATCAGTGTGCAATTAGACAGCAAACAAGCAAAATGCATATACTTTAAAGCAAACCACTTCCCACAACAGACAAACATAGCCTACGCTGATAAGCTAAGAATTATGTTGATTCTTTGTTCCTTTTCCCAATCCGAAATTAAAAGGCCGGCTTTGTGGGCTGCCCAGCACATTGGCCAGAGAGGTTATGTTGCAGAAATCAAGAGAGCAAGAGTGCAAATCTGCTCCCTGATTAAACGTAGAGAGCAGATAAACCGCTCCCCATTGTGGCCACTTTGAGAAGGTTCAAACACAGAACATGAGCTCCCGATTAGTTTGGGAGGAAGCCGAGGCTTGACACTACGGAAAGGACTGTGAGGGCTGGAACTGCTTGATTAGGACTGAGCAGATGAGATTACCAGGACTACTGATTTTCAAAGTGTAATAAGACAACAAAAAGTATTTGTAGTGTAGCTGATGTGAGGACAGGGACGTGAGTCAGGGCATACATTATACAGTACGGACCTACAGTATGCATCATGGGAGTTTGGATGTCATGAGTTAAAGGCAGACTACCCCAAATATTCTATACTGACTATTCAAATCAAATCAAACTTTATTTGCCACATGCGCGGAATAGAACAAGTGTAGACTTGAACGTGAAATGCTTACTTACAAGCCCTTAACCAACAGCGCAGTTCAAGAAGAAGAAAATATTTACCAAGTAGGCTAAAATAAAAAGCAATAATAAAAAGTAACACAATAAAAATAACGAGGCTATATACAGGTGGCACCGGTACCGAGTCAGTGTGCAGGGCTACAGGCTAGTTGAGGTAATCTGTACATGTAGGTGGGAGCGAAGTGACTACGCATAGGGGGGGTCAATGTAAATTGTCCGGTGGTGATTTTTATGAATTGTTCAACAGTCTAATGGCTTAGGTGGTAGAAGCTGTTGAGGAGCCTTTTGGTCCTAGACTTGGCGCTCCGGTATTGCTTGCCGTGCGGTAGCAGAGAAAACAGTCTATAACTTGGGTGACAAGTCTCTGACAATTTTATGGGCTTTCTTCTGACACCGCCGATTATATAGGTCCTGGATGGCAGGTCCTGGATGCACTACCCTCTGTAGTGCTTTACGGTCAGATGCCGAACAGTTGCCATACTAGGCGGTTATGCAACCGGTCAGGATGCTCTCGATGTTGCAGCTGTAGAACCTTTTGAGGATCTCAGGACCCATGCCAAGTCTTTTTAGTTTCCTGAGCGGGAATAGGCTTTGTAGTGCCCTCTTCATGACTGTCTTGGTGTGTTTGGACCATTCTAGTTCGTTGTTGATGTGGACACCAAGGAATTTGAAGCTCTCAACCTGCTCCACTACAGCCCCGTCGATGAGAATGGAGACGTGATCGGTGCTCCTTTTCCTGTAGTCCACAATCATCTCCTTAGTCTTGGTTACGTTGAGGGATAGGTTGTTATTCTGGCACCACCCGGATAGGTCTCTGACCTCCTCCCTATAGGCCATCTAGCCGTTGTCGGTGATCAGGCCTACCACTATTTTGTCGTCAGCAAACTTAATTATGGTGTTGGAGTCGTGCCTGGCCATGCAGTCGTGGGTGAACAGGGAGTACAGGAGGGGACTGAGCACGCACCCCTGGGGAGCTCCAGTGTTGAGGATCAGCGTGGCAGATGTGTTGCTACCTACCCTCACCACCTGGGGGCGGCCCGTCAGGAAGTCCAGGATCCAGTTGCAGATGTTTATGTTTAGTCCCAGGTTCCTTAGCTTAGTGATGATCTTTGAGGGTACTATGGTGTTGAACGCTGAGATGTAGTCAATGAATAGAATTCTCACATAGGTGTTCCTTTTGTCCAGGTGGGAAAGGGCAGTGTGGAGTGCAATAGAGATTGCATCATCTGTGGATCTGTTTGGGCGGTATGCAAATTGGAGTGGGTCTAGGGTTTCTGGGATAATGGTGTTGATGTGAGCCATTACCAGCCTTTCAAAGCACTTCATGGCTACGGATGTGAGTGCCACAGGTCTGTAGTCATTTAGGCAGGTTGCCTTTGTGTTCTTAGGCACAGGGACTATGGTGGTCTGCTTGACGCATGTTGGTATTACAGACTCAATCAGGGACATGTTGAAAATGTCAGTGAAGACACCTGCCAGTAGGTCAGCACATGCCCGGAGCACACGTCCTGGTAATCCATCTGGCCCCGCAGCCTTGTGAATGTTGACCTGTTTAAAGGTCTTACTCACGTCGGCTAAGGAGAGCGTGATCACACAGTCGTCCGGAACAGCTGATGCTCTCTTGCATGCCTCAGTGTTGCTTGCCTCGAAGCGAGCTGTCACGCCCTGACCATAGAGAGCTGTTTATTCTCTATGTTGGTTGGGGCGTGACAGTGACTAGGGTGGTTTATCTAGGTGATTTATGATCTATGTTGGCCTGGTATGGTTCCCAATCAGAGGCAGCTGTTTATCGTTGTCTCTGATTGGGGATCATATTTAGGCAGCCATTTCCACATTGTGCTTTGTAGGATCTTGTCTAGGTATAGTTGCCTGCGAGCACTACTTTGAGCTTCACGTTTCGTTTTTTCGCTTTATTGTTTTTGTTCTTTGGGTTTCTCTTCCAAATAAAAGGATGGAAACATACCACGCTGCATCTTGGTCCACTCCTTATAACTATCAAGACAGAAGATCCCACCACAAACAGACCAAGCAGTGTGGCCAGGAGGAGCAGATATCCTGGAAATGGGAGGATATCTTGGACGGTAAGGGATCCTGGAAGTGGGAGGAGATCCTGGCAGGTAAGCATCGCCTTCCATGGGAGCAGACGGAGGCAGTGAGAGAACAACAACGACGACACCGGGGTTCGCGGCCACGACGGAAGCCCGAGAGGCAGACTAAAAAACAGGGTGGTTGGCGGAACCAGGTTTTGAACCAGAGCCAACTCCTCGGACTCACCGTGGGGAGCGTGTGACCGGTCAGGCACCATGTTTTGCGGTGATACGCACTGTGTTTCCAGTGTGCATTCACAGCCCGGTGCGTTCTGTGCCAACTCCTCTCACTTGTCGTGGTAAAGTGGGTATCTGTCCAGGACGGGTTGTGCCGGATCAGCGCGCCTGGTCTCCAGTGCGCCTGTTCTCCAGTGTGCCTCCTCGGTCCAGGATATCCTGTGCCGGCTCTACGCGCTGTATCCCCAGTGCGCCTTCACAGCCCAGTGCGTCCTGTGCCAGCTTCCCGCACTTGCCGTGTGAAGGTGGTCATTTGTCCAGGACGCGTTGTGCCAGCTCTACGCTACAGAACTCCAGTGCGCCTCCACAGTCCAGTACGTGCCTCCTCCCCGCACTCGCCCTGAGGTGCGTGTCACCAGCCCAGTGCCACCTGTACTGGTCCCACGCATCAGGCCTCCAGTGTGCCTCCACAGTCCAGTACGCCCTGTGCCTCCTCCCCGCACTCGCCCTGAGGTGCGTGTCTCCAGCCCAGTGCCACCTGTACTGGTCCCACGCATCAGGCCTCCAGTGTGCCTCCACAGTCCAGTACGCCCTGTGCCTCCTCCCCGCACTCGCCCTGAGGTGCGTGTCACCAGCCCGGTGCCACCTGTACCGGCCCCACGCATCAGGCCTCCAATGCGCCTCCACAGTCCAGATCTTCCAGCGACAGTTCCCAGTCCAGAGCTTCCGGCGACAGTTCCCAGTCCAGAGCTTCCGGCGACAGTTCCCAGTCCAGAGTTTCCGGCGACAGTTCCCAGTGCAGAGCTTCCGCCGACAGTTCCCAGTCCAGAGTTTCCGGCGACAGTTCCCAGTGCAGAGCTTCCGCCGACAGTTCACAGTCCAAAGCTTCCGGCGACGTTTCACAGTCCGGGAACCTTCTGAGACGGTCCCCAGACCGGAACCTCCTGAGACGGTCCCCAGAGCAGAACCTCCAGTAATGGTTTGCAGTCCAGAGTCTCCTGCGACGGTCTGCAGTCCGGAGTCTCCAGCGACGGTCTGCGGTCCAGAGCTTCCAGCGACGGACTACTTTCCAGAGTCTTCAGCGACGGTCTGCGGTCCAGAGTCTCCAGCGACGGTCTGTGGTCCAGAGCTTCCAGCGATAGTCTGCGTTCCAGTGTCTTCAGCGACGATCTGCGGTCCAGAGTCTCCAGCGACGCTCTGTGGTCCAGAGCTTCCAGCGACGGTCTACGGTCCAGAGTCTCCAGCGACAGTCTACGGTCCAGAGCTTCCTGCGACGCTTGGCAGTCCAGAGCCTCCAGCGGGGGTTCCCAGTCCAGAGCCTCCTGTGAGGGTTCCCAGTCCGGTTCGTCCAGGAACGATCCACGGTCCGGAGCCTCCGGCGATGATCCACGGTCCTGAGCCTCCGGCGACGATTCATGGTCTGGAGTCCCCGGCGACGATCCCCGCACCAGAGCCGCCATGGAGGATGACGTATCTGCGAGCAGAGTGGGTACTTTGCCCCGCACCGGAGCCTCCCCTTACGGTAGATGCCCACCCGGACCCTCCCCTATTGAGTCAGGTTTGGGGGGGTGGTATTGTCACGTCCTGACCATAGAGAGCTGTTTATTCTCTATGTTGGTTGGGGCATGACAGTGACTAGGGTGTTTTATCTTTATCGGTGATTTATGATCTATGTTGGCCTGGTATGGTTCCCAATCAGAGGCAGTTGTTTATCGTTGTCTCTGATTGGGGATCATATTTAGGCAGCCATTTCCACATTGTGCTTTGTGGGATCTTGTCTAGGTATAGTTGCCCGCGAGCACTACTTTGAGCTTCACGTTTCGTTTTCTCGCTTTATGGTTTTTGTTCTTTGAGTTTCTCTTCCAAATAAAATGATGGAAGCATACCATGCTGCATCTTGGTCCACTCCTTATAACGATCGTGACACCAGCATAGAAGTGATTTAGGTAGGTTCGTGTCACTGGGCAGCTTTCGGTCATAGGAGACGGTAGCAGTGACTTTATGTACACAATAAGGTAAAAAAAATAATAAGTTACATAAAACGCAAAAAAATACAAAATTGCACAATTGGTTGGGAGAATGTAAAACATCAGCCGTGTTCTTCAGTGCCATCTTTAAAAAAAAATAATAAAATGAATTACCTTCTTTACAAAGTCTTCATCAAGGGTAGATACAAAGTCCTAAAGGCACATTCCGTATAATGTATGATTTCTGCATCTGATTTCTGATTTAAATGAGCTATGTTGGGAGTAAAATATCAATTGACACATGACAATTATAATATCTGTTGGTTTTATTGGTCCTTTAAATTAAAAATTACAGTATTGTTGACAAATGAAGAGCTTTCTCTTGTAGTTACCCATAATGCATTGGCTGTGCAGTTTGTTTTTGAGAGAAGGTATGAAGGGCAAAGTGCAACACCATGATGAAACGCTATGGCAATTTTAACTCTCTCAAGTCTAAAAACCTGAAGGGAATATATTCTGGGAATTAATGGTTTCAATATGTGAGTCTAAGGAAAGCAACATGAAAGCGTTGCCTAAGTCTATTTTCTCAAACAACTAAGCGGCTTTCTCTTTCATTTTTTCAGAGCATCGCTTCAGGTTTCTTCAACTCCACACATCTCACTATCATAAAAAACAAGCCAATGTCATATGTGTTTGGATTGTTGTTGGAGTTAACAGTGGAGTGCAAGCTTGTTTTTCGTTTTAGAGAAACTGTACCAAAATATAGTGAATTTGTGGATTATATCCCGGTCAAAGCAGTCAAATAAAATGTTTTATTACAGCACTACATCGTTAAAGTGGTTACCCATTGAACTGTCAAGGTAACATGACCTAGATGTCCTTTTTATTTTACACAGTTAGACATTTGATGTAATTACTTTCTGTGTTTAAAAACATGGCACTGTACATTGTATTCCTTACTGAATGTATCCAATTCCCTATTTCCACTCGATTGTATCTTTTACTTCACTTTATTTAGAGTGAGCATCCAGCCACCACAGTCTAGCTGAGCTGAATTAACACTGACTGTATTGGAAGCATAACATTTTCCAACTTGAATACTTAACCAGTGAAGAGGAACGCTTCCAACATGTTGCATAATTTACCATGATCTCCCCCCAACACCAGATCTAGAGTGCATTGTAGGCACCAATCGTAAGCCCTGGAAAGTGAGAGGGGCACAACCCTCTGCATCAGGTTGGTGTCATTGAAATAACCTCTCGCTGGCTGGATTGACGAGCCGAGAAGCTTGAAAAGTGACGAAAGTGGGGGGCAATCACAGTCAGGTAGAATCATGGGGAGAGAAAAGAAAACAACCCTCTACAAAAAGCAGCACAAAATAATTCAGTGGGGTGTCAGTTCACTGCTTAAAATGTTGAAGAATGCATAGTGTTAGAGATGGGAGGGGGATATGTTTTGATTTGGGATGGGGGGGGGGTTATAAAGTTGGTTCCTTCCCATTTCTCAGTCACACAGCACACCTCAGGCACATTCGCATTGAGATCAGTCAGATGAGTTCTTGTAAACTGTACGTCACCACCATTCTCTAAGGGGCTATACAGCGTACTGCTTGCCCAAAGCAAATGAACTATGGCAAGAACCCTGCTATTTTTAAAGAGCACACTTCACAAGGCATTGACTCCCCTTCGCTGGCTGTGATGAACATCAAGGATCACCCACCAAGGACTGTACAGGGTTAAACACTGTCTCAATGGTCAAGACATCAGTGTGACACAACCACTATCTGACCACTTGAAACAGAAATGACTGCCAAAATGGAAAATGAGAAGAGCTTCCAGTAATATCATTAGGTCAAAGCACTGCTGCATTCCACTGAGCGTCCTCTGAGTCTTACAGAGGGACTTCATTACATTTCCCAGACACATGAAGAGTATCTGAGTCTCTGCATAGGCTACATGGAAAATCAAGCTCCCTTTCCAAGAATCACCCCCTGGTCTACATATCTCAGTCACACAGCACACCTCTCACTCTGTCACATGCAAGAGGCCAGTTCAGATCAATGTAAAGTAACACATAACATAGTTATAATATGTATGATTAAATATCTACTGCTCTGAGAAGTATGTATATATATAATTATGTCTATGGTCTGCATAGCATTTAGGGGGATTTCATTTATTCATTTTGAACTTTTTATTCTAGAGGCTGTGCCTTAAGCATGGTCCCCCCCTGGGAACCCTGTAGATTCCCATGACTATATCTGATATCTAAACAGCTAAATAGCTATATGCATAATATCATATCTCTCTCTTTAAGTGTGCAACTATATACAGAATATACCTACAGAAGAAGCAGATCCCCTCCCTCCTACAATTTACAGCTAGAACCATGACCCCTGCTGTGACAAAGGATGGTGTAATTTTCTTGTAATACAGACCCCTATAATTATAATAATGGCTGCTTTCTTTTGAGAGTCCATTACCAGAAGGAAATACCTACAAGTAGCCATCAAAGAATGATTTGAAATGTAAAGTGAGGTCAAAGCAGGTGAATAACGACAGAAGAATAGAACAGTAAGAGACATGGAGAGAGACAGGAGGTCGATTTGCTGCTCCCACTGCAGGGACGGCTACTTCATTCTAGAGCTACTTGTCTGTCTGCTGTCTGATCCACGAAAACGTTGAGAAGAGTTACGGTTGCCAAGCAGGAAAACAAACAAACAAAAGTCAAATTGTCTCTCTCTCTCGCTCCCCTAAGGTATCATCCTTGGTCTTCTGTCAAATAGGCTTGCCGTCTCTTTAAGACTAATCTCACTAAACTGACTGCCTCCCTTCAGCTCTACAGGGTACAGCTCCAGTCCAATTCCCCAAATTACAGATGATGCTCAAGGGACAAGCGAGAGAGTACTGGAGAAAGCCCACTCATCTCACTTACCGACTTAGACAAGATCTCAGAGGCAGATACGCCGCCGTAGCCCTGAAAAATGCAATACCACTATGTGGGAAATCTCATGGGATTAACGTCTATAACCTGTTTATCATAAACTTTGTCCCATAGGTATGAATAATGAATCTCTTTGCTTTCTCTCCTTCTTTTTGTGTTTTCATCAAGAAGGCGAGAGCAGAAATGTAATGTTTCTCACACCGCTCTGCCCCTCCACGCACCACATTCTGCCTGCCTCTTAATATGTGGCTGGTGCTCTCACCGCCTCCTCCAGTCACTTCAGCAGCGACGTGCGGCGCTGTGATACACGCATCGCATGCCTCCCTCTCCCCCCTCAGCCCAGGCTCTGCTCTTCAGGCTGCAATTAGGAGAGGAGAGGGACTATAACAGGAAACGTGACCAGGGGAACTGGGCTGATCTCTGTTGCCACTGTGCTGGCCTGGAAGTTCTTAGTGCTCCCCTCTGAGAAGAGAATCTGACAGGTCCACAGCCAACAGCTAACATTACTAATGCTCTTTCACCCAGGATCTACCTGTGACTTATACCTGCCTCATACGCATTGGACGAGCTAAAAAGCAGGAGTTCAGAAAATAATTAATCTCTGGTAAGTCATTCCAGTCATTTATACTGTATGAATTGTTTTGTTTCTATTGTAATTTTTGTTAGACATAACATTGTATAATTTGTGTGGACACGTATAAAATGTATGATTTAAATACCACATTGATACAGTATGTTGTATCTTGTTGTGTCTCAAACGCATATAATCTATCACCACAATGGACAACAGCGACTGATTTGATAACGTTAGCCCCGAGTGCAAGGCTGAACCCTCGAGACAATTTGATACCAGATTGACTATGTTGATGTGTGCTACACTAATACTCTGTAGCCATGAGGGAGAAATAAATCAAAAGAAATCCTGAAACCATCTGTGCATCTTGAGTTACACAGTAGTGTACAACGTATTGAGTCTTGTATTCTATGACGTAAGTGTAAGGTAACTCAACCTCAAATATCGTTTTCCTTTCAAAAGTAGGCAAACATAGCATTGTATTAATTTACCTATACCAGATTTATGACCGTGTTAATAACATTGAATTGTTTCGATAGATCAAGATGCAGGTGCTCCAGAACTAATTGTCGAGACTTGAAATGATGACAATGAAGCCGAACATACAGCCGAACACTAGGACAGCAGTTCAACTAGTCAAATAACATCTAATGACACTGAACTAATCCTTATAGCAAATATAATGTCAAATAACTGTGGTGAAAGAGCTCGGAGAAGAGGTGTGATAGATAGACACTGTCTGTCAGACTCAGAGAATAAGTGCTGCCAGAGAGAGCCAGTGAGTCCAGTGTGATATTGGGTGGGTGAAGCAGGGCTGAGGAGACGGCTCATCAGTGACAGACGGAGTTTCCTAGAGGAGTGAGTAGGCAGACAGATTATTGGAAGCTGCTATGTGATTAAAGCTGTTTTAATCTACAGTGGGCAAACACACATACCCACACACACATATTGTACGTCACTTAATTCTACAGTATCATCACAGTATTGAGGCTTGCTTGATAGTTGATCTTGGATAGACAGAACTCAACATAATGTGTATGCGGAGTGCTTGCCTTGATAGTACCAAATATTGCTTATTTTTCGACTAATGTTACAGTACAGTATATGATTAGAGATTGCAGGTGCATCAAGTCAGGTTGTATGACTATATCCATAAACTGATCAATTGATGTGGATACTCCATATAGCTTTGTGTGCTACTTGGGGTTGGAACACAGCACCAATTGTCTCAGGCATACCAGCCTGTGAACTGTGAGTCATAGCCTACTAAGATGAATTCAAGCTGAATAATGTACAGCGTATTTCAAAATACAGTACGTATTCCTCTTTTTTCTACATGATTAGCTGCATTATTGAAAACTTCAGAAAAATGTCTACATGGTCATCAAATCTGACATTTGTATAGACAGCATTTAAAATGGCACAGACAGAGAAATTGACTTTCAGTTATCATTGAATGGCATTCAAATGAAAGGTCAATAGACTCGCTTTGAGGAGAACAAGAAACTGATAGTCTGGATATAAGCTTGCCTGTCATTTAAGAGTTAAAATGGGATTGATCCATTTGAACTAGGTATAGCTGAGGCCCTGAATGAAATACTTTACCATTGTCCGATAGCATCCTACCTAAACCAACTCATTTAACACATTGTTTAAAATCCCATTGTTGTCTCCTTAACTCTCGCTACTGCTCAAGAAAATTGTCAGAGAAAGAGAGAGCCAGAGCGACTGAGAGAGAGGGGGAGAAAGAGAGAGGGGGAAGAAGACGGGGGCAGAAATTGAATTGCAGGAAGGGTGTGAGGCCACAGTAGCATTAGCTTAATGATGACCCTTCATTAGAAATGGGAATGTTATTTCCCAAAGGCATTGTGTTTACACTTCCTCTCCTTGATAAAAGGCCAGACATCATGACCTCACTGGGAGGACTCACTGTAAGTACCCAGTAACAGAACAAGGAGATATTTTTAAAAATGCAATTTTGGACATAATGGGCCATCCATGATTACTAAGACAGCTGCAAACAGTGACGATTGAGGATGTCTATCTCTAAAGTGCCTGGAGTTGAAAAAAGTTATCTCTCCTTTAGGGGATAAACTTCAGGGCGTGGCAGGAAGGACATTGAATGACGCACAGTTAACACATACAATTAGGAGTAACAAGACAACCATATATAGGAAAGTTTGTTTGACTCTTTACATTACAGCACAGAGTCAATGTTTTCAAATATTTTATTTTATTTATTTATATATATTTTTACCCCTTTTTCGTGGTATCCAATTGGTAGATACAGTCTTGTCTCATTGCTGCAACTCCCGTACGGACTCGGGACAGGCGAAGGTCGAGAGCCGTGCGTCCTCCGAAACACAATCCAACCAAGCCGCACTGCTTCTTGACACAATGCCCGCTTAACTCGGAAGCCAGCCGCACCAATGTCACCTGGCACGTTGTCTGCGTACACTGCGCTCGGCCAGCCACAGGAGTCGCTAGTGCGCGATGGGACAAGGACATCCCTGCCGGCCAAACCCTCCCCTAACCCAGATGACGCTAGGGCAATTTCTCACCGCCCCATGGGTCTCCTGGTCACGGCCAGCTGCGACAGAGCTTGGACTCGAACCCAGAATCTCTAGTGGCACAGCTAACACTGAGATGCAGTGCCTTAGACCACTGCGCCACTTGGGTGGCCCAACAAATTATTTTACCTGTTCTGATATATAGCTGAACACAAGATTCAATAAGATATGGAACAACAAAACGTGATAAGATATTTACCTATCAAGGTCATTACCTCAAAGGCCAAGATAAGCCTATTGTCAGTGTGGAGAATATAAGAGACTTTCTTATCTGTGCTATATGGGGTTGTAATGAAAGTAATTTGATTGTAGTAGTTTTTGGACTTTAGAATATGATATTAAGCTATTTGGGAACATTTATGAACCATAATCCCCCTCATCTTAATATCCACTGCTTAAGGGCTGGCAACAATAAGAGTGGAATAATCCAGATAAAGGATATTATCTGGGATGGACTGCTTTAATGCTTAGCTATCCTCTTGGCCACAAAGAAAGTGTCCATTAAAGAAAGTGTCCATTCAACTTTTCTAGCGGAAAACTCCCAAAAGTGCCAACCCTGCCCACTGGGCATGCCAGTCAAGCTTAATTAAACGCACCTGAAGTAATAGCTAAGCAATTGAAAGAAGACAAATATTTTTTTAGCTAGTAGTGTTGCCTGAGGTGTGAGTGGTCTCAATGGCCCAAATTAAATTCTCTGCTTCTCCCAACCTTCAGATGATGAGACAGTCTGCATGGAGGCAGATGACGGCACCAGAGCTGTGGATGGGTCTCTTTGCCTTGGCCCTGACCCTCAGTCTAACCATGGCTGAACATATGGATCAGAGGCCAGCACTCCAAACCAGCCCAGTTCTCCACAGGCACAAGAGAGAGTGGTTGTGGAACAACCTTTACGTGGAGGAGGAAAGGCCAACCTACTTCCAATACTATCTTGGAAAGGTATGTCATTGTTTTACCTTGGAGGCTCAGGTAGAAATCCAGAGAGTTGAATGAAGATATACAGTAATGATATATCTGATAGATCAGAATGTCTTATCTTAACATTGTCATCTGTTTTTCTATTTGTAGTTAAAGTCAACAAAGTCTGGTGACAGGACACACTATGTCATTGAGGGAGAAGGTGCCAACACAATCTTCAAAGTGGATGAAAAAGGAGACATCTTTGTCACTGAACGATTGGATCGAGAGGTGAAAAGCAAATACCATCTAAGTGCAAAGCTGGTTGATACCAGCAACAAATTGGTGGAGAAAGTGGAAGACTTTGTGATCCTGGTTACTGACATCAATGACAATGATCCAGTGTTTACTAAATCATTCAACGCTTCTATCAAAGAGAGATCCAAAAGAGGTACAGGAGGTCAAATCCTAAACACAGGGATGGTTATGCTGTATATTAAAGAATGCTTTTGCTAAATCACTTCTCTTTATTTCTTCCCTGTGTAGGAACTAAAGTGATAGAAGTCACAGCCACTGATGCAGATGATCCAACGACTGCAAATGGAGAACTTGATTACAAATTATTAGAGGGGGGAGATTTCTTCAATATAGACAGCACAACAGGTAGGAGATGTTCATTCATTTGAACTCATACGTCATAAAGTCCATTGTATCTTCATCTCTTTTCAATATTCTTTCCTAATAACCCCATATTCATTTACTGTTGTATTCATGCCTCTGAAGATACATGAGTCATGAATCAAAGACTAAATGAATGTTCTTCATTTCAGGGATTATCACCACCAAATATGAGAACCTGGACCGTGAGACCCAGAGTAGCTATGTGGTTGTGGTTCAAGCCCAGGATCTGAGAGGAATTAAACAAGGGGGCACCGCCACCACCTCTGTCAGCATCGCAGTCAGCGACATCAATGATAACATAGCCACATTTACCAAAAGTAAGGGCAAAAAAGAACATCCCTGACAGCTATACAGTTAAAGCACATTGTCAGTTATTGGTCTTATAGGAGATAAACCTAAATATGAATGATTGTTACTGAATTCCTTGTAGCAAATTTGGGATTATTCCATAATGTTGTCCCTCAGAAGCTTCTCTTACTAACACGTAGTGTCTTTTTCCCTAGGTTCCTATGTATTTAGAGTGAAAGAGGACATGAAGCGGGGACAGAGAATAGACACCATGGTCCTGGAGGACAGAGATGAGATCCAGAATAAAGACCCCATCTTCACCATAGCACCTTCATCTGACATTTTTGAAATGGAGCGCAGTCAGATCAAAGACGGCAACCTCATGCTGAAAAAGGTATTTCACTCATCCTAAACTGTTACTTTTTTTTATCACAAAAAAAATGATCCACATTTTTGTCTCTATAGTGCAACCAGGTTTAATGCTTTCCTAATCTGTCCTAAACTCTACTGTAGATATGAGCATTACCGAATGACACATAACACTAAACTATACAGTTGCAGAGACTAAAGAAATAAGACCATGCACTCTTTGAAGCACATGTGAAAATGAATGTCCTTGAAAGACTCCTTGAAGACCATTATTAAGTAATGAAAATTAAACTACTTAAAGTATTCTGCGGAAAAAAAGTATCAGTACAGCCTGTACATTATAGATAACGATGTAGGGAATATGTATGAGAGTGACACATTTGCTGAAGATTATACATATAGTACATGTACTGAGTCTTTTCCTTAAAGTTCCTTAACTACTTTTCAGGGACTGGATTATGAAACCAAGAGCAGCTACACATTCTTTGTGCATGTGAGGGAGAACCACTTGCAGTCCCCTGCGGATAATAAGGACAATCCTTTGATCAAGGCCCAGGTGACCATCCAGGTGCTAGATGTTGATGAGCAGCCAGAATTCAGCAAGAGCATCTACAACTTTAATGTCATAGAGGAAATGATGGTCAATAATATTGGAGTTGTTTCAGCCAGAGATCCTGATCAAGCCAACAAGGCCATACGGTACTCCAACACATTCACATGCTACTGATGCTAGAATTAACAGCACTTCTTTTCTGAGAGGTGATTTCGACAATGTTTCAATGTGCCCTCTACAGGTATTCCATTGAGGACAAGGACAGTCCCATTGGTATCAACCCCATAACTGGACAACTTTTCACAGTGAGGAAGCTGGATCGGGAGTTAGTAGCCAATCACATGTTCCAGGTTAAAGCTAAGGAGGAACCAAATGGTATGACATCATCTTTAATCTTATTAACAGCAAATACACATTTATTGCGTGAAATGTAATTCATGTCCAAAACATTTTTTATCTTAATAACTGGTATGGTTTAGGTATTTACCAATAATAAAATAACGTTTCCCGTCTCCTCTTCAGGACTGGAATCTTTTGTGAACGTCAACATACTGGTCATTGATATCAATGACAACAAACCAGAGCTGTCCATTGAAGAGATATTCGTTTGTGAAAATGATATGGCTGGAACGGTAGGATTTTTTCCAGAGTTAGACGTCATCTAAGCCATCAATCATTAAACTTTTATGAAACTTGCATTAAGTATTTATTTAAATGTATTCCCCTCACACAGGTGATTGGGACCATAAGTGCCACAGACAAAGATGATCATTTGCCTGCATTCAGCTTCACGTTGGTGAAGCCGAACGGCAACTTTTCAGTCATCGATAACAACGGTGAGAGAACTGATCATTTCTATGCATGAACATGTGACAAGTGGCAACTTTATTATGTCACCTTAAGCTGTGCAGGCAGACACATTCTACTAATGTTAAGCTGTTGGTTGGTGTGAGGGGCGGTGAGGTGGGTATAACAGGGACAATTTGGAGGTGAATGGCTGGTTCAGATATGTGCTCAGGATAGCACTGTGCTCCCCAGTGGTCGAGGAATCAGCCTGGGCAGCGCTCCGTTCTAAAACTATCTGACGTCTGAACGTTCTCCATCTAGTCGGGTGGAAACGAGAACAGCAACAAACCGCTGAGAGCCCCTGAAATATTCATGATGTACAAGCTCTTTAAAACCAGCAGCCCTTCATTACATATTTGGAGAGCAACAGTGAAGGCCTCAGAGGCACTCTGGCTGGGGAACATTTTCAGTGCAGCGCTGGGGTGGCTTGGTCCAGTCTGTGCTGCCTCGTTGGCTGCACTGCATAATGAACTGATGTGACATTTCACCATGTAATGATCAGCCAGGAACACAGAACACTGGGAGTAGGCTGCACATTAGCCCAGTGCAACTAGAGAGAAGGTCATAGCAGCGGAAGACCAGAAGAACAGTGAGAATTTGTTCTTACATTAGTGATGACGTGCATGTCAAGGCCATATCTCTAGCTTTGATGTACTGTATACACTACAGTACATCCTTCATAGGTTATATACTGTAACTCTACTAAAATGAGGCCAACCAAATTGAACATATAAAATGAGCATGCTCAGTTTCTATCAACATATACTGGCACCTAAAGCTCATGGAGATAATCATGTCTAATCCATATGGGACTAACAGTGTGGAAAAGCCTAATGTTTCACTTACACATAAACCCTCAGATTCAACTGCTTATTAGACCTATATCTATCCTGCCCTGCCTTTCTAAAGTCCCTCACTACATATTCATCGCCAGACCCACTGGCTCCAGGTCATCTATAAGTCCTTGCTAGGTAAAGCTCCGCCTTATTTCAGCTCACTGGTCACGATAACAACACCCACCCACCTGTAGCACGCGCTCCAGCAGGTATATCTCACTGGTCATCCCCAAAGCCAACACTTCCTTTGGCTGCCTTTCCTTCCAGTTCTCTGCTGCCAATGACTGGAAAGAATTGCAAAAATCATTGAAGTTGGAGACTTATATATCTCCCTCACTAACTTTAAACATCAGCTATCTGAGCAGCTAACCGATTGCTGCAGCTGTACACAGCCCATCGGTAAATAGCCCATCTGTCACGATCATTTAGAGATGGATTGGACCAAGGTGCAGCATGGTAGGCATACATCTAGCCTCGGTGGTGGCTCCCCAAAGGTGCAGACCCGGCCGCAAAACCTGACTCCATGGGGGAGGGTCCGGGTGGGTATCTAACCTCGGTGGCGGCTCTGGTTCGGGAGTCCGGACCGTAGATCGTCGCAGGGGACTCCGGATCGTAGATCGTCACCTGAGGCTCCGGACCGTAGATCGTCGCCGGAGGCTCCGGACCGCAGACCGTCGCCGGAGGCTCCGGACCACAGACCGTCGCCGGAGGCTCCGGACTGCAGACTGTCGCCGGAGACTTTGGACTGCAGACCGTCGCTGGAGACTCTGGACCTTGGATAGTCTCTGGAGGCTTTGGGCCATGAATCGACACTGGAGACTCCGGGCCATGTGTCGTCACTGGAGGTTTCGGGCCATGGATCGTCACTGGAGGCTCCGGGCCATAGATCTTCACTGGAGGCTCCGGGCCATGGATCATCACTGGAGGCTTCGTGCCATGGATCATCACTGTAGGCTCCGGGTCATAGATCATCACTGGAGGCTTCGTGCCATGGATCATCACTGGAGGCTCCGGGCCATGGATCATCACTGGAGGCTTTGTGCATGGAGCAGGCACAGGACGTACCAAGCTGGAGACACGCACTGGAGGCCGGGTGCATGGAGCTGGCACAGGATATACTGGACGGTGGAGGCGCACTGGAGGTCTGGAACGTAGAGCTGGCACAACCCGTCCTGGCTGGATGCTCACTTTAGCCCGGCAAGTGCGGGGCACTGGCACAGGACACACTGGGCTGTGAAGGCGCACTGGCGACACAGTGCGTAGAGCCGGCACAGGATATCCTGAACCGAGGAGGCGTACTGGAGACCAGGAGCGCTGAGCCGGCACAACCCGTCCTGGCTGTATGCTCACGTTCGCATGGCAAGTGCGGGGAGCTGGCACCGAGCACACCGGGCTATGAATGCGCACTGGAGACACCGTGCGTATCACTGCATAACATGGTGCCTGAACGGTCACACGCTCCTTAAAGTGAGTGCGGGGAGTTGGCTCTGGTCTGAAACCTGGCACCGCCAACAACCCTATGTGCCCCCAAAACATTTTTTGGGGCCTGCCTCTCGTGCTTCCTTCGTGGTCGCGAACCCCGGTGTCGTCATTGTTCCTCCCTCGCTGCCTCCGTCTGCTCCCATGGAGGGCGATCACTTCCGGCCTGGATCTCCTCCCACATCCAGGATCCCTTACCATCCAAGATATCCTCCCATGTCCAGGATGTCTGCTCCTCCTGGCCATGCTGCTTGGTCCGTTTGTGGTGTGATCTTCTGTCACGATCGTTTAGAGATGGATTGGACCAAGGTGCAGCGTCGTAGGCGTACATTTGACTTTTATTAAAATGACACCGAAAAAAAACAACTAAATAAAAAAAGCAAGAAAAGGTATGTTTCCATCCTTTTATTTGGAAGAGAATCTCAAAGAACAAAAACAAAGCAAAAAGCAAAAAAATGAAAAGTAAAGCTACATGCAGTGCAGAAAGCAACTACACACAAACAAGATCCCACAAACTAAAGGTGGAAAAAGGCTGCCTAAGTATGATCCCCAATCAGAGACAACGATAGCTGCCTCTGATTGGGAACCATACCCGCCAACAAAGAAATAGAAAAACTAGAATGCCCACCCAAATCACACCCCGACCTAACCAAATGGAGAAATAAAAAGGCTCTCTAAGGTCAGGGCGTGACACCATCCAATCTACCTACCTCATCCCCATATTGTTTTTATTTACTTTTTTTGCTCTTTTGCACACCAGTATTTGTAATTGTAATTACTTCGCTACTATCGCCTATTTATTGCCTTACCTCCTCACGCCATTTGCACATACTGTATATAGACTTTTGTTTCTATTGTGTCATTGACTGTATGTTTGTTTATTCCATGGGTAACTCCGTGTTGTTGTTTGTGTCGCACTGCTTTGCTTTATCTTGGCCAGGTCGCAGTTGTAAATGAGTACTTGTGCTCAACTGGCCTACCTGGTTGAATAAAGGTGAAATAAAAATACATTTAAAAAAATTAGGTAGATGCAAAAGTTTGCACCTAAGTAAATTGTAGCTAAGATCATTCCACCATTGGAACTAATGCTATGAAGACCCATGTTATGTATAAAAATCTAACCATGGCAAACCTCTAATAATTAACATTGTTTTATGTCCGCCTCTCCTAGACAACACATCTAACATAGTGCTGAAACATGGAGGCTTCAGCCTGGAGGACTCCAGGGATTATGTAATAGAAATTGGGATCAGCGATGGAGGCAGGCCTCCCATGAGCAGCATCACCTCTCTGCCTATCAAAGTGTGCAGGTGTGACAACAAGAGGATCCACACCCAGTGCAAAGCAGCCCAACTCAAAATGGGTGTCAGTGTCCACGCCCTTATTGTTATACTGGTGTGCATCCTGACTATTCTGGGTGAGTCAATCTCTCCTCTACAATATACAGCCATCTCTATTTTAACTGGCATTCTACCACACCGCTGTCCCTGATTAAGACATGTTGTAAAATAGAGCAATCGTCTAAGAAATAAAAAAAAGAGATCATTAAACAAGGTACTTCAGCTCAAGGTGTTCTTGGGTAAAATCAAGATGTATTTACGACACAAGGACAAGGATAGGTTTTATTAACGATAAAAGTGAACAATACACATGATGGGGGATATGCAACTAATTTCAATCTATTGTTTGTTTATTTTTTGGGGCAAAGTTGAAGAGTTTTACCTCAGTATCTGATTGGATAAATAATATTCAAGAATGCAGGACAAGAGAAGTAAATAGTGGAAGGAACGGGAAGCATTGAGCTAAATATTCTCTTTGATAATTTCTCTGCTGTCTTGGGAGAAAGCCATTTGTCATATTAGATGAGCCATGTGCCAGAGATGTTTTATCAAAAGCTCATATTTGAAGCAGAGAGCAATCACACTGCTGCAGTAGGCTTCTACAAAAGCAGATAATGTGGGAAAAACATGAGAAGAATGGGAAGGCTAATGAGAAGATGATCAGTTATTCGGCTGTCTTGTTTCCAAAGACACAGAATGAAGTGATGATTAACTATTAAACATTGATGTCATTATCATACGAATCCCAAAGAAATATACTGGAGACCCATTCGACAAAATATTTTCTCACACCCGATTTAATTTGCCTCATGAAATATATATATATATATTTTCCCCCCCGCTTCTATCTTTTTCAGTACTTATTAAAACCCCAAACTGTGTGACATGGATATTAAACATGTTTTCTTCCTCGTTCCAGTCATAGTGATCCTGATCGCTATGAGAAAACGTCACCAGAAGGATGCCCTGGTCACTCTGGGTAAGAGTGAGATCCACGAGCAGCTAGTGACGTACGACGAGGAGGGTGGTGGGGAGATGGACACCAACGGCTACGACGTGTCCATCCTGACCTCAGCTCGGAATGACGGCAGCATGAGCATGAGGCAGGGCCCCAGCCTTTACGCCATGGTGAAGAAACCGCCAACCGCGTGCAAGGGAGACATGGCCGTGATGATCGAGGTGAAGAAAGACGAGGCTGACCATGACAGGGATGAGATCCCCTACGATACCCTGCACATCTATGGCTATGAGGGGCCAGAGTCCCTGGCTGGTAGCCTCAGTTCCCTGGATAGTTCCTCCACTGGCTCTAACCTTGACTATGACTTCTTAAACGACTGGGGCCCTCGCTTCAGAACCCTGGCTGAGCTCTACGGGGTGGATGGGTCTGAGGGAAGTGACTCCCCGTATTGAGCACACTGAGCCTAAAGACCAGCAGGCAGGATGTCTCTCAGCTCTCTCTGCTCTTCCTTTGACTAAAAGCACATCGGGATTAACTTCTTCCACTAATCCGTCCAATCAGAGCACACTATGATAGGGTCCACTCAAGCGTGTGCCAATTTTAAGTAATTCTCTCTTCTTCTCGTTCTTTTTCCTCTTCTTCTACCTCTTGTTCCTCCTACTCTTACTTCTCCTTTTTCCACTCTTTTCCCTTGTTATTATTATTATTCTATTATAATTTTAAAGAAATAGTGCTTTTATTTCCTTTTCTTTCATTTTATTTGTTTCTGTCACGTGAATATGACGACAAAGGGAAATAGATTTGGTGTAAAGAAAACCGTTAACATTCCACAACTGTGCTTCATTTATTTGTTTTACATTTATTTGAGGTTTCAGGGGAGATTAAGAAAATGTGTTTGATTTTTTGTCCGATTACTCTCACAGAAATCTGTATTCCTTCATTTTGATTGATTGTGTTTTTTTTATGGTTGACTAAACCAACTGTAGCTATGTAGAGAGGGTGGGTCATTCAGTGAGTCACAGTGGCAGTTGTCTTTCAGACAGAATTACCCTTCTCACCAAGAGCTACTATTGTCCAGGGAGCCCGGTAGGAAACAATGATAACAGAAGCTCTGAAATAATTAAAGTCTTTCCCCGTGTATTTGACAGGACTCATCAACACATCAATTGTTGTGGATAAAGCCCAAGTCTCTGAGGTCCACTGTAACAAAAGTATTACAACCAACTCAGGAAATGTGAAGTAGCTCAATAGTCCTTTGGATGACCACAAAGTTATCTGAATAACTTTAACCTTTCATCCTAGAGCTACTGCTTCAACATCCCGCTTCAACGTACTGCTTCAATATTCTTCTTCAACATACTGCTTCAACATATTGCTTCAACATACTGCTTCAACGTACTGCTTCAATATTCTTCTTCAACATATTGCTTCAACATACTGCTTCAACATACTGCTTTAACATACTGCTTTAACATACTCCTTCAATATTCTACTTCAACATAGTGCTTCTGCTCCATTTGCTGAAACAGCTTAAAATAATGAGGGCAATCTACACAAGATCAAGTTTATCATTATCGCTATTGTCCTTCTTGACGGAAGACATAGCAAAAAGAGAGCAAAGGTTTACCCCTGTTTTCATTATATTCCATTTGATTTAGAATGTGGACTGTTTGTTGTATACTGAAGCTTTGCCTACATGGGACCACTTCTCATAAACCATGGATACAATATGTGGAAGCCATCTTACCACTTCCCTGTCTGGATCATATACATGGAGAGCTGGACCCCCATCCTTTTTAAACACCAGAGTCCGCCCCTACACATTACCCAAACAAAACACTGGAATCTGCTTCCTGCACAGATGTGTGTGAGGAAGCCCTCTTCCTGTCCCGTTATCTTTTAAAGTAAAGCAACACATTGCGTCCCGTTTTCCTGTTTTCCTGCCTGGGAAAAACCTCTGGAGAGGGCAAAATAGATATAGAACAATGTAAGAGCCATGATGGCTTTAACAACAAGCAACATTTAATTTCTGTGTTGACCATCTACCAAAGATCAGTATGGTGAAACCTCGGCATACAATAGATGCCACTGGTAAACTGTGCTGTAATGTTGTGTCTCTAGTACTCCATTTCTATATAACATACCTGATCTACTTCGTTCCATGCTATTAATGATCATTGTCTGTGCACAACTCTATTCTATTTCACAAGCTCTTACTGTTAGTGGTGCTCTTCTGTAAACCTTACGGCAATAAGTAACTTGGCAATACGGGATCCATGTTATCGAGATTGTGAGTACTGGAAATATAGTTGTCTACACTGTATATAGAAATGTGCCTGAATATTGATACTGGCCTCACTCCCTTTTGTGTTTTTTCAAAATTATTTTACTTGACACTGGTCTTTGTCTGGTGAGTGTAAGTGTAAAATATGTCGTTTTTTTTTTACACTTGTAGTTTAATTGATGTGTAATTGTGCATTGATTGATGCTATATGTATGTGTGAGTCTACCTGTGTAAATACACGTCAGTGGGTGTCAGTATTGGGCACCAAAAGGAGAAGAGAAAACATTCAAATGCATTCCTTTTGTATGCAGCTAGGTCATTCTGTAGGAGAGCAATATGTGCCTTGGTTTATGATCATTCTCTCGATGGTGAACACAATCTTTTCTATGGTTTGTATCGTGTAAAACAACAACTTTTTATTTAGTACCAATTTTATATGTGTAAAATAAACGTAGCACTCAAAAGTCCAAAAAGTGAGCTTTATTGTTTAAAAAAAATGCAAGAAGGAATAGAATAATATTATACTAAATGGAATTGAACTGACTAGTTTAGCATAGCATAGCTTTGATACTTGGTACAAACCATGGTCCGTTCTACGTTTTGGTTTCTGTGTTTTTCTGTAAGATAAAGAACAGTATCATACTGCCTTTATAGCCATCTAAGTTGGCCTCTTGTAATTGTAAAGTCATTATTGTATGGGAGGGTTATCTTTAGGTGAGGTTCAGTCTTCAGATCCAACAGCAGCTACAGTCCCTGAGGTCTAGAAAGTATATGGGAGGACTGGGTGTGTGTGTGAGATTGCAAAGATAACAGAGAGACTAGGGAAAATAACTCAGTGATGTCATGCCTCAAACCCCCGGGACAAAAAAAAAACAGCCAGCAGGGAACTTCCTGAAGCTTCACATGTCCTCACATTTTTTTAAAGGCCCAGGAAAGTGTTGGGCCTCTCAGGACCTCTGATATATGGTGAGTGCCACTGTGCATTTGGGCCTTATGAGTCATTGTTACAAGACTGAGAAAGCTATGTGCTTAAAATACTTTGATTCGTTACAGTTGGGATCTGTATCATGGACCGGAAGACGATAACGAAGGTCGTATTTGGAGTCTTCAAGAAATATTGCATCACACTTTCCAACGTTCAGCAACCAAGTGTCCCTTTACTATTTGCACTGTCAACTGAGGATTGTGAACCTTGAGCAAAAATCTCTTCATTTATAGCACAGGAAGTCCAAAGGGGCAAATTAGAGGGAAAATGTGTCATTTTGAATGTTTGAAGAGGCCACAATTTGGCAAAAAAAACTATTTTTTTATTTATCCGTTATTTTACCAGGTAAGTTGACTGAGAACATGTTCTCATTTGCAGCAACGACCTGGGGAATAGTTACAGGGGAGAGGAGGGGGATTAATGAGCCAATTGTAAACTGGGGATTATTAGGTGACCATGATGGTTCGAGGGCCAGATTGGGAATTTAGCCAGGACACCGGGGTTAACACCCCTACTCTTACGATAAGTGCCATGGGATCTTTAATGACCTCAGAGAGTCAGGACACCCGTTTAATGTCCCATCCGAAAGACGGCACCCTACACAGTTAGTTACACTCAGCTATGGGTCAGTTTCGGCTCCCGAGTGGCGCAGCAGTCCAAGGCACTGCATCTCAGTGCAAAAGGAGTCACTACAGTCCCTGGTTCAAATCCAGGCTGTATCACATCCAGCCGTGATTGGGAGTGCCATAGGGCGGCGCACTATTGGCCCAGTGTCATCTGGGTTTGGCCGGGATAGGCCATCATTGAAAATAAGGATTTGTTCTTAACTGACTCGCTTAGTTAAAAAAAGGTAAAATAAAAAATATATATGTTTCAACAGTGCTGAACTGAATAACTGGCAGACAGATGTAGTTTGCCCAAGTGAACACTAGGGGACAGTAAAATGTTGCAGTGCAGGAGGTAACATTTTAGATCAACGGCAATGCTTTCACAGAGAATAGATTTACTCTCTCCATTGTCAGTGGAGGAAAATGTTTCTTTTTAGCCTGACATCATTTCAGTGTTTGCCGTCCAACATAAAAACATACGCAACTCAAATTCTAAACAAACTAATTCCGAGACATGCTGGAACTATGTCGTGCCTAAATCATAGAACAATGATGAGCCACTGCCTTCAAACAGTCAATAATAACAAAAGCCAGGAGAATGTGATAAAATCTCTCAGGGGATATACCTTTTCCTGTCCAGTCCATACAACTACGGAATGCAATAATACAGAGTTAGTTACGGTACGTCTCCTATTCCTGACCACCCTGCCCATTCATACCCACAGACTATCTAACCACTCCACCTGTTTCCTACGCCTCAGACAACCTTTCTGTGTTTGCTGCCTAGCAGACACAAAGATAAATACAACAGCTGGGAATGAATGGCCGGTTACTGAGGGAAGCAGCCAGGGCACCAATACACATACACGCAAGCGCGCACACACACAATGACACCGAGATAAAAACACAATTCAATGCTAAATGTAATTGTCTATCCCTATATTCATGGTTTTAATAGTTATGTTGTTTTGGGGGTATTTTGTGCTACGGAGGAATGAGTATAAAGGAACCCAGGTCTTCTCATTGTCACTACAACTACATAGATAAACATGGCTGAGGAAATATCCAATATGGCAGTCCCATTTGTACATGTCTGCATTGTTTTAAATAGACAGCTGGATGGCTTAAATTATCCCTCTTCTAATTACCCCTGCAAGACAAATTCCTCACTTAGGAGCGCATGCAACATAAACACACTGACACTGCTGTGGTTCCTGTCGGATTAATGAGACAGGGGTATCAATTATTAACTATCAGGCCACGACAACATCAGCACCTCTAAATTTGTTGTCACGTCAGCAACACCCCGGGGCCAACGCCCATCCGCCCGACCCTCGCCCCAGCCCTTTGGATTGACAGATCAAACAGACACAGTGTGAACTGAGATGACACCAGCATCTGATCTGGAGATGTGGAGACAATCACCTGAGGGAAGAAGCCCTAGTACTGCCATACATGGTTGTTTCAGCCTCAGTGGACTAAAGGAGTTCTAATGGCTGAGATGAGGAACTAGGAGGAGTAATGGAGAAGTCCCATTACCCAATAAACACCACCAGGGGGCAATGGACTAGCTAGACCCCAAGACCATAGCCCATTCATACATACTGTAATGTATACACCACGGTCTATGCATCACAGCATACATCACTATGAATCATTCATCTTGTCCTTTATTTATCCAGCTAGTTGCAACTAGTTCCACAATACTCATGTGCTCCAGTGGTGCCCCAATTTAATAATATCAATAATAATACATTTGTAGAGCGCATTGACCCATGGTCAATTTGCACATTTCAATACCTACCGGGATTGAGGTTGGTAGAGATACTCTGACAAAGATACAATGGTTCTCCCTCTGTTTTTAGGCAACTCGAATTTGTGGGTTCATTCAAATGTGAGCATAAATGCATGATAAACATATACATGACATGAGATGAAATATTAATACCATGCAAATCAAATCAAATCAAATTTATTTATATAGCCCTTCGTACATCAGCTGATATCTCAAAGTGCTGTACAGAAACCCAGCCTAAAACCCCAAACAGCAAGCAATGCAGGTGTAGAAGCACGGTGGCTAGGAAAAACTCCCTAGAAAGGCCAAAACCTAGGAAGAAACCTAGAGAGGAACCAGGCTATGTGGGGTGGCCAGTCCTCTTCTGGCTGTGCCGGGTGGAGATTATAACAGAACATGGCCAAGATGTTCAAATGTTCATAAATGACCAGCATGGTCGAATAATAATAAGGCAGAACAGTTGAAACTGGAGCAGCAGCACAGTCAGGTGGAAGTTGAAACTGGAGCAGCAGCATGGCCAGGTGGACTGGGGACAGCAAGGAGTCATCATGTCAGGTAGTCCTGGGGCATGGTCCTAGGGCTCAGGTCAGTTGAAACTGGAACAGCAGCATGGCCAGGTGGACTGGGGACAGCAAGGAGTCATCATGTCAGGTAGTCCTGGGGCATGGTCCTAGGGCTCAGGTCCTCCGAGAGAGAAAGAAAGAGAGAAGGAGAGAATTAGAGAACGCACACTTAGATTCACACAGGACACCGAATAGGACAGGAGAAGTACTCCAGATATAACAAACTGATCCCAGCCCCCCGACACATAAACTACTGCAGCATAAATACTGGAAGCTGAGGCACCATGCTTGCTGAAGAAATTACCTCAATAAGATAGATAATCAATGCAGATCTTCAGTCCATTTGCAGCATGTTATATTTCCTGCTGGGTGTAACATAATGAAGCTGGATTGGAGGGGATCTGAAATGACTGCGCATACATACAGTGCATTCGGAAAGTATTCAGACCCCTTGACTTTTTCCATTTTTTGTTACATTACAGCCTTTTTCTAAAATTGATTAAATTGTTTGTTTCTGTCATCAATCTACACAAAATACCCCTTAATGATGAAGCAAAATGTATAAAATAAAATAAACTGAAATATAACATTTACATAAGTATTCAGACCCTTTACTCAACACCTTGTTGAAGCACCTTTGACAGCAATTATAGCCTCAAGTCTTCTTGGGTATGACGCTACAAGCTCTGTCAGGTTGGATGGGGAGTGTCACTGCACAGCTATTTTCAGGTCTCTCCAGAGATGTTTGGTCGGGTTCAAGTCCGGCTGGGCCACTCAAGGACATTCAAAGACTTGTCCCGAAGCCACTATTCATTGTCTTGGCTGTGTGCTTAGGGTTGTTGTCCTGTTGGAAAGTGAACCTTCGCCCCAGTCTGAGGTCCTGAGCACTCTGGAGCAGGTTTAAATCAAGAATCTCTCTGTACTTAACTCTGTTCATCTTTCCCTCAATCCTAACTAGTCGCTGAATAACATCCCCACAGCATGTTGCTGTCACCACCATACCTCACCGTAGGGATGGTGCCAGGTTTCCTCCAGATGTGGCGCTTTGCATTCAGGCCAAAGAGTTTCATCTTGGATTCATCAGACCAGAGAATCTTGTTTCTCATGGTCTGAGATTCCTTTAGGTGCATTTTGGCAAACTTCAAGCAGGCTGTCATGTGCCTTTTACTGAGGAATGGCTTCCGTCTGGCCACTCTACCATAAAGGCCTGATCGGTGGAATGCTGTAGAGATGGTTGTCCTTCTGGATGTTTCTCCCATCTCCACAGAGGAAGTCTGGAGCTCTGTCTGAGTAACCATCAGGCCCTTCTCCCCGAATTGCTCAGTTTGGCCGCGCGGCCAGCTCTAGGAAGAGTCTTGGTGGTTCCAAACTTCTTTAATTTAAGAATGATGGAGGCCACTGTGTACTTGGGACCTTCAATGCTGCAGAATTGTTGGGAGTATCCTTCCCCAGATCTGTGCTTCAACTCAATCCTGTCTCAGAGCTCTACGGACAATTCCTTCGACCTCATGGTTTGGTTTTTGCTCTGACATGCACTGTCAACTGTGGGGCTTCATATAGACAGGTGTGTGCCTTTACAAATAATGTCCAATCAATTGAATTTACCACAGGTGGACTCCAATCAAGTTGTAGAAACATCTCAAGGATGATCAATGGACAAAAGATGCACCTGAGCTCAATTTCAAGTCTCATAACAAAGGGTCTGAATACTTATGTAAATACATTTGTAAAAACCTGTTTTCACTTTGTCATTATGGGGTATTGCATTATTTTAGAATAAGGCTGTAGCGTAACAAATGTGGAAAAAATCAAGGGGTCTGAATACTTTCCGAATGCACTGTACATGCTGAAGCCATCCCATGTGCATGCATATGTCATCTGTCTCGATTTATTTAAGGGCTAGCCCTTCCTTACATAACGTTACATGCTTGCAAATGGCTCCTGATTAGAATTGATTTGATTTCATCTCTCCAAGGAGGAGGAGGTGGACTGAAGCAAAATGACAAGTGAAGGTCATGCAAGCGAAGGAATTTTGTTCCCTTGTTACATCCTCTTTGTTTCAGATTTGATCTCCCTCCTTATCCCACATCCTCTCATGCGAAACATATTATGCTCATCTTTCATCCACAACACAACAATGTTACTTAGACAACGCTATTCATTTTTATTTTTTTACCTTTATTTAACTAGGCAAGTCAGTTAAGAACAAATTCTTATTTCAATGACAGCCTAGGAACAGTGGGTTAACTGCCTTGTTCAGGGGCAGAACGACAGATTTTTACCTTGTCAGCTCTGGGATTCAATCTTGCAACCTTCCGGTTATTAGTCCAACGCTTTAATCACTAGGCTACCTGCCGTCTTTCAAATGACGATAGAGCTTTTCCATATTGGATGGCAGTCCTACATGGGAAGGAGTGTAACATAAACTTTCCCCCCTCTCGCCAACCGGAATGTATCTTCCACCTCAATGCCTTCCCAGAGTGCAATCAGATGGCCTCCTGTTTTCTAGTCTTTCACCCTCTCCTTACTCACACAGACTCTCAAATAGTGTACACATACAGTGCTAAGACACACATACTCTGTCATCCAAATGTACCAAATCTCCCATATTACTACTAAGAAATAAATCCTCTGCCTCAAAAATCGTATTTATTCTCCCTCCCACACACACAGTAAAATCCCTCCTGTACTTTGTATAATTTTCCACATACAAAGTTAACAATGTGATGTGGTGACTGAACAGAGATTACAGATCAGATGGCCTGTGTGTGCCCTGAGCAGTCTGTGTCCTACCTGTCTCTCTCACGTGTCACTCCATATGGTGTCTGTCCACATCAGCAGCAGTCCAGCTCCAGGGAGGGCAGGGCATGTCATCGCTAGCCATACTCCTCTGACCATATGGCCCCAGCTCTGAGTCTCTGGGGAGGAAAGAGAGAGTGTGTCTGAGTCCAAAAGCTAAATCAAAATCTTTCCGTGTTATGTAAACTGCCGTTGTGGAAAGGTGGGATTAATAAATATGAAGACTGTATGCTATAGGTTATTCCGCTGTCCTGGCTAAGGGAATAACAATGTCCTGATATGACTCTGTCAGAGAACAGGCATCTGAGTTTATGGTGCTGAAATCTGACTAATCCTTCACTTTGTCTGATTTAAAGGGACCTGGTGAATTGCTGTTAAAGCAATAGCTTTTGTTTACGTATATATCCCTGCCTGACACCTCAGTAAGTAATGTCTGCCTGCTCACATCTACAGTGTACAGCAACACACCATCTGTTTTGTTTTATCTCCCCATCGGTGTGAACGTTCATTGTTGACGTGAGGCAACGAGTCATACACTCGTCTTTTTCTGCCGACAAAGAATAAAGGACAGAAAATAGACTTTAAAACCACAGACGGGCCATTTGACATCAACAACTAACTACACAATTATCACATTTCTATGTCACCACAGAGACATAAGCCTATGGGATGCATCTGAAAATACAGTAGGCCTATTCCTTTTTTTTTTTTAAATGTTTAAATACCCTCACTCCTTCTTCCACTTACAGTATACCTCTGTTCTCCTTACTTTTCAAATCTACAACGACATAATCCATGATGACATTTTGTAAATGCCAAGTAAACATAGTGCACCTTTTTTTGCCTTTACAATAGCATGCTTTGGTGAAGGTATCCTTTCAGTGCTAAGTAGGGAGACTTTTCCGGACGCCAGCAGTAGTTTTACAGGCTGAAATATTTATAGCTGTGTGTGCTTGCTGATGCTGCTGTGAAGATGAAAAAGGACTAGCAATGACTGAGCGGCATGCCCATCAAGCCCCCAGTCACCGCCTTACAATTCCCTTATCACAGTCCGCTGTATAGGCTACTGCCTGTCTGTCACAGCCAAAACACTGAACAAGGTGAAGAGTAGTCACCAACTAAATGCGAGATCATTACCTTGACCTCCACCATTGATCCTATCCCTCTGCTCAGAATGTGTCAGCGTTAATTAAAGCTTGTCCAGGCTGTGACACTGTGACATCCAACACAAAAACGTCAGACCATTACCTGAACACCACAGGGGATGGTGGCACCTTAATTGGGGAGGACGGTCTCATGGCAATGGCTGGAGTGGAATCAGTTGAACGGTATTAAACACATTAAACACATGGTTTGGTTTCTATGTGTTTTTTTGGCCATTCCATCAACACCATTCCAGACATTACTATGAGCTATCCTCCCGTCAGCAGCCTCCACTGCTGAACACATCTCAGGAGGTGAGGGAAAGAGGCATAGGTTATCTATCACTTTAAAGGAAAACCCAAAAACAATATTTTGTTATTGTTTCATTATCCCATTTTTGATATTGTCCCAAAATGTTTTGCATGTCAGCAATCAGGTTTTCAAGACATATAACTTTGTCTTTCAAAACTTTCAAAATACAGAAATACATTTTTCATCATATGTTTTGGGTTGAATTTTCCTTTAAGGTGGCAATCAGCAGTCGACTTCATGGGTAGAGCAAAATTCAGTTGGTGGTAGGCTACAGTAACATAAAAACGTTTGGAACCACTGGCCTAGCCTTAGACTCCACCACTCAAACATGAAACTCTTCAACAAATTTGTAAGGCTCACAGAGAGCACGCATATTATTGTTTATGCTACCAGTGACATTACATCTACACAAAAAAACGACTTATTGGAACATTGAAACGATTTACTCTATAATCTAAAAGTTCCATTTAATTTCCAACCTGTGTTTGATGATTGCCATCTCCGGTATTGGCGCGCTTTTTATAGCGTGCGCGCAACATTAGATTACTTAATCTTTGGCCTATAGGCTATCACGTCAGTGACGCCGGTAATTATTCCGTTATGAAGGAATGTTGTTACATTGCAAGTAAATCTTTTCTGCATAAGACAGTGACCGCAGTAATTATTATTCATGTCGGATGTGTAAATGTTTGTTTGACAGATGTTAGGTTTCTATCCAATTGGTGACAGATTTTCATGCGAATATTCTAAAATCCGCATAAAAACAATATGCACATTTTCCCACCAGAGATGTGTTTCCATCAAATTGACTTTTTTTAATAAAAAAAAAAAATGTATTATTCATAATACAAAAATCAACTTACATCATCAAATTGACTTGTTGCGGACACAAGGCTGTGAGGGATGACATAGCACACATAAAAATAACTTTTGCGGTTAAATTCCCATGTACCAAAAAAAAAGAAGAGAATGTGCTCATTCTGGTCTTGGCATGTGCGTTCTGACCAACAACTCGCAGATACAGTGTAGTGGGTATGCCACCTATATTATGAGATTATTATTGATATAAAAGCGATATTATTTTTATTTGTCAAAACCAAGCATTGATCATCATGTCACCAGAATAAGACCTTCGATAGGAATTGGAAAGGAACATCAAGCTTATCAGGTGCACTTTCACCACCCTGTGAAGTTCCTCATAATTGATTTCATCTATAGCGTAATAAACCAATAGCGAGCAACTGCAGCCCACAACTCGGGGCGTTTCTGCATGTGGGCATGACTGCAACTGCAGGAACGCCTTCTCTTGAGCATTGGTTCCTTCATGAACACCGCCACTTCTCCTCCTCTCCCCCTTTAGCACGACATCTTCATACTTGTGTGACACTTTTGAATGTCAGTCAAAAAGGAAATAAAAGTATTATCTTAGTTGTTTTAACAGAACTGTGGGAAAACAGTGGCTGACAGGGAGGTGCCTTATACTAAAAAGTGCCGCAGTGGTCTAAGACACTGCATCTCAGGGCAAGAGGTGTCACCACAGTATCTGGTTCAAATCCAGGCTGCATCACATCTGGCTGTGATTAGGTGGTGCACAATTGGCCAAGTGTTGCTGAGGTAGGCTGTCAATGTAAATAAGAATTTGTCCTGAATTTACTTGCCTAAATAAATATACTGCTGTGCCACTTGGGAGCCCCAGTTTCACCCATCTCTAATAAACTGTGGGAGGACAATATATCATTGTGTGACTCCTAGTTTACTTAGATATGATTGTTATCATATCAATACTTGCGCATAAAGGTGTTTCCACTGCCATTTCTTGCATAATTAATTTTACAGACACAAAAAGATCCCACCTTGTCTAGTATATTTTGTTCTGTCTACATTTGGAAAGCAACCACACTGCACACTGCCCTAACCCATCTAGACAATACCTATGTGAGAATGCTGTTCATCGACTACAGCTCAGCATTTAACACCATAGTACCCTCCAAACTCCTCATCAAGCTCGAGACCCTGGGTCTCAACCCCGCCCTGTGCAACTGGGTACTGGACGCTATCATCCAGAAGGTGAGGTCAGTACAGGTGCATCAAAGCAGGGACCGAGACACTGGAAAAACAGCTTCTATCTCAAGGTCAACAGACTGTTAAACTGCCACCACTAACATTGAGTGGCTGCTGCCAACATACTGACTCAACTCCAGCCACTTTAATAATGGAAAAATTGATGTAAAAATGTATCACTAGCCACTTTAAACAATGCCACTTAATATAATGTTTACATACCCTACATTACTCACCTCATATGTATATACTGTACCCTATACCATCTACTGCTTCTTGCCATCTTTATGTAATGCATGTATCACTAGCCACTTTAAACAATGCCACCTTTATGTTTACATACCCTACATTACTCATCTCATATGTATATACTGTACTCTATATAATCTACTGCATCTTGCCTATGCCGTTCTGTACCATCACTCATTCATATGTTTTTATGTACATATTCTTCATCCCTTTACACACAGATTACTCGTTGGTTATTACTGCATTATCAGAACTAGAAGCACAAGCGTTTCGCTACACTCGCATTAACATCTGCTAACCATGTGTATGTGACAAATACAATTTGATTTGATTTGATTTGTATTTTCAGGCTATACACCATCCTCTAGTCATTGTTTACATTTTACTCATTTAGCAGTTGCTCTTATCCAGAGTGACTTAAATGAGCAAATGGGGTTAAGTGCCTTGCTCAAGGGCACTTCGACAGATAGTTCACCTAGTTGGCTTGGGGATTCGAATCAGCGCCCTTTTGGTTACTGACCCAACGCTCTTAACTGCTAGAACGCTTGTTATACTCATTGCTCAGTTGAGTGAGTGGCAGGCCTGTTTAAAAGCCATTAAGCATTTTGCCTTTTTGAGTTCAGTAGATTGGTATGTATTGTATTTAGCTTCTTGTAAATATCATTGAACATTTTGGTAAATCACTTTTTGCACTAGACCTATCATCACCGGGCTGCACTCTAACTGAAACTGGCTGTATTTGCGCCATATTTGTATTCTCTGGCTTCTCTGTGTTCTCGAACCCTCCTAACTGGACTGGCAGATCCCGTTATATGGTAACACAATGGATATGTTCTCCTCTATCAGACTACCTCTGCCCAGTTGTGAAAAAGTACCCAATTGCCATACTTGAGTGACAGTAAAGATACCGCAATAGAAGACTAGTAAAAGTGAAAGTCACCCAGTAAAATACTACTTTAAAAAAGTCTAAAAGTATTTGGTTTTAAATATACTTATATAAGTATGTAAAGTAAATTGAATTCCTAAAATATACTTAAGTATCAAAAGTAAAAGTTTAAATCATTTCACATTCATTATGAATTGAACCATTTTCCTGTCCTGCTAAGCATTCAAAATGTAACCAGTAGGTAAAAGGTACATTATTTTCTTTGTGTTTTGTACTTGAGATTTTTCAAATAGCCACCATTTGCCTTGATGACAGCTTTGCACACACTTGGCACAAACTTTCCCAAAAATCACAGATTCAGTTTTTTAAAATCCTGGTTGAAAGATTTCCAGGAATCTTCCAACTGGGATTTCTGGAAAACCTGGGAAGTTTTCTAGAATTTTGCAACCCTGCTTGCAAGTCATATTATGCTGGCTTGCAAAGTGATGTGTAATTCCTATTGGAATCCAGCCACAGTTATATCCAATATTTGGCATTTTTATTCACCCACAACCTGCATTCATAATAACTGCCAGGGTCAGAAACAGTGTGAGGAGCCCTAAGCTATCTAATCTGGAACAACCATTTCAGTAACAAGTGCAAAAAAAATCAAACTAAATTATTGGATGAATCAATATACATGCAAAAACAGAGATATTCAAAACAATTCTAAAGAATCTACCTGCAGTAGAGCATGCTGGGAAAAAAAGTTAATTTGTTATCATATCATTAAAAAATATATATATGTGACTTCTCATTTACTTTTGAGTCAATGCCACATTTTCATTGACAGTTCTGCTTACTATAAATATTTGAGTTAAAAATGTCTTTGGGTTTACAGTGCATTAATTTACAAATCCAAATGCTATCAAGTTTATGGGTATGGATACATTGTCCTTATGATGTACACATAATTACAATTTCCTTCAGCAGACACACATAATGGGAAGAACGTATCATAATATACATCATCAGCAAACCTTTCTGGCAATGCATTGTATCACCAGTAGGGGTGGCCAACACACCTATCATGGAATATTTGTAATACCACACATCAACTTGATTAATTGTTTTTTTAATATTATTTTTTACATTTAACATTTATTTAATTAGGCAAGTCAGTTAAGAACAAATTCTTATTTACAATGACGGCCTTCCCCGGCCAAACCCTAATCCGGACGACGCTGGGCCAATTGTGCGCCGCCCTATGGATCTCACGGCCGGTTGTGATACAGCCTGGAATCGAACCAGGATCTGTAGTGACGCCTCTACCACTGAGATGTAGTGCCTTAGACCGCTGTACCACTCAAAAATGTAACACATTCCTAATATTTTTTGTCTTGCCCATTCACCTTCTGAATGGCACATACACCATCCCATGTCTCAATTGTCTCAAGGCTTAAAAATCCTTCTTTAACGTGTCTCCTCCCCTTCATCTACACCCATTGAAGTGGATTTAATAAGTGACATCAATAAAGGATAATAGATTTCACCTGGGTTCACTTGGTCAGTCTATGTCATGGAAAGAGCAGGTGCTCTTGATGTTTTGTATACTAAGTGTAGGTCTAGTGTCTTTTCTGAAGTTGTTATTTAAGCTAAAAATTAAAAATGTCCATTATATTCAATGAAATTTATTAAATTCTAGAATTGGAATTTCACTAATTGATTCAATTGAAGTGGTATTGACCCTAATCTCCTCTTTTTCAGTATCCTCCTATGTAGTAATACATGAATAAACAGTGAATAAAGTGGATAACAGTCGAAATGTGTGGATGTCAGAAGACAGCTCACAACATAATAGCCTTTGTCTGCTTGAGAAAACGGAAGAAATAAAACTAATACAAATACTGTAAACTTAACATTAAAACAGAAAAATCTGGTGCTCTTACATCCTGGGACATTCATATTGTATTTGCCCAGTAATCTGCAATATGGTATCCATCCAACTACCCTTATGTCATTTGTAAACAATCGCCAGTGTTGGCACATGACTGTCGCTACCCGCTTGTCATCTAAATTAAATATCATGGCATTATAATACTGTATGTTGGATAACTGAGCGCTGCAAACGAGCTACTACGTTCGCAGCCATGGCGGGACATAGAAGATGCTTCTTGCTGCAGAGTGTTTGATTTGACGGCTTTTGAAGGCATTTGGTTTACATGCTCGATGGTTACACTGTGAATTTTAGAAAAAACGAGTATTATCGAGTATCTAACGGAAGTTTAATGAGTGATATACATGCTATTTTGGCCAGGTGGGCAACGTCTCCGGTCTACGGCACGCGTGTTTGAGTTGGAATTTGGACCAGGGAAGGTGTTCTGAGGGTTTTCACACCAGATATTATGTGGCACCGTAAGATATCGTAACCCTTTTAATCACGATGTTTTCTTCGAATTAAACAAGTCATATTTCTGCTGGCATTGGGTAGGTAGGCTATCCGAAATCGAACGACAAGAAAACACCTGCATCACATGGGGATATTTTTATACCGGTCGGTGGGTACGTACTGTATCACTCTTTCCTCTTGTCCGATAAACTGTTGAATTTTGGTTTATAGACCTGTGATCTGCGTAGAGTATTCCAGGTTGAGCAGTTGCTTTTTTAGTTATGCTGTGTTGTGAGTACACCTTTAAAGATGTTTCACCATTGAGAACATGGCCTCCATGCGCCATGCATGGGCTTTCATAGAATGTTTCCAAAAAAATGTATTGAAGTCATTCATATTTTCTCATTATTACGTTATTAGTTTGGTTCTTGTCCAAGGAAGGCCATGAATTGATGACTGACCCAAAATAGGCCAAATTGGGCTGTCACATAGGGCTAGCCCAAGATTGATGAACATAGTGTATACAGGCACCAAGTGCTATGCCCCTACCCCTGAGGAGTATGTAGAATCTAGCTAGAGAGCATTGCATTTATCTTCCAAACATCCCCAGAATATATATGGTACAGTACATGGAAACAGAGCTCTGCATGGAACTATACTTGTCCAATTTAAAGGGACTATTTGCATTTGATATGTCCATGTTACTGTACAGTAGGACAGCCAGTTTAGAGGCCCATCTGGTTTCATATCAAATCTAAGTATCCATGCTAGTGCTCTATTAGTAGATGTAGAGGAAGATGCCAACCCACTGACTATGTTACATAATGTTCATGAGAAGTTATTACAATTCCATTGATTGTCATCATTTCCATATTCCTTTTTTTTGGGTTCTTTTTCAACATATTGATCTGGGTATCCAGAAACTGTCTGATACCGGGTTGGTTACACAACTAATCAACTTGTTTTCTGCCTTTGATAAATACAAAAAAGACAGAGCTGACAGTGTAAAATGAATGAATAAAGAACTATAGATTTTTCTACTGGGGATATTAAAGTCTTATCTTGATCTTCACATTTTAGCTTGTCAATAATACTGTCACATCACCATAAAGGTTGGGCTTTGATGTTGTGAGATAACTGGCATGACTGTCTGAATATCTGATCTGTAGTCAGCTCTGATGTAGTTTTGCCTCAGACAGTAATGGTCATGGCAGCTTGTTGACCAAAGCCAATATGTATTACTGGCTTTGTCCCACATTCTCCTTTGGACCTGAAATACCAAGCCAAGCCATGGCTTGTCCAAGCTCTGCATTAGCCTCACCGGGCCTCGGCAGAAATGCCAAAGAGGCATGATGTGATGTCAGAGTCAGCCAAGAGGGAATAACACCTCAGTCACCATAAAACAAAGTTGACAGGACTACAAAATGAGATTAATGCTTCCTCTCTCTCTGTTTCATTTTTGCCCTGTACCTCGACAGCTCTAGCACTGCACACTCCCCTTGTCTGTGGCACCTCAAACGTCATTGAAGTTGTCAGGAACTACTCCAAAGCCTGTGAGTCTTCTCTGTGTTTTACATGATGTTCCAATGCTCAGTACAGTATTTAACCATGGCTTCTTATACAAGGAATGCACAGGTTATATCATACATGAGTGTTGGTATATGAATGTATGGTGTGTCTAATGTATAATACAGGACTCATGGTCCGTGAATGGAATGTACTAGAATCTAAGAGATTTTAGCTGTCGCCTGGAAGATGCAGTGTTATGTAAGAGCACTATGCACCTTTGGTTAGCGTGACATTATACACTCTGCTTTAAACAGGACATGAATGGCAGGGCTTTGTGATGGCAGGCAGTACAGTCATCCTTCATACAGTGTGCACAGAGTAAACGTCTTCATATATGACTCACCTCATTTAAATAATAAACACACACATGCACAATACACAAAAGTAATAACACACGTATAATACAGTGCTTGATTCATTTACATATTGATTTATTCTAAACAAGAAAATGACAACGTACATTTCAAGATAACCAATCTCAAGCAGATTTCAGTGTTAATAATTTCCACCAAGGTACAAATCCAATCTCCAAACGCCTTAACGGGATACTTTGGGATTTTGTCAATGAGGCCATTTTTCTACTTCCCCAGAGTCAGATGAACTCGTGGATACCATTTTTAATGCCTCTGTCTCTAGTATGAGGAAAGTTAGAGGTCGTTTTGTGAGCCAATGCTAATTAGCATTAGCGCAATGACTGGAAGTCTATGGGTATCTGCTAGATACCCATAGACTTCCAATCATTGCACTACACACTAGTTAGCAATTGCGCTAGCTCTAGTTAGTAACTTCCTTCAAACTGCACGCAGAGACATAAACATGGTATCCACGAGTTCATCGGACTCTGGGGAAGTAGATAGATTCATTGCCAAAATCCTGAAGTATTCCTTTAATATTGCATGTAGAGGGGTCCTGGTATTGATCGGATACCTCAGACCCTGTGGTCATGTACAGGAAAAACTAATGAACACAGGGCAGTGTGGGTGGCCCCTTGGCTGCACACTACACACAAATACACACGCACACACATGCATGTGCCTCAGGCTCTATAAACAACAGGGAGCCTGTCACTCACATCACCCCCCCTCTCTCTCTTTCTCTCTCTCTCTCTCTCTCTCTCTCTCTCTCTCTCTCTCTCTCTCTCTCTCTCTCTCTCTCTTTCTCTCTCTCTCTCTCTCTCTCTCTCTCTCTCTCTCTCTCTCTCTCTCTCTCTCTCTCTCTCTCTCTCTGTCTCCCTCCCCCCCTCACAATCTCCCTCCCTTCTGCCTGCCCTTGCAGATGAGGACATCGCCCTTCTGTGCAGAAGAGAGGAGCTCAAGTTCGGCACCTGCCTCATTAACCGGCTGAAATGTTACTATAAGAAGGACTGTGGAAGGGAGTACATGTTGATGAAACTAATCTGCTCAGGTAAGGGATATATCCTTACATGTTTACTGCAAATGTTTTATGGGAATTTTCTTAATGGTACTTGTCACGGTGTATACTAGACTGATTATCCACATAATATTATATGTGTAATGACTAAGAACATGTAACTCTGCCTCTTTAGAGAGATAATAATAACCATGGCAACATATGTCTGGGATGTGATTGAGAACATCTGTTTCTGTCTTTAGTTGATTAAATAGTGTAGTTGTAAGCTGCCTCTGGCACTCCTCTTCAGATCAATTTCCCTGACAGAAATGCAGACCCCAAGGCCAATGTCCAGAGAACTGAACCACTTAAATAACGACCTCAGGTGTCTCAAATCTATATTGACTTCCTGAGGTGGTAGCCGTTAGTGTTGGCAGTGTTGATTGTCATGATTTTATTATATCACTGTACGTACAGCGTTATGGGAATACACCTCCCATGCTGTCAAAATGACACAAAATGCCAGTTCCTGCTTAAAAAATAAACGGATAAATAAATTGATATTACCAACACGGGTTGTCATCCATCCTCAAAATGTGATGTTCCAGTCCTAATACAGTGACACAAACATGGTTTGTACATCAGTGGTGACCACGTGTTGCCTTTTTGTGTTACAAATCGGCCTCAGACTTTGCCATTTTGCCTTTTGTATAACACCATCTCTGAAATATGATCTATTGGCTGCTAGGTAGCCTCGGTCCTTTATAAGTACCTTTCCAGTGAACAGCTTGTCCCCTCGGCCACGGTGTGTTTACACCCGCCACTAATGCAGCCTGACCTTTCACTAAACTGTTTGCAGAGAGAGAAAATTGTGCCCACAAACGGCTGCAGTCAGTCAGTGGAACCTCGATACGTCATGTGGTCCCTGGCACTCTTCAGAAGAGCTCTAATGAGCCACCGAGGGCTCCTCAACCAGCCACAACATCTATCTCCTGACTGACTATTGGGAGAGGGCTGGGATCAGGGAGGAAATTGTTCCCGTTAAAGCTGGCCCTTGTGTGATTTTATGGCATCCGTATTCTACATACATAACCATTGAAATCTGAATGAAGTAATATCAAGATGAGAGGAAATATTTAAACTCTCTTCAGAGTATTTAGCATGTTTAGACTGCACACAGACTGTTGTGTTGGTATCAATAAACTAAGCTGTAATGGGAGTTTTCCCAGTGATGAAGGGTGGCTAACCCTATACAGCCTTGCTGGCTGCTCTGACAATCATAGCGCCTCTCAAAGTAATACTCACCAATCCCTGCTCTCCTTCTAATCTATAATTCACAGCTCATCCCCCTCACACCTGAAATGTCACCAGCCCCCTAGGCTGTGGAATGACTTTCGGCGGACAGACTCCCCGCTCTCGGCCAAGCTGTAAAAAATGAATAGAGAAAATAAATAGATAAAGAGAATGGAAAGGCAGGATCTTTTTTTAGGTTCCTCTATGGACATGCCACTATGCCCAGCACAGTCCTCAATGTTGACACTGTAGCTGAGGACTTTCTTTGATATTTTGTTGGGGATCACCCATCATCAACATGTGGCTGGCCAAGTGTGTTGCTACTATTTCAGTACCTCAGTGTTGGGTGTAGAACTTCACTTTCCACAAACAGATCACTGAGAATGTCTTCGAGAAATGAATTTGCCATCTTAAAAATGTCTTTGTAATCTGAATGTCATGATAGCAGATACGATCTAAGCGATCTTTATTTCTTAATGCCTTTCCTTTTGAGGACCTATAATATAATACTCGTGTTAATAATACAATTTGATTAAATGAATACACTCCAATACATTCAATGGATGAATCCTCTCATCTTGATCAAATATATGTGTATTAATTGTATAATATATTAATTCAGATATTACCTGCTTCATACTGTATGCCCAAGCATACTATTTGCATTGTTTGCGGTGAATAGATAACCTCCAGCATCCTGAATCTCCTGTTAACCTTCCATTAGTCACAGTGCAGATATCTGCTTCAGCTCTCAAATGGAGGCACTGGCTCTGTGCTCCCATGTCAAATTAAATAGTGGAGTGGTTTTCATGGATACAGCACTAACCTCTTCACTTTGTTCTGTGTATTCTTTGTCATAGTCATTCACTTCCAAGAAGTATCTTCACCCCACACTAGTGTGGCAGCGACACTGTATTAAGTTGGTCTTTTATTTCAGCGTTCTGATTGAGAAAAGGGGCTTCAGTGAAGGATAGCTCGCTGAAGGATAAAGGATACAGATGGGACATCGGGGCTCTATCCTTGAGAAGGACACTTAGCCCAAATTGTTTTTCTAAATATCCAGCTGTAGAAGTGGATAATATGTAAATCTATCCATCTCCCGGTGGATCAGGGCATCTGCTGAGTGGGTAAATAAATAATGTAAAGAGTAGCAAGTGGCTGACTAATCCTGCCACTTTGCTATCATGCCCCTTTCCTGATTTGACCTTCTCCTCACCGCTGCCAAGGCAGACCTAGGGACTGTGACGGTGGCTCTGGATCCCCCTGGAGTGATCCAGCTCACCCTGCTCATGCCCTGCTGGCTGTCTGTCAGAGTAGGGACATACAGGAACAGACAGGCTCTACGCTGTGGCTGCACTCCCCAGACCACATCCATCACCACTGTAATGTACGGTTCCTCAACATCTACAAAAAACGCCGCTCCTCTCTACCAGGAAAACACCAGATCTTGTAATCTGTGTTATCTGGTCTGTGTGTACTGTCATTTGTGTGTGTTGTGAATACCTGTTTGCAACTTGTACAGTTTCAGAGATGTGCAAGCTGGGATGATGATTCTATGCTGAGGGGAGGTTTCAACACAATCAGTTTGAGTTTGTTTGGAAATACAATGCATGTAAATGTCAACGTACAACACCCAAATGTCAATGTGCAATCACACCAATCATATCCTAAACTGTAATTACAATGTGTTTGCCCACAGGATGTAATGCTATGTAAACATACATTTCAGCAAAACCTATTATGAAGCCTTTTCACAGACAAAAGTTGAGGCACGTCGTCTTTCCAAACCTTATTTCGGTGCCTTCATATTTCATTAGGGAGATCTATGGCCACTTGAGTTGTTCTCTCCTTAAACACTTTCAATTATCTGTATGTCAGAATGTATTCAATGATGTACACTGAGTGTACAAAATATCTTTCCAAGACAGACTGACCAGGTGAATCCAGGTGAAAACTATGATCCCTTATTGATGTCACCTGTTAAATCCACTTCAATCAGTGTAGATGAAGGAGAGGAGACAGGTTAATAAGGATTTTTAAGTATTGAAACAGTTGAGACAAGGATTGTGTATGTGTGTCATTCAGAGGGTGAATTGGCAAAACAAAAAAGTAAGTGCCTTTGAACGGGGTATGGTAGTAGGTGTCAAGACCTGCAACGCTGCTGGGTTTTTCACGCTCAACAGTTTCAGTTGTGTATCAAGAATGGGGGGTTCCTAATATTTGATATACTGTATTTCCTTTTTATCTTTTGATCAAAGAGCCAATCCTTTTGCACCCTTTGCATCTTAATAAGTCTGATTGTTTATCCTAGCAAATCAAGTCCTCAGAAAAAAGCACTCGTGTCAGTAAAAAACGGGACCGGATTTTAAACGGTCTGTTCCAGTTCAGTGCACATGATCTATGAGTACAATGGTACCCATGATCCTTTGCTTATCCATCAGAAAGAACCCCATATTTTATGAATTATGAAAATGTCAGAAATTGGCACATTTGCACATTTCTGTTGCATTTTCACTTGGTCCAGGTATGACCATCTATATGCATATTAGGAGATGTGGTGAGATTTTAGAATATTGAGGGTGGGGATAAAATACCAAGATGGTTCTGCTTCAGTTCGCTTGTCACAGTAGAAAAAACGACTATTAAAGGCATTGCAGGTGGCCAGATAGTGGTGGCAGATGTCAGGTGAATTCTCCCTGTGCCTTTTGGAAGAAAGCTATTTTCTTTGCAATTAGTGGCCAAGATTTCTTAATAGCATCTAATAATTGCAATGGCAAACTGCTGTGGGGTGGAGTGAGTGAGACAGGAGGAGGATGAAGACAATTCGTCCTTTATGAGTGCCTCTATTCACATTACTTGCTTTAGACATATTCCTTTAATCTATCACTTTGTCTAGGCTTCACCATTTACAGCAAACATGATGAGAACGAATGTGTCTGTGAATACGATGGCTGGAAAATGGCTCCAGAACACTGTCGGCAGAAGAAACATTATTGTGTTCTGGTCTAACACCCCAAGCATCTGTTCCTCCACACATTGCAAAAGCAATGGGATTTCTCAAAGCGGGAAATGTGCTTACACATGCCATACCCAGTTCACAGCTGTGGATACAATACGCAAAGGTCAGTAGTGCCCTGTGGCAAGCATGCTTCTCCCTATACCCAGCTGTACCCTAGGGCCCAGGTTATAATTTACCCTTGTATTGTGTCACCCATGTATGTTTTAAATTCCCCAGGGTTTCAGATGAAGGCCTGTAGTGTACAGTAGGTTAGGTATGGACATCCGTCTTCCCGTCAGTTGAAAAGTCAGGGCAGATACAGTAGGAGGGATCAGGGGTTATTACATCAACTAGAAGCTGGGGTTATTGGAGCCGCTTTAACCAGATTAAGAGGCTGCAGTGTAGCTTCATCCCGTGGGCTCAGTGTGCCAGCCATGACAGTGAGTGGAATCAAAACAGCCAAATCCCACTGAAATGGGCCCTCCTGACCCACTAAACTCAGAGGTCTGGATAATGCAGGGCCAGGCCTCATTTATTTATTTATATTTAACCTTTGTTTAACTAGGCAAGTCAGTTAAGAACATATTCTTATTTACAATGACGGCCTGGGAACAGTGGGTTAGCTGCCTTGTTCAGGGGCAGAACGTTAGATTTTTACCTTGTCAGATCAGGGATTCAATCTAGCAGCCTTTCGGTTACTGGCCCAATGCTCTAACCACTAGGCTACCTGCCGCCCCATACTCTGGCTGTCTGTTTGTTTGGGAGGGCCAGCAGACATGGCCCATACATGCAGGTGTATCCCTAGTACTCCTCTAATCTGGGTTAACTGACTTGGGGAGAGCTCTCTTTAAATGGCCGCCCCTCCTCCCAAAGTGTATAATTATCTTAGAGGGATAAAGTGCAGTGAAGTCATGGGCTGTTTACTGTCATTGACAGTGTTTTAGGACCGTGGTTGTCGAATTTTGGAAAAAGCTGACTATACACACATACTTTAATAACAGTGAATTTAAAATATACTGTAGTCCTGATCAAGAAGCGATGTTGTATCTAATCGGCTAATGTAATGTTGAATGTCGTATGACCTTGAGCACTACCGCTGGAGGTCATTCACTCTGAAAACCTTTCAAAGAGGCTTTGTGTGCCTGGAGTAATCAACTGTTCTTCAGAGCTCACTTGAATCACATGGATAATCATGATAACCAAAACCTGTCCCCCACCCCGCCCCGCCCCTTTCTGTCTCTAGCATGGCATCACAGTAAACCTGGTCCCCTGAGGAACTCTGTAGATGTGTAGCTTGCTGGCCGCCACGGGCAATCGAAACTGGTTTGATCCAGAATGAGTGCAGCTCAATTATTCACTCACTCCCTTTCGGGGTTCGGTTGTCTAATTCGTCTTTCCATGGATCCCCCTTAGAAGGATCTCCGTATGAAGTTTCCCACCGGCTGGAGCCTCTGGCAGAGCTGGATAAGGACAGGATGCCTGTGCTCTCAGACACCTCTAAGTCTCAGCCAATTATGGCGTAGCGGATGTCAGTTTTGACAGACTTATGCACTTTTCACTATTTCATATCTTTCTGACAGTTTCCACAACAGCTTGGAGTGAAGCAGCTTCCTTTGCCTAAATCCACAGAGGCTGAATAATCCACAATATGAATGGAAATAAAGTCAGAGGCTAACCAAACTCAAGAGGACAGTGCATTTTCTTCTTCAATATCCCCTTGTTCTTGTAAAGCCAGGCACGCTGAAGGGAGGCACAGCCAGTCAATGATTTAATCTCGTAATCTTCTATTGAATTAATAGAATCAAAAGGCATCAACTTTCATTCTGCAAGTTCTTCCCTGGTCGCTGTGTTTTGGTGAGCCAATACCTGCCACTGTTAGATAACCCACTTGTAATGATAACAATTTGTTCTGAATTGAAGTCTTCCATTTTATGACATGACCTAGCTCTTCCTCTACTTTGAGTTAGAATAATTTCCTGTAGCTGTTGTGTCATGCTGCTGCTCCTGTGATGTTACTGTTGCAAGAGGGACAGACAGTTCCAGCCAGGTTTGGCCCTAGATTTGTACAGGAAATGACTCATTCATACCTAACCCCATTAAGCCACTTTAGAATGATGGTGTCTGGACTTCTGGGATAGGAGCACTGTCACACCTCCACCTCAATGGGAGACAAACGAATCACATTTCATTTTCTTGTTTTCACCATGGCAGCCTCAAGGGAATGGTCAGACGCTTTATTTTCCACACCGTTAATGTCTGAATTGTCGAATCAATGGCAGATCTACAGGGCTCCGCTGTTTCAATGG